>NC_046161.1:12285643-12621176 GCF_011064425.1 Rattus rattus | reverse complement strand
ATATTTTTAAATCAAGCTTCAAGCTATATCATAGCTTTGATAACACATTTTTATCTTCCTTTATATTTTATGTACACCTGAGTTTTAGGCATTATAATAATGATTTCCCCACCCCATCAATCTGTTACCCCTTTGCGTGAGAATAGATTTGCAGGCATCCTTTGATTTGTATGTTATTAAGTTCTCTCAAGCTTCACCAAGACCATCAGAGAGTTGGCTCTACATCTCTTCTCAGACATAACATTTGGAAATAGTTACTTAGGTTTTCCATGTAACGTTAAACACGCAGTAGTTTGTGTGTAAATAAATATCCCTTAGTACTCAACAATGGGAATGGAAAGATTTACGTGTTTCAGGTATTTTTCCACTATTATGAGGCAAAGGCTCATTTCAAACTTTCAAGCAATTTACATTTAGAAAGTTTATTTCAGAGTGCCACCATGTTCCTCAGTATAATTTAGACTTTTAAGTCAATTTGGTATTGATTCAACCAGAACGGTCAATTATTTCCTGCAGAACTTCTTTACTTCTCAGATTATTGACCTGGTCAAGTCAATTTGTAATTAGACAACTTTTAAAGAACTTTCTCTCCATGGCAATAGTGCAGCCTTCAAAGTCTGTGTATGCATTCAGCTTGGTGACTATGCAGGTCTGGCACTTTGTTTAAATGGAAATTGTTTTTCTTTTATTGAAGTGATTTTTGTGTTAACAAGAGGAGCTAAAATAATTATTAGTCTGAAACTGAATCATCTCTGTGTTCAGTAAGTGTGGTGTGAAATGTCATGTCTGAAGTTGAAACAATTAAATAACAGCAATTTCATATAACTCAGGCTTATGGCTTAATTTCCTCTTCATACTCTGGAATAGTAAGGAATGCTTATAAAGACGAGGAGTCTCCAAGCTCTGCCATGAATTTTCTAAGAATTCTGTGTTAATTTAGACTCTTTACAGGGAAACAGCCGGCAAACACACCGAGGACTCACTACTCAATTTATTCCAGCTTGATAGCAGCACTACAGAATTTGCCTCCCTGAGTAAACTTAGCAGACAGAGCCTATCCAGGGCAGGAGGAGCATAGCCGAGATGAGTCATGGGAAAACATGGCATTCTAGTATGGTCTTTTGTGTCTATGAATGAGGCATTGCTGGTTTCTTGGTCCTCAGATCTCCATAAAAGGTTGAGCTGTTTGCTCAACCAGGATTTGAACAATAGGTCATGAGTCTTTCCCAGGAATTTCTTGGGTTGAGATATTATGACCTTCTTGTTCTTCCTTTCTTAAAAGGGACAACCAGTTATTTCCTGTACTTATGATCCCACAGGAAGCATGAAGGCAGAGATGACAGGTTTTATTTGTTTATTTGTTTATGAGTTTATTCTTTCCTAGGACTGACACAAACTAAATACCAGTTGTGTTCAGTGAGCAAACAAATCAAACTAATAGTTATAATTTCCATTTTTCTCATCTGTAAAGGATATGTAACCACACCAACAATGCTTGCAAAATGCCACACATGTATAATACTACAGTTAAGTGTATTTCAGTGAGACATAGGATATATACCTGGTCCTGGATTTCACTGAATAGAAACCATACTTTAAGATTTGAACTTTGCTTCTGACTTGGGATGTGCGACACAATATTCTTGTAATCCTGGTCATGGAAGCAGCCTGAACTCCAAGTTGTTCATATAATGACTGAAGTAGAAATATTCACTCTAGATCATGGTGTATAGCTGTGCTGTGACTTTAAATGGAAAGAAGTATTACATGATGATGGTTTCATATCCCAAGGGGTTTACTGGGATGTAACTCCATGGTACATAGAAGATCAACTACATTTCACTTTCCTATTATTATACTTCATCTCATACACAAAAAATATGAGAAGTATATGTTTTCTCACTTACAGTTATCTATGATCAAGATTTAGTACAGATGAAGACTTTCAAATAACCAAAGACTTTATCACAACCATTGATTAAAGATTTTCTTTTAGTTTCATTTACTGAGCAAGGCTTCTTCCCATAGCCTACTCATGTGCTCTTTCGCCTAAGGCACTACCTGTGTCATTTCTCAATAGTTTTCAGATATTTATATCCACACCTTGTTCATTGTTTTGTCCTCATCCTAGGAATATATCCATGTTATAAATTGCCCATATAGAATTCATGGTGAAAAACAGAAGATTTTCTGTGTACTCTAATAGGAAGTGTTTAATGTGGGGAGTTAGGAGCTTACAGTGCCATCGAAGTTCTAGAAAAGAAAGTTGCAAGCATCTGCATGGATTTTGTACTCATAACTGAAATCCAGGATATTCCCAAAATTTGTCAACAAAAGCAATGCAGATGGTAAGAGCCTCTAAGAAGCAGACATCAGTGGTCCCATAGCTACACCACTTGTGATTTATGGAATCTTGGCACAGAAGCTGCTGAAAAACTCAAACAGCTGTTTCTAAATTTGTTTGTTTCTCCCCAGGGAGTAATGATTCTCTGTGTAATACACCTTTCCACATCAGGGAAATAAAAATAAAATGCTTGCAAGTGGATCAATGAATGGTTAGAGAAAAAGAGTCCTTCACGGTGTTACATCTTGTTTCCTAGATCTTTGCATTTGGGATTTGAAAGAAACTGGTCTATATGAAGGCAGTAAACTCGGAGTGCACACCGTTCATTATATTTGTAACCATAGATCTAGCAAAGCATTGACACCGCCTGATCTGTGACTACCTCTTCAAAATTCAATTTAAAGATTTTGGCTCCTCAGATTCACCTCCCATTTACAATTTAGTGTCTTTTGGTACCAGCACCAAATCCATCAGCCGAATCACTTTCTCCACCTGACGACTGAGAGTTTCATTGGCTGCTGAGCCATTGAGGACATGGTACAATATTGCAGTCTAATACACACTGATACGAAGAGACCATCTAACCTTGTTATTCTTGAAAGCAGTAAAAAATTGGCTACCCTTTCACAGATAACTCTTCTTGGAAAAAATAGTCTCATATTTCATGTGAATTTGCTAAGGCCATTTCATTATATGTTTAACCATGTTACTTCATAGCTTACACACAAAGTGTAATAATCATCAAACAGCCTTGTGGGTGTTTGAAGGTCTTATGTGGTTGTATGGTGTAGTACTTGTCTAGCATGTATTTGAGGCCTTAGGTTTGAATATCAATGTTGCAAATAAAACAAATCTTTATTTAATAAATAAAATATATAAAGATCAAATGCAATCTCATGTAAGTGTATTTGTAGCATAAAGACCATGTCCATATGTCTTGATACTCATGTCTGATATGAGAGGTAATAAGAAACTACAGCTATGGGCCAGCCATGGTCTCTTCCCATCAGTGGCGATTGTTTGAAGGTTACATTTACATTTGGAAACATTGAGAGAAAACATAAACACAGACAAGCAAGAAGTACAAAGACTCAGCATTGTGCAGGTGAGGCTTCTGGGTCAGAGATGTATGAAGTAATAATCTGTGAAAATTATTGGGCTGTTTTACCAGTTGTATTATCTTAAATTTTTGAGGCAAGACATACATTTTAGTATTCTGGTAAAGGTTTACTAAAAATTGAAAACAGGAGTTTAGGACTGTTCCTAATATAGATACTCCACACATCATATTTA
Source organism: Rattus rattus (assembly GCF_011064425.1). Lineage (NCBI taxonomy): Eukaryota > Metazoa > Chordata > Mammalia > Rodentia > Muridae > Rattus > Rattus rattus. Next base: position 12,617,539 of record NC_046161.1, on the reverse strand, counting down.
TCACTCTGTTTCTAGTCATTCAGTTACTTGTTAAGTATCATAAACACTGTTTTATGCTAGGTATGTCTGTCATTGGGACATTCATCCATACTGTGGACCCTTGTTGTAGAAAACATAGTTAGGCAATGACTAGAAAGCCTATGACCTTATGGAGAGGTGATGGAATTATGAATATATGGACTGCCACAAAGTGCTCATTACGTAAGTTTATATTGACGGTGCATTTAGGAAATTGGGCCTCTTTGACAAATGAGGTTGCAGGTGGTATCTCCATGGGAAGCATCGCTTTGTCTCAGCACCTTTCTCTATACGCATGCTAACCACCATAAGATGAGCACCTTCAGTCCAGAATGTGATTCTTCAGTTTCAGGCTCAAAACACTACAGTTAAGTGGCCATGAACTAACACCTCAGAAATCATTAGTCAAATAATCTTTCTTCCATTGAATCACCTCATAGATTTTAGGTTGCTCGCGGTAATGAAAATTAACACACACACACAAACACACACATGCACATGCACACGCACACATGCACACATGCATGCATATACCCACAAAACACACATACAGAAATAGACAGAGAGATAGAGTCATTTAATTAGCAGATCCAATGATAACATTCATGGAAAACTGGAGAGAATACTATAAACTAAGTAAGAAGGAAATTTAATATCACCAGCTCTTATTAGAGATCAGAGGGTATGACATGGTCAGGCAGAACATAAGAGGTTCAATATATAAGTAATCTTGGTGGCATAAAAAACTCTTAGGGAATGAATACACAACATGGGGGAGAGGGCTGTTCATCCCTTCACTCATTATGTTTGAATTCTCCAGTTTCTTATTCCATCCCTTAGACGCTGATTAAAGAACCCCTTATTGTAGCCACGTATTGATGCCAGAGAGTAACTCTGGATTTATTACAAGCCATGGCTTAAGGGCAAAAAATTTCAGATGCCAGCGCCAACCCCCAAGGTCATTTAGTCACCAGTATGAACTGTAATGGATTATTGATCTCATGGACTCTACAGGCTCTTGGAGATCTATCACGAGTTAATCGAGGATGGTGTGTGCATACTTATTTATCTACTGTCTCCTGAGTCGTCAAGAGTGATTCTTCCTACTGCAGCTCGCAGGAGTTGTGCTGGCTTCTTACAGGAAAGAACAGTCATTTCCGGATTCACACTGCAAATACCAATGAAATGACAGTGCAGAGCACACGCTGCTCTAGCAGTCAGATACCAATACCTCTTTAGGCTTAGATTTTAATCTTTCAAACGACGTAATCATTTTCGTGCCTATCTTCATTAAACTTAGAGAATTTCATTTTACCTTTAAAGTTTTTATGCTACAGTACCCTCATGAATGAGCTCAACCATTCGCAATGGCTTTATGTCTCTGTGTTGTATTTTCGGGGCTAGGTAGACACAAAAACACTGGGTGGATTTTGGACAGTGTTGTAAAGTTAAATTCCATCATCTGAGAATTTGTCTCATTATTTTCCAAGGATAGATTCTGACTAAAGTATGGAAACCTGAAAAATGTTTGCCTTAATATTCCTTGCATAAGTGCTATCATAATGCCACAGACATGCATCTGTATGGTCTTGTCCTGTGTACAGTAAGAGGCTATTTCATTGAAGAATAATGCCATGGGGCACCTCTCTCCTCACACATTTGAGTGGCAAATTCAGTTAGTCAGTTCACTCACTACAGTAGCATGGGTTCATCACTGATACACGATTCCCTTTCTCTAAGAAATGCCTGACATAAATCCCTAGAAAGTCAGAGCCCTTATAAAAGGGAGTTTTCCTCTCATGTAGGATAAGATAAATAAAACTATGTGTAGCTTGACTGGTTGTTTATGTACTATAAACAGTCTATTGCATCGCTATTCGTTGGAGAAATCAGTAAGAATAAACTTGTGCCCACGAGACTGGCACAGACACACATCCCTTTACCCAAAGATGCCTTTGTGCTTCTCAAGGTTCATCTAAATTCTTCTCACCACACAAGACTCAGTGTTAAATCGATCGCACTGAGGAGCTGTTTCTCCCCTTCCTGCCTCCTTCTCTTCACATAGATGCACCTGCAGCCTGGGAGCCTGCTGTGTGCTTCACTGTTTTGCATTCCTCAGGGGGGAATATTTCTCTTATAGGTTAGTTCAATTAGAAGGGAAAATATGTTGTTTTTTTTTAAATATTAGATTGTGATGTTTTATTGGCTTTGTAACGCCACACAAAGTAGGGCCAGTGAATGAATGAGGCCTGTGGACATATCACTAGTAAGAAGTAAGAGACACTGTTGACAGCCTCATGGCTGCAGGTGCTGTGCCTGCCTTCATCAAAGCCCATGTTTTAGAGGTTTTTGCACGTAGACTAATGGACCATCATTTTAGTTACCCAAGCAGGGGGTTAATTACTTCAATCTGCAGGAAAGAATATTTATCTTGAAGTAGCAAAGAAATACCTAAGATGTCAGTGTTGGCTTCCATTGTTATGCTTGTATTCACATTGAAGTTTAACTCCCGGCCTCACATACATTTTCATCTTTCCATAGAAAATTCATGAGACATTGTCTTGAATGACTAGAGTAAAATAGTGTCTAAAGTTGTACATTCTCTTGCCTGAAAGGACATTCCTTTGACCTTATATTCCTTGTAATTTTATTTTGTGCAGTACAAAAGCTGAGGTATTAACATACCTTTTTATTATGATAATAGACATAAATCAGCTTAATTACTGGCAGCACATTAAGTGGACATCATTATTATCCTTTTCATTTTACTATTGATTTTTTTAGTGGGAGTATTGCAAACAAATTGCTTCCATGAAGTTCTTGCAATTACAATCTACATAATCAAGTTATACATCAGGTTGGATGATTGTTATGTCAATTAATGCATCTTTCTTATGGCCTTACCATAGGCAACACCTTTTCCTTCCACATCACCCTCAGAACTGTTTCCAAATCTCTCCTTTCTTTCTATGGTCTCCTGATATACTAATGATATCCAAAGTTCTATGGAACACATTCTGTCTACAATTTACCACTTCACCTGTTCTGAAGATGACAGTAATTTTTTTCTAAACTTCCACATTTTCTTTTCAAAATCCATCTTAAGCTTAGCTTTTTTTTAATAACATAATCCATTTATAATATACATTATTTCTGTTAATATTTGTTTTCTAGGGTCTTGGATCTTAACAGTCAAATACTGTTTAAAGACAAGAAAGATTACGGTATTTTATTTTATCAATGAAATTAGTACATTTTCTAAACCTTTGGATATTCTATTTTCCTAGATAATCGTTCACCAATTTTCTTTAAAAATATGCTTATACCTCATTAATTCTAAATCCATGAGTGTATCTATTTCTCTTTAGTAAAAAACTCTTAACTTTTGCATAAATGTATATTCTCTCAGTCTATGTCTGTGTCTGTGTGTCCTCCTCTTCTTCTCTTCTCTCTCTGTCTTTCTCTGTCTCTCTTTCTCCTTCTCTCTTTTCTGTTTCTGTCTCTGCCTCTCTCTGTCTCTCTTTCTCTGTCTCTGTCTCTCTCTGTCTCTCTGTCTCTCTGTCTCTCTGTCTCTCTGTCTCTCTGTCTCTCTCTCTCTCTCTCTCTCTCTCTCTCTCTCTCTCTGCACAAGTGTTAGAGGAATGGGAAGAAGAAGCATCAAAACAATAGGGTTTGACCAGAAAGTCCCCAAGTATCTATATACACACCTGCAAAATAAACCCATTTACAACGTTTTCTTATCTTTATCCATCTGACTCCTACAGGTTACTTCTTATTCGCCAGAAGAATTATGCCTTCTATGTTTAATCAGTGCATTTGTGCTTCTTTGGGCTTCTCCATATTCCACTAGCTCATTATCCATTTTATTCATCTAATCAGTAATAAAATATTAAATTACTTTTCTCTTTTTTTTCTTATGTATTCAAATAGGTGACTACAGTAATTCTTCCTTTTGGATAGCATTTAGTTTCCCATCCACTTTGATCTGGTTATGCAGATCCATTGGTTTAATCCATTGGTTTATTAATTAATATGGACAAGACATTAATTAATATTAACAATGCTTGCTATTCAACAGACTTGCTTCATTTCCTAGTGCTTTACTGAAATTCACACAAGGTAGCGTTCATCCTAAAATGGATTCAACACTAGATCCCTCCCCTATGCTCCTCTCTTTCTTAGGATACTACAGTACCCTTTTCAAAAATAACCTAATGTATGCTCATTCCTAGTTTCTATTCCTAAAATTTTCTTTTGACCTCGAACCAATTTGCTTATCCAGCATCCCTCCTTGTAGCTTCAATCCTGTCTCTAGTTCACCATGATGAGAACTGTATCTACCTCTCATTCAGTGAAGTGCTCATTTGTTATCCGAGTTCTCAACAAGCGGAAGCACAGTGCCCCTCTGATAGCTGAGCCCAGGAATGCAGATGCTATAGTATAGTTCTCCTTCTCAACATGTTGCATCAATTTTTTCATTTCCCCTTCTTTGACAACAATGTCAATGCCTCCATCCAAGCTACTAACATCATCTCTTACCAAAACTCCTCATTCGTCATTTTGGCTCTATACTAAATCAAATTTAACCTTTATGTTAAACAGAAAATCTGACCAGTTCATTCTTGTGCCAAAGATCCTAACAAAATCTTCTCAGTTATGCTAACAGTGAGTTTTAGTGTACTTCGAAACACGCAGAGTTCATAAGTGCCTCCCCTTGGTGTCATCTTGGGTAGTGACTCCCCCTGCCCCCACCATGAGACCGGTAAGAGTGTGATACTGGTTTGTTAAACAGCTTATTCTTAGTGTTTATCAGAACACCAGGCTCTGCATTTGCACTGATATTTAAAGGAAGTGTATGACTTTCCCAGGCTACACAGCTTACAACATTTTTGGACATATTTAAGTAACCACTGGGTAGCAGGTAAAGACCTGGTGAAATAACTAGGAAAAAATCTAGCCAAGTCTCTGCCCCAGTCATGGCCCTGACATATTTTTGGACTGGAAAGGCAATGCAGTCTTTACTGAAAACATTAACTGGACAAATCCCTAATTATTAGCCTGGATTAACTGCTAGTTCTCAAATACTATGTAAAATAAGGAAGAAGAGAAAAGGATAGATATTGAAAATGACAAAAGGAAGGGGAGAAGAAAGAAGTGGTGAAGAGGAACAACCAAGCTTAGAAGACCTAAAATCTCACCTATCACTGAAAATGCATCATTAGAGAAAACAAGACTATTGCATTGTAGAATGTTTGAAAAGCAGAATCAATCATTGCCTCCGTTTCTTCTCAAAGTTATTTTCTTTCCTTCTTTGCATTATACCAGATCTTGAAAAATATTTCTGGCACTGAGAACTGAAGGAGAGACTGACATTCCTGATACAGAAGGGTGTCATAATTTCATGCTTTTGCAAACACACAGTGTGAGCAATCAGGAGAGAAAGAAAATTAAAAATGAATTCTGGTGTATTTTCTCTACTCATTTATTTTATCAGTCACCTCAGTTGCACACTGAATAACAAGAGGACTGGATAGACATGTAAAAAGAGGCCAGGCGTCTCTTGAAATCTCCAGAAAGATGGAAAGAAATACAAACAAATATGCTCAGGAATTAAATGTAATTTCCTAACTAAAATCTTTCAAAATATACTACAGAGCCGTATTTTGTTCTTCTAAATTGCATTAAGCTTCTGCTATTACTTAGCACTCATCTGAACTGTGATTATTAGACTTGTGTATTTACTTATTTTCAAGTAATTAGTGAAGCCATGATTTCATAATTGCACTGAAATAAAATGAATTGTTATAGACAACAGATTTAGAGTTGAATTATATCAGCTCAATAAAATATAATAGGTAGAATCCTGCTTTTCTATTTTAATGATGTTGACATTCAACAAGCCTTGACTTTTTTCTGCTTTCTTTATTGATTAGTTTGGTCATCCAGCAATTTCATATATCTGCACAATGCACATATACTGATTTGTTGTCTCTGCTCCAACTTCTCTTATCTTCTTGGCATTCTGGTCAACAATTCAGAGCCCCACATCACTACCAGCTTTTCTCCCCAGACTCATGATATTTCAGATTGTTTTCGAACTCATTTAGTTTGACCAAGGCCATTTGTGGATTTGCAATTGTTTGTGAATAAATAAAGCACTTTCCATTTTTACTATCTTCTTTTTTTCGTTTTTTCAGAGCTGGGGACCGAACCCAGGGCCTTGTGCTTGCTAGGCAAGTGCTCTACCACTGAGCTAAATCCCCAACCCCTTTACTATCTTCTTAATCTTGGACACACTCTGTCTGAGTATATTTTTATTACTTGTGAACTACTATAAATACTCTTGATTTGGAAGTTGAGTCCAATTTGCACACAGACTCGGCTTAAGTGAAAACCAAGATGACATGGTTATTTTGCATTCACATATATTTGCCTGCTTTGAATTCAAGTAGAAGAGGCACCCTCACTTAAGCCCTTCAGTTTGTTGACCTTTTGGAATTTTGTGGACTCTATCTTGAGTATTCTGTACTTTTTTGGCTAATATCCATTTATTAGTGAGTATGTGCTGTGCATGTCCTTTCGGTACCATGTTGCCTCACTCAGGATGATATTTTCTAGTTTCATCAATTTTCCTGCAAAACTCAGGATGTCTTCATTCTTAGTAGCTGAGTAGTATTCCATTGTGTAAATGAACCACTTTTTCTGTATCTATTATTCTGTCGTGGGACATCTGAGTTGTTTCCAGCTTCTGGCTGTCATAAATAAGGTCACTATGAACATAGTGGAATACGTGCCCCTGTGGCATGTGAATGAATGAATAGAGGATAGATACATTATATGATTGGATGACATTATATGAATATTTTCTCTACAAACCTATATAGACATGCACACTGCACATGCAAACAAATAAAGCCTTTTCAATAGAATCAATGCTGTAGTTATAAATACTTAAATTGAGCTTTCTCTTTTCTACACCATTAACTTTATTTAGTATCATCGCACATTAATCCATAGTAAAATTAGAATATCTGTCCCCAATTTAGCTTTGCTTCAGGACAATTTTTTTTCCTCAATGAGCCCTGTTGAATCTATTCCTGATTCTGTAATGAGTGAAATCAGCAAAGGTTGATGCAGATTCAAACAGAAAAGTGTTTTGTCAGGATAAATTTTAATCACTAGCTTCAGAAGTTATAGTGAGACTTCTATGCCTTTTTTAACATTTTAAGATTATATTTCAAGGCAGCACAGGACCAAGAATGCTTTAATTCCATGGATCGAGCAACAGCCTACATGTAATTAAAGTGGTGGATGTGCAAAGTAGTCTTCCTTTCATGTACTGCCACTGATAATGAAATGAAGAGGATTATAAGACTTGCAAGAAATTCTTTGGTATATGAAGTCTTTGGAACTTTTGTATCAAATGTGTCAAAGTTTTATGGCTTCATCATTCCTGCCCCTTCCTTTTGTGTGTGTGTTATACATGCCATGTATAACCTTTGGAACTAATGTGAAAACGTAAACAACACAGTCCCCATGTCAACAATTTCACAGTCCCTGCTGTTGATGACAACATTACATAGTGAGAACTTGTTTCGCTATTCTGTATGTAGAACATCTACATGTATGTTCTGAGCACTTTCTGCAATTACTAAGTCAAATGTGATTCTTGTTTATATTTACTTACAATAGTGTGCCTCAATTAAATTATAACTAAAAATAAACAATTGTATTTATTTTTGCAAATGGCAGAGTTTGATTGAAAATCATTAGATAGCCATTTGTCTCTCACAAATAAAATTCTCCTTTAGAAAAAAATTGCGACTGAATTTCTGTACTGTTGAATATGATGAAAGGGTATATCATTAATTGAAATTTCATCAATCTAGCTTTGTAAAAATTGCAACAAAATGGTAAAACACTTCACCTCCGTTTTGACAGATGAGGAACTTAAAAAAAACTGGAAACATCTATATCTGGAGGTGCCTGTGATGATGTGAGGTAAGACTGGGAACATGTGTGCTGATGACCAAGACTTTGAATATTATGTTCTTAGAAAGGAAAACCAATTTACTTGAAGAAAAAGAGACAGGAAACTTAAAATCCTAGATCTTCTCTTCTTCCATGGTAAGGACATAACATTCTCAATCTTCTACTGTTACTACTATTAGAAAAGTGTGTGATTCTCTCAGCCAGCACCCAACATTAAAACATTCTTGACATGGTATTGACACCCTCACTGGCTCAGGATAGTAACAGCTGGAAAATTAGTACAAACAGTCCATCAGGTTGAAGGGGCTGAAGAAGATTCAGGAACTACATAGGTTGCAAGTTTCTGTAAGAGAATGCAAGCATTTATGGAATGGATCTCCAAATAGAAGCATGACATGAGCAGGGAAAAATGGTAGTTACATTTATGCAGAAGTAATGATAAGTTTTAACCACATCTATACCATACATTTGGGACTCTATCCTAGACTTACAGTCTATGAAGTAGGACCACAGAGAACATTATTTCTTACCATGTGTCCGCACTTGTTTAATGAATGAGCATTTTATGCTGGACATTGTGCTGTAAGTGTCAGCACAGCACGTTTGAGATACACAGAGAAAAATCTGATGGGCAAGTTCATCCTCAGCTACAAACTGAGTGTGACATCAACTTGTGCCACAAAAGATCCTGTGTGAAAGAACAAAGCAAACAAATAAAAATAACAACTAACACAACATCCAACCAATGAGAGCTTCTGACTGATTGTCTCCTAAGTCTTATGAGTAAGATAGTAGTTTTCTCTCTCTCTTTTTTTTTTTTTGTTAACTTGAGTATTTCTTATATACATTTCGAGTGTTATTCCCTTTCCCGGTTTCCAGGCAAGCATCCCCCTCCCCCCTCCCCTTCTTTATGGGTGTTCCCTTTTCCCCCCTCCCCCCATTATTTCCCTCCCCCCAACAATCACGTTCACTGGGGGTTCAGTCTTAGCAGGACCCAGGGCTTCCCCTGCCACTGGTGCTCTTACTAGGATATTCATTGCTACCTATGAGGTCAGAGTCCAGGGTCAGTCCATGTATAGTCTTTAGGTAGTGGCTTAGTCCCTGGAAGCTCTGGTTGCTTGGCATTGTTGTACATATGGGGTCTCGAGTCCCTTCAAGCTCTTCCAGTTCTTTCTCTGATTCCTTCAACGGGGGTCCTATTCTCAGTTCAGTGGTTTGCTGCTGGCATTCGCCTCTGTATTTGCTGTATTCTGGCTGTGTCTCTCAGGAGCGATCTACATCCGGCTCCTGTCGGTCTGCACTTCTTTGCATCATCCATCTTGTCTAATTGGGTGGCTGTATATGTATGGGCCACATGTGGGGCAGGCTCTGAATGGGTGTAAGATAGTAGTTTTCAAAACTTAAAATGACTCTTAATTTATGATCACTCCACTAAGATCAAATTTTGTACTATTTATATACATAAAATATGAGCTACAAAGCTTGTAACATTTTTGTCCCACTGAAAGGAAAAAGCTTAAGAATTCTTTGAGTTATTTCAAAGGACCATATTAAGTAACAAATTTTAAATTTGGAATCTATTCTAAGAAGAGTATTTAAATCCACGAAAACCTATAAAAAAGCTTTGGGTGATAGAAAATTCTATTAACATTTTACCTACAATAAAACAATTAAAATGTCCACAGTTCACTTTTGTTTAATTACATCTACACTTTGGCTTTTCTTTATAATTCACTTATTCATGTATTTAAATATTTATGCAAAGTATGTTAGGTACCTATCACATGATTCTTGATCTTACAACTAGGAAACCCTTGTAGTCATCACATCAAATATTCCCTCTTCTTGTTGATAGCCAAAGTCTAATGTTACTGTAAACACAACGTGTATTTACGAAACAACTAGAATCATGAAATAAGAAGTTAAGTCTTCTGAATTCATGGGCAGTGTTTTCTAAATTTTCTCCATCAGTTTCTTTACTATTTTATGAAAAGTCTGTTAACTATCCTTCCTTTCAGACTGAGATCCTTTGGCACACAAAAGTTCAGGAGAAGAACTCAAATATGATCTAAGCCTCCATTGGATATCTGAGGTATGTTAGCTTTTAAAAAACCTTTAAAGAATATTTATTTTACGTTTGTGCATTTTTGCTTGAATGTATGTGTGTTGTTTGTGAGCCTTGTACTTGTAGAGGTCAGAAGAGGCCTTAGGATCCCCTGAGACAAGAATTACAGATGGTTATGAGTTACTACATGTGTGCTGGTGACTGAATCCAGGCCCTCAGTGGGAGCAGCAAGTACTCTTAGCCAGTGAGCCATCTCTCCATCTCCTGTCCCAGAAATTTTATTCAATAATGAAGAATCCTTTCAATAAGAATTCATGGCAGTCTCAATGGAGGCAGAGCTTATTGTGTATGTCCCAGGCTTAGAACCCTCAAGAAGTTACATAGTAACTATAGCTATAAGCCGGGAAGGACTCATCTCATCAGAGCACAAACTTAGGACATTATATGCACACAATGGGGGTGGCAGGATTAAACTCTGCTCATCATTATAGGCTCACAATCTGCTTATCAAGGGGTTCTGTATGCTCTGTAACAGAACTTATCCCAGGTACAATAGTATGAATTATATCTAGTGGAATAAGACAAAAGCTTCTTCTACAATCCCAGAACTGAGTGTTTCTGGACACATTTGAACAAAGTTCATGTCTTACCCCTGAGTGAAAGACTGGATCAAGTTCATTTGCTTAAACCTATCTAAGCAGATTTATATAACCATATAAATCTCCGGACTATGAAATCCATTATATCACTAAAACATTAAGCAGGATTGCTAGGGTGGCAAGAATAAGTTGGCCACAAGGCAATCAAATATATATTTTTTTCTCATTTTGGGATCAGGTCTCATGGAACAGTGATGGTCTTGAAATTGCAAAGGTATAGATGTCCTTGAAATCTCTATCTTCCTGCCTCTACCTCCCTGCTGCTGAGATTACAAACCTGTCTACCCATATTTGGTTTAATTATTTTTTAAATTTAAGGACACATTTTTTTATGTGTGAAAACTTTATAAGTTATTATGGTTGAGAAAAATTGTAAAAGTGTCATATTACTTTATGCAGACAATTTGTTTACATTTTTGTTCAGGACATTGGGAGAGTGACACTCACAGTTAGATCACTTGACTATTACAGGGCAGCACTTACTAACATGTAAGCCCTAAGCAAACAATGTAACAAGGAAATTTCAATTAATATCAATTTCATTCACTTCAAATTTTAATATTGTAATTGTTGTCCTCATTATTAACTTTACAATCAATTTCAATGGTGAGCCATTAATCAAGGCTCACGATGGCCTACACAACTTGCAAATTAGGCTTGCTCAAATTTCAGACAATAAAAAATATGATAAAAGCAACCCTGTTTGAGCACATTATCATAGATTTGAATGAAGCAAAGAAAGCAATGAATTAGGACATCTAAAGATTCAACTCACTATTTTAGCCATGGGGAATAAAGAAGGACTAGATTTACCAACATGAAATAGCTAAAACCATGAACTATATGGAAACGTTTTTGAAATGTCATACTAGGTTGCTACTTCCATATCATCTTGAATGTTACCCATCTCATCTGATAATGGAAGCCAAGCAGGTTTGGAAGGAGTAAGAACTTTTTGAGAGATATCAGATGATATTATTGGGAGAAAACAAAGAAGCATAGTAAAGGCATGTGTTCCTATGATGACTAGAGAGCTAGAGAGAATGCATAAAAGAGACAACTCTATAGTCTTGCATAGGCAATTGTGAATCCTGTAACTTTCTGACATTCCACAGTCTTCCAAGTTTGGAAGATTTCAATTTTTTAGGGCCTGGCTCCCTTCTCAATATGAACAGGAGGTTACTACTTCTATATTTGGGGATATTTTCTCCAGGATAAAGCCTAGGTTGAATCTTCCTTAAACTATTTCAGAAGTCATTCAAAAAAGAACAATGGAATGTTTGAAGTAACTTAAATGAAATCAAACATATAATACCAAAGATATTATTCATATAAATTAATTTTAAATTTTACATTTCAAAGCATAGGACTGAGTTCTGATCCCTGGAAACCATGTGAACCTCTCAAAACCCCAGAATGGTATCTCATACTTGAATTATCAGGCAGAGAAAGGGAAAGGGTTTTGCAGTATATTTTCCAGTCAGTTAATGTAGACAATTGTTAAATTCTAGGTGCAATGAAAGACTGTCTGAGAATGAAAGGTAGAGAATAACTGAGAAAAATATCTAATGTCAATATTTTTTCTGCATGTACACCTTCATGAAAAAGCACACATGTAAATCACACACACATGCACACACGAATGCATGCACCCACACAGACACATATACATACATAAAAAGAGAGTGAAAGAAAAGAGAAAGGGAGAGAAGGGGGAGGGGGAGGGAGAGAGATTTGGTCTTTAATAAATATACATAAATGAAATTAATGAGGAAAGCCTGAGACTTTAAATAAATGGTGTGAAACATAAATAGCCTTCTGACTGGTACAACTGATTATTACACACATGTACAAAGATTAACAAGAAACAATTTATTTATAACTAATGATGAAATTATATGAGTGATACATGAGGGTCTTTATTTTGGAAAGATTTCTTAAATGAACACAGTGGCCCAGTGTACAAAAGCAAAATTAAATTGGAGTACATAAAAAAATATTGTCTTTCGAAAAACATTGCTATTAAAAATGCAAAAATAAAACAAAGTCTTTGTTCCCAGATTCAGATGAAGGACTCAAATGCTTATTAACAGATGAGTGGTAAAGAAAAAAGGCAGAATACACTACTTATAGACTATTATTCCATAATGTTAATAAACAGATTATTGATACATTGAGATATACAACTTTATAGTTGTTCTGTAAAACGTTAGCTAGGAAAAAAAAGAAATAAAATTACTAAAGCTGCAATTCAGAAAGTTGGTAGATCCTTAAGTATGAGTGGTTGAAAGAATAAACACCTGTAATATAGGCACAGTGATTTGCTACAAGAGTAATACTTCCCTCACCTTCAATTTTGAATGAACTTCTAGATTGTACATAGACATACATTAAAAAAACTGAACATACACTCTTCTCACAAACAATACATCCCAACCAGTTTTTCCTTCGATATCTTCCAGTTCTTTCCACACAGACTGCCATTCTCCCCCAGATCCATGTGCCCTTTATTTCTTTTAAAAAAAAATGTGCAGGCCACCAAAAGACAACATCGAAATTCGACAAAACACTATGTAGTAAGATAAGGCAGTGCCCTCAAAGCAAGGCCAAACAGACAATCCAATAGGAGGAAAAGAGGCATAGCTTTTCAAAATTAAATTTATTCAGTTTATTATACATCAATTTTGCTTCAAAAATGGTTGTAAGAGTTAAAACATCTAAGAAACTGGTCTAACTCTGAAATCAATATTCCTTTTGTCTTTCAGTTGTTTCTTTGACTCTTTGTTATTTCAAGTTTGTTTCCCTGGCTCTTCAGAGAATTTCCAGGTGTGCTTTCATTTTCTAGTGTCTTTTTCAATCTTCTTTACAGACTTGAAGTTTTATGTGCATCTATTGTTCACCTTTATACTTACTCTAAGCTATTCTAAGGTGTTTTATTATCTGTGATGCTCTTGCAGGTGGATATGGGTCCATGATCTCCTCCTCAGTTGATTGCTGTTGATGTATCAAAGGCTCACTTAGTTATTTTTTTAAAGTTGACTTTGTATTTTGCCACTTTGCTAAAAATACTGATGATTTCTAGACATTTTCTGGTAAAACATTGAGGAAGTCTTTTGTATAATAAACCATCTGCAAATAGGGATAATATAACTTGTTCTTTCACTATTTTATCACCTTCATTTACTTCTCTTGCCTTATCATTTTATCTAGAATTCCAGTACTGTATTAGAAAGCAAGAGGGATAGTGGGCACCTCTGTCTTACTTCTGATTTTAATAGGATTGCTTCAAGGTTTTCTTTATTTAGGCTAATATTGGCTGTGGGCTGGCTGTTGTATTCATAGACAGCCTGTATTCAATTGAAGAAATAAAGACTATCAACATGGGGTGGGAATAAGAGCACTTAGAGAAAGGGTGCCTGGGAGGAGCTGAGGGGGGAAAGAGATGGGAGAAACTGATGTAATTTCATTTCAACTAAAATATATTACAAAAATTTAAAAATTGCTTTGAATTGGTATACTGGTTATTTTTTCCGAATTTTAATTCCTCATCTGTAAAGAGAGGTAAGACTTGATCTGACGTAACTTTTGATTTTGAAGGTCCTGTGTTTCCATTTTGGGTAGGTTATGCACAGTGCATATTTAGCTTAATTTGGATTAATGAATTGTGTTATTCAGTGAAGAATTGCTGGGAGGAAAATGAATGCAAGTCTTGCCTCATCTATGCAATTGGCAATTCTATGACAAGAGTTTATCTTCAAGTTTAGAAGTTCTAGGATGCAGATGGGAGTTGGGTGCTGCAAAGCTGTCATAAGCATGAATGTGAGCTAAAAATCATTTCTCTACATATGTCTATGATCTGAGGGAACTTTGCTCGATCTAGTACTCAAGTATGTTGACATGGAGATTAAATGAGGCAGTTCCATGACCTCACTATCAATTCTTATGCAGTTCTGGGAAAGTGTCATCTGAGATTGACAGGGATGCAAGTGATGCAAGTCTGGAACTAATTGGCAAATTTCAAAAAGTGGCAATGTTAATATGAGTATCCCATGTGTACTTTTGACATGAGGCAAAGAATGTTTAAAAACAGTGTGACGGTGAGGTTGTGATTTGCAGGTGCTATTTCTTTGATCTGACTGGAGGCCAAGCATGGGTAACTAACACAGATTGCTTCAGAAGAAAGCATGAAAAGAAATCATAGTCTTGAGATGATTCTCAAGAAACAGTTAAAGAAAGTATGGAAAGTTCAGAAAAAAATCAGAGTTTGCAGGACTGAGAAAATAGGACAGATTCCTATTTCCAACCAGTAAATCATATATACGGAAGATTCCAAGCAGCAGTGGATAATTCACGCCTGATCACATTAAAGGAAGTTCAACCCAAAAGGAAGGCCGAAGAGCATCTTTTTGTATTATTATTAAAGCCATTACAAATACTCACTACTTCAAAAACTAAGATTTTAATGAATGATATTTTTTGAGGTCACAACCATGGCCACTGTCACAAATACAGGAGTTGGGTAAAGTGCCTGTGCATATGTGTAAACTATGGTGATACATACTCTGTTTAGAAGCACCTACAGTCAGTGACCATATGCTCTCAGCTGAGAGCCGTGACAACCTGTTTCTGACATCTAGACCTACCTTTATTAAATGTTTTGACTACTTTTAGTCACTATGTTCTAAAGCACATTCCTGGGGATAATTATTTTTGAATTGTTAGTGTGAACTATGAACCTGTACTCTAATTACTTATCAGTTATCACAGAAGAGAAGTAGTAGTGTAACTAGAGGATAGAGAAGTGTTATAAAGTGTTGTCTTCAGGATACGACATGGCTACTGCATTCATGAACTAAGAGCAGCTGTGATTACATGCACAGCCTACACAAGACTGGTTCTGCCAACATTTCATCACAGATGGGGGTGGGGGCTGATGAGGTCTTAGCCCTCCCTTAGGAGGTATTCAAAGTTAATTGTTACTGGGGAAAGCATGTGTCATTTTTACCCTCAGAGATGTAACCAATGGTAAGTTACTCATAGTCCAGTAAATAACCTTTTCCCCAAACTCATAGAAGCAAGTCTAATTCAATGCAAAAGTTCATAAAAAGTGAGGGAGCAGACATAAAAATAAGAAGAGAACTTTGGGGGAAAAGAAAGAGTGGAGAAAAGAGAAGGTATTGGGTATGACCAAAATACATTACATACATCTTTGAAATGGGCAAACAATATTTTTTAATTAAAAGTCAAATTTTATATTAAAAAGTTTGAGTATAGGACTTTTCAGGGAGTTTTAAGCATAAGGAAATGCTGAATGTCCAAGGGATTATCTAACAATAGAATGTCTTTGTTTTTCCTTTTAGGCACCATGCACAATTCCCCTCCTACAGAAAACACATAGAATTCAATACTCTACTAAAATAGCTCCAATGTCACTGGAAACACTAAACAGATGTTAATAGATTTTCTTCCCTTCCTCTGTGTTCCCCTGCGGAATGCAGAAAGGCTAGGAGGAATGATAGCACACCTAAAATGTTTACTTCTGGTCAGTTATATTTTCCTACCATGCGGATGGCAATAATCAATACATTTGTTTCTCCATTATGCCATGTTAATAGCTCAATTACAGCACTTCATTCTAGCAAAGAAACTGCCTTTTGTTGTCCCCAGTACAGAATAATAGAGCCCTGTCTCAGTGGGAAGGAAGCCAATCATAGCTAGCTTCTGGCCGGATGCCTGGCACTCCAGTGGAACACGATACAGGATCGGGGAGCCATAAAGCGAGTCCTGAGCAAAGTGTTGAAGCATTGCTCACCTCCTGCCTCCTGCTCCTGTTCTGTCCCTGTCACTTATCCAGCTTCAAGTTAAGCTCCTTTGTTCATTACTTGCTCCCTGGGCTCCTCTCTCTTAATGTCCTCAGTCTTTTGCACATCTGCTTGTTGCTCTTTCTTCCCAAATTTCCTCTGGCTGCGCTCCTGCGAGCCTACTCACTCTTTTGGGTTTTGCATGAAATGTCCCATTGACTCTGATTTCCTAATTGAATATAAGTTCTTTCTTAAGAAAATCACAGAATGCCTTTCTTTAGAATTTTGGTGTGGTTTCCATTTTTCATTGTCTTTTTCTTTTATTATTTTATCACAAGAGTATCTCATCTATCTAACTAGAATGATTATGGAAGCAGGTTGTATAATTCCTTCACTTCTGACTTTTTGTATACATAATTTTTGCATTTAGAACATGTACAGGAAGGTGGACAAGATAGTTTAGACAAAACAAAGCCCCACAAATATAATGAGTGGCTTAATCCCTATCAAATGCACAGGACCACATAGCCCCAGCACCTGAAAGTACCAGAAAGAAAGTCTGTACAACCAATGTGTTAATAATCAGGTTAGACTTTTGTATTCATGACAGACAAGGCTTACATGACATTCCATGTGAGCTTTTATCTACATACATTTTATAATGGCTTCGAGACATTTGCTGGCTCTGAGAACTCTTCATCATTCTTTCAGAGGCAACTACATAAATCTTGACTTTGCTTCACAAGGTGCCAGGTTCCAGGCCTTGAGCCCTGCTGTTCCATTTTTTTTTATACTGAGTAAACAGTCTCTGTACCTTCTGAGCAGCATCTCCCTAAAACATTGTCCAAATGCACTCTGCAGTTTTCCTTGTATTTCATCCAACGTTAAGAGTATTGCAATTCAATTCTACTACCCCCCCACCAGAAAATCTTTCAAGAACAGGAATACCTTCAAGACAACTAAGTTGACTTTTCAAAGAGACATTTGATCACTAATTTTCCAGTCTGCTTTAAAGCTTGTTTACAGAGCTTCCTCAAAAACATCCCCTGTGGTTTTCTCCTCCTCACCTGCACAATACCAGTAAGTCACCAGCACTGGCTTCCTAACGTTTTTCCTGGCATGTAGGCTGCTGTCCATAGGAATCAGGAATGGAATACTTTCTCTTTATTATCTTCACATGTCCCAGCAGTGACCTCGTCTGTGCCTACAGTTTCATGTTTCATGTGTGTTAGTGGTTCCTCAATCTGTATCCCAGCCCAAGCTTTTCTCCAAAATACAGATCTTCAACTTCCTGTTTGCAATTCTCATTTATCTAAGTAACAGACTTCTCATTCTAAAGCACCTTAGGGTATTCTGCCCTTACCATAAGTGATTTACTTACTTATAATCCTCATACAAGGAAAACTCCTTTGTTTTACTATTAGAACCTACAAATATTGACTATTTTAAATACCAGTCATCTGATACTTAGGAAAATATGGATGATTTTCACACAGGGTTTATAGCTCATATCTCTTCTGTTCTGTCTCCCACACACAGGAGAGTTAATCACTGCTTCCCACTTCTATCTACAAAATAGCTTTGTCTCTTGTGAACCTTCTACAAACAAAATTGTAAGGTATACTGTTTTTCAGAGTATTAATATTTTGACTCAATCTAATAGTTTTGAGATACTCATCTCTGTCTATAAGATTAATTCACTACTCCCTGCTCTGCACAGGCTGTTGAAACAAAAAAGAAGTGAAAGAAAACAAGTGTCAAATCTCATGCTACTGTTTTAATCCATTCACTTCTGAAAAGGCTGTTTCTGGTTTGTAATTACTCAGAAGAAGGTGTTAGAGCATTTTTGCACAAGATGATGATAGAAATATGTGTATCTTTCTCTTGGTACCAAAATCTAAAGGTAAAAGGTAAAACAGTACAATAGGCTATCTGACCTGACCTGACCTGACCTGACAAGACCCGGGATTAAACATTTATTTAATCTTACAATGTGAGGTTTGAGGATTTTCCTAACTTACTGTTTCAGTTCATGCTCATGAGACATGTCACTCTTTTTCCCTCATCTTTGGCAGTGAGCAGTGACTGTTATTAATATTTTAGCTTTCTTCTTACATTTTTATTGAATATTTTTATTTACATTTCAAATGTTATCCCCTTTCCCAGTTTCCCATCCATAAACCCCCTATGCCATCACCCCCTTACCCTTCTTCTATGACAGTAATCCCCCACTCATTCACCCACCCACTCCTACCTCCCTGCCCTGACATTCCCCTACAATGGGGGTTATAGCCTTGGCAGGACCAAGGGCTTCCCCTCCAATTGGTGCCCAACAAGGCCATCCTCTGCTACATATACAGCTGGAGCCATGGGTCTGTCCATGTGTACTCTTTGGGTGAGGGGTTTAGAAGATATTATCCTGAGTGATGTAACCCAATCACAAAAAGTCACCCCATGGCATGCACTCACTGATAAGTGGCTATTAGCCCAAAAGCTTGTACTACCCAATGATACAATCCAGAGACCATGTCAATATCAGGAAGAAGGGCAGTCAATGTGCGGAAACTGGGAGTTCTGGTTGGTTGGCATTGTTGTTCTTATGGGGTTGCAAACCCCTTCAGCTCCTTCAATCCTTTCACTAACTCCTCCAATTGGGTCTGCATTCTCAGTTCAACGGTTGGCTACAAGCATCTGCCTCTGTTTTTGCCATGTTCTGGCAGAGCCTCTCAGAAGACAACTATATCAGGATCCTGTCACCATGCACTTCTTGGCATCAGTAATATTATCTGGGTTTGGTGCCTGTATGTGTATAGGCTGGATCTCTAGGTAGAGCAGTTTCTGAATGGCCATCCCTTCAGTCTCTGCTCCAGTCTTTGTCTACTTATTTCCTCCTAATAATATTTTTGTTCCCCTTCTAAGAAGTGCTGAAGCATCCGCACATTGACTGCCCTTCTTCCTGATATTGACATGGTCTCTGGATTGTATCATTGGGTAATACAAGCTTTTGGGCTAATAGCCACTTATCAGTGAGTGCATGCCATGGGGTGACTTTTTGTGATTGGGTTACATCACTCAGGATGATATCTTCTAGTTCCATCCATGTGACTATAAATTTAATGAAGTCATTTTTTTTTGATAGTTGAGTAGCACTCCACTGTGTAAATGTACCACATTTTCTGTATCTATTACTCTGCTAAGGGACATCTGGACTCTTTGCAGCTTCTGGCTACTATAAATAAGACTGCTCTGAACATAGTGGAGCATGTGTCCTGGTTATATGTTGGAGCATCATTTGGGTATATGCCCAGGAGTGGTATAACTGGGTCCTCAGGTAGTACTATGTCTAGTTTTCTAAGGAACCTCCAGACTGATTTCCAGAGTGGTTATACCAGCTTGCAATCCTACCAAGAGTGGAGGAGTGTTCCTGTTTCTCCAAATCCTCACCAGCATCTGTTGTCATGTGTGTTTTTGTTCTTAGCCATTCTGACTGGTGTGAGGTAAAATCGTAGGGTGGTTTTGATTTGCATTTCCCTGATGACTAAGGATGTTGAACATTTCTTTATGTAATTCTCAGATATTCTGAAGTCCTCAGTTGAGAATTCTTTGTTTAGTTCTGTACCCCATTTTTAATAGGTTTATTTGATTCTCTCGAGTGTAACTTCTTGAGTTCTTTATATATATATTTGATGTATAGCCCTCTATCAGATGTATGATTGGCAAAGATCTTTTCCCATTCTGTTGGTTGTCATTTTGTTCTATTGACAGAGTCCTTTGCCTTATAGAAACTTTGCAATTTTATGAAGTCCCATTTGTCAATTCTTGATCTTAGAGCATAAGCCATTGGTGTTATGTTCAGGAACTTCCCCCTGTGTCCATATGTTTGAGGCTCTTCGATACTTTCTTGTCTATTAGTTTGAGTGTATATGGTTTTATGTGGAGGTCCCTGATCCACTTGGACTTGAGCTTTGTACACGGAGATAGGAATGGATTGATTTACATTCTTCTATATGCTGTCCTCCAGTTGAACCATCACCATTTGTTGAAAATGATGTCTTTTATCCATTGGATGATTTTAGTTCCATTCTCAGAAATCAAGTGATCATAGGTATGTGGATTCATTTCTATGCCTTCAATTCTATTCTATTAATCTACCTGCCTGTCTCTGTATCAATACCATACAGTTTTTATCATTATTGCTCTGTAATACTGCTTGATGTCAGGGATGTTAATTCTCCCAGACGTTCTTTTATTATTGAGAATAGTTTTCAGTATCCTGAGTAATTTTTATTACAAAAGAATTTGCAAATTGCTCTTTCTAACTCAGTGAAAAATTGACTGGGAATTTTAATGGGGATTTCATTAAATCTGTAGATTGTTTTCAGCAAGAAAGCCATTTTTACTATATTAATCTTTCCAATCCATGAGAATGGGAGATCTTTCCATCTTCTGAGATCTTCTTCAACTTCTTTCTTCAGGTTCTTGAAGTTCTTGTCATATAGATCTTTCACTTGCTTGGTTAGAATCACACCGAGGTAATTTATATTATTTGCAACTATTTGGAGGACTGCTGTTTTTCTAATATCCTTCTCAACCTGTTGATCCCTTCAGTAGAAGAAGGCTACTGATTTGTTTGAGTTAATTTGATATCCAACTAGTTTGCTAAAGTTATTTATCAGGTTTAAGAATTCTCTGCTGGAACTTTGGGGTCACTTACATATACTATCCTTTCACCTGCAAATAGTGACATTTTGACTTCTTCCTTTCAATTTGTATCCATTTGTATTTTTTTCTAGGAGTTTGTTTATATAGAGGATTACACTGATGGATTTCCATATATTGAACCATCCCTACATCCTTGGGATTAAGCCTACTTGATCACGATGGATGACTCTTTTGATGTGTTCTTGGATCTGGTTTGCGAGAATTTTATTGAGTAATTTTACATTGATATTCATAAGGAAAATTGATCGATTTCTTTGTTGGGTCTTTGTGTGGTTTAGGTACAAGTGTAATGGTGCCTTCATAGAAGGAATTGGGTAGTGCTCCTTCTGTTTATATTTTGTGGAATAGGTTGGACAGGTTCTCTCCCTTTGTGATTTCTTTATTGTTTCTATTTCCAATTTTAGATCCTGGATGGTTTTGTTCGATTCCTTCATCTGATCGATTTTGTTTTCCTGTAATTCTTTAAGGGATTTTGTGTTTCCTTTTTAAGAGTTTCTGGTTGTTTAACTGTGTCGTCCTGTATTTTCTTAAGGGACTTATTTATGTCCTTAAAGTCCTCTATCATCATCATGAGATGTAATTTTAAATTCACATTTTGCTTTTTCAGTGTGTTGCGATATCCAGCATTTGCTTTGGTTAAAGAACTTGTCTCTTAGGATGCCAAGTAGTCTTGGTTTCTGCTGCATAGGTCCCTTGCTTGCCTCTTGTCATCTGGTTGTCTCTGGTGTTAGCTGGTCTTGATGTCTCTGAAGGTGGCTTGACCCTCCTGTAAGCCTTCATGTCAGTACTCCTGGAGACTGGCTATCTTCTAGCAGGATCTTGGTACACACAGCTGTGTCACAGGTTCAGTTCCAGGCACAGGTAGAAACTGGAAGCATCCTGTCCCATACTGATTATATGTTCCTGTGTCCAGAGGGCTCCAGGCAGGTTCCTCTTGGGCCAAGAATGTGAATAGAAGTGGTGGTCTCCCCTGTGCACTCAGGATGGTCCATGATATTTTAGCTTTCTGATTGATTATGAAAATGGATTTCACAATGATCGTTAGCTCACATTTTCCTATTTACTTACAATAGCAAACTCAGATGCTTATGAGCTATCCCTACCTTATTTGCTGTAGGATGCCATTCTTTCCCCCATGTTGATGTGATTGTTTATGCTGTGATTCCTATTAGGATTTTAGGAATTTAAATATTTTCAATGTGAGTACTTTAAGAACAACTGTCTTTAGGGTCTCATGGCTGTCCAGCAAGTGCTCTTAACCCCTTAACCATTGCCAGCACACTTTATTTTAAGATTATTTAAGGAGTAGAGAGATTGCTCAGTGGTTAAGAGAGCACTGACTGCTCTAAAATGGGATCTGATCCCTCTTCTGTTGTGTCTGAAGACAGCTACAATGAACTCATATGTAAAATAAATAAACCTTTTAAAAAAGAAAGAACACCTATCCTACAAATGTCTCCATTCCTCCAAGATAACTCCTCTGATTACTCCCTTTACGTTTTCTTGATTTTTCTTTTTCTATTTGTGTATTCATGTCCACATATGTATGTGTTGCATATCTGTGACATACTTGCATATAAGGCCTAAGATTGATTCCAATAAACATCCATATTAGTCTTCTGCATTACTCACTGATGCAGGGTCTTTTAAACACTGAGGTCACATATATGGCTCCTGTCTATAGCCAGCTCACTCTGAGGAGCTCCTTTCTCTGCTTTCAAGGCTGGAATTACAGACAGATGTCCATGGCCATGTGCCATTCAAAGTGTTTGCTGGTACTAGAATGTCATTCTTCAGGTTTGTGTGGCAAGTGCTTTAATCTTTGCACTATATCCCCAGCCTTATTTATCTTCTTAATGATTAACTTTGTTGAGCAGATATTCAAAATTACTTTGCTCTCTGGTCAATAAGCTTACCTGATAATGTATTGTGGGAAAAACTATGTGAATTTAGTGACATACCATGTTCAGGAGTTGTAATATAATCTCTCACATAATGCCACAGATTCAAAGAACTTCAGTGGAAGAATACTACTTTGAAGGAATTGTTAGATTCATTTCACTTTTTAAAGACAATTTCATGTAAATATCAGTGAAATATCAAAGAAGGAATGCTAATTTCTTCATACTTTTGCTACACTGTTTGAAGATGCCCTACAAAATAAGTTCAATCAAACAGTATAGTGTTTTTATGAAATAGAAAATATATCGTCAACATGAACAGAGAGTTTGCAGTTATAGCTATCTAAATATGGGCAGTTGGTTGGATTATGGTTCCTAGACAACTAAATGAAGCAAGAACAAAATTTTACCACTGTACCAACTGTATTGGCATGTCCTTCTTCCATACCAACATTTCTCATATGAAGTCTCTGTGTTTCCTTAATTAATTCAGAATTCATTTCCTGCCTTCCATGCATTAATTACATCTGACTTCAAACAATCATACAAAAGTTGAAAAATGAGAAAGCTGATCTTAGTTGATGGTGACCTAGCAAACAAAAATCTAGAAATGTAATAGAAGGAATCCATGGATAGTGATTCCAAGCACTTTGAGCTCCAAAGACTCCAAATTGCTCTAAATCCACAAATCCTAAGCTTGTCATATTGTACACGAGGCTGGGAGTAATCGTGTGTCTGAGGAAAGAATCAGATGACTAGTTTGTTTTTAAATAGAACCTGCTTTGAAGGGTTTGAGTTAGATTTCACATTCTTTTTGCCTAATAGGCAATGAGTAAATAACGATTTCAAATATTATCTGATTTTCAAAATCACTGGAAACCAGGAAATCTGGGAACATACAAGCTCCTAAATCCTTTAAAAAAAAAAGACCTCCATGTGGTCTTCCACAAGAGGTTTTACCTAGTCAAGTAATTTTAAGTACAAGTGTCTCAAGTGTTCACTGCCCAGATAGAATTCAATCATGCCTGTGAGCGGAGATGATGAGCTGTATATAGCCTATTACTATCATCAAACTTGGAACTGACCAACAGGTCTCATTAAATATGCTTCTTCCAAAATGTCTCTGAACCCACTAAAAGGCCTCCAACCTTTACACAGCACAGTTCTTATTCTTCTTCAGTCCAAAATAGAACGTTCTGTTAATATGCTATACCTGACTACAAAGTATTTTGTTGAGGAGACTGAAAGTCTGGACAGAAGTGGATCTTACCTCTTGGTTGCCCTCACAACAGTGTCCCTGTGTAATTGCTACATCCTACAGTTCACTCCCCCTTACTCTATCAATCATGCTGCTAAGTGCCTTCAAGTCACAATTTCATTTGTAAAATTCCCCTAGTCTTTGAACTCCGTGCCTTCCAAGTGCTGAGCTTCCTGCTTCACAGAAAATTACTCATTCTGGGCAGCTACCTGCTGACATGAAATTATGTTGATTTTGTTCATATGTAAAACTATTCAGAGGGACGTGATTTTTCCCAGAGTCCTATTGTATCTAAGCAAGCAGAGCTAGATTTTATCTAACTCATGTAAGATCCGTTAGCCAATTCCTTCAGGCACTTAGCTGAACTCTCTTTAGATTTTTAAGTCCCAGGATATATATCCTCAATGCCTAGTGTAGTTTGGACAAGTCTTACTTGAAGCCCACATATGGTATGAGCTTCTAGCTTGCAGTACTTCTAGGAAGTTGAGGAGGTGTACTTAATGGTCTTTATGGCTCTCTGCTCTCATAGTCCTTCTTCTTTCCTCTAGTCCATAAGCTGAGAGGATTTTCTTTGCTATAAATGCCTATGGCATACATGTGATCTTTCCATAGGTCCAAAAATGATATGGTCACCAATCATGGACAAGAATCATTCATACAGTAAGCATAAATGCATCTTAACTTTTTGTAAGTTAATCATGTCATACATTTGTCACAGAGACAGAAAGCTAAGTAACACAAGTGTATGCAAAATAATTATCTCAGAGCACTTATGTACATAAGTGTTCGATAAATTGAGCTATAATTGGAGAATAATGAGAATAGAATACACTATAAACAGTTTAGTTTTCTATAAATAATCTTCAACCAATAAAGCCTCCAGGAGAAAAAAATATTCTCACAGTGGCACTTACCTCAGTTTTTTAAAGTTCTGCTCAAACATACAGCAAAAGTTATACACGTTTATGGAATCTCATTTGGCATTTGGATAAATGTTATTATGCAATATTTAAATCAAGTTGAGCATATCAGTTTTATAAAAGTAAAAATCTGACAGTACCTACACTTTCTTCGAAATGTGGTCAGACTATGCACCATCAAAAAACTGTGCTTAGTGTAGAAATGCCCATGTGAACTTAACCACAAGCTAAACTGCTAAAAGTTTTAGGCAGGTCTTGCATCAAATTACCCCATTTTATGGGTTGCTGTGGAAACAGATCACATGTCTGGAAGTGCAAAACCATGCTTGAGTTTAAGGCAAAGAACAATTCACTGCATGAAAGGAAAGAACAGCTGGGTGCTGAGGTGGTGGGAGCTAACATGTCAGACAGTAGCCAGACAGTGAGACAGGCACTGTCTGGGAAGACAGAGTGTGGGGGAAGGGATGGGGAAACAACTGAACATTGTCACCAGAATCTATACAACTTCCCAGCTGCCGACTCTCATCACACCGAGGAAACACAGAGAATTCCATTCATGAGACTTAATTCACTAAGAGGATGAGAAATTCAAAATATAAAGATTGAATGAGATAGCTGAAAGCTTCTGTATTTGAAACTGCTTGAGATAAAAAGTACCAGCAGGGCATCAGTTCCTAGTATCTAGATGCTCTGCCTTCACTGATGGCTGATTTGGAATATAGGCACTGACAGCCATTCTTCTCTCTTCCAAGCCATTGCATTCTTGATTTGTGATTTATTTTTCATGGAAATGATCAAGAATATTTTCACAGGTGGCTTTCCCTCTTGTGAGGTTCTACATGGAATGGCAGGCAATGCCAAGTCTGAGAAGAACTTGGGTTATTTCCTTTGGTGGAATTACTTAGGATTCAGGATTCTGGGCACTGCCTATTTCATTTACTTTCTCTGAAGAACTTTGCATTTGACAGGTAAATGTAAGGCAACCTTTGCCAAATGGCCTATGAGGGGAAATGTTTTATTAGTCACATAAATTGAGAGATTCCATATTTGTGATTTGTAGGGATTCATAAGCCCTTCTACTATAATAAACTGTCTAATAATTCCTAACATGGGACAAGAGATACACCAGGTTTAATTTGACATTCCCTTCCACATTAGGTCATAGAAGCCTCTCAGCACCTACTGAGACCACCTGGTGATGGAAAATATAAGAGCATCCATTTTCTTTGTGTATGTGTGTGTGTGATTTACATTTATTTAATCGGATATTTTATGTATTTAAATTTCATATGTTATCCCCTTTCCTCCCTCTCCCATGCCCTTCCCCCTACCCTTCATCCATAAAGATGCTCCCACTCCCACCCACCCACTCCCACTCAACACCCTGGCATTCCCCTACACTGAGGAAATGAGCTTTCACAGGAATAAGGACTTCTCTTTCAATTGATGCCAGAAAATGCCTTCTTCTGCTACATATGTGACTGGAACCATGGGTCCATCCACATGTACTCATTGATTGGTGGTTTAGTCACTGGTGGCTCTTTGGGAGGGGTCTGTTTTGTTGATATTTTTCTTCTTATGGAGCTGCAAACCCCTGCAGCTCCTTCAGTCCTTTATCTATTTCCTCCACTGGGGTCCCCGTGCTCATTCCAACAGTTAGCTATAAGCATTCTCATCTTTATCAGTAAGGCTCTAACAGAGTCTCTCAGGAGACATCCATATCTGGCTCCTGCCAGCAAGCACTTGTTGACAACAGCAATAGTGACTGGGTTTAGTGGCTGCATATGGGATGGATCCCAAGTGGGGCAGTCTCTGGATGACCTTTTCTTCAGTCCCTGATCCACTTTTTGTCCCTGTATTTCCTCCAGTGAGTATTTTGTTCTTGCTTCTAAAAAGGACTGAAGCATCCACACTTAGTCTTCCTTCTTCTTGAGCTTCATATGGTCTGTACATTGTTTCTTGGGCATTCCAAGCCTTTGGGCTAATATCCACTTGTAAGTGAGTGCATACTATGCATGTTCTTTTGTGTCTGGGTTACCTCACTCAAGATGATATTTTCTAGTTCTATTCATTTGCCTATGAATTTCATGAAGTCATTGTTTTTAATAACTGGGTAGTACTCCATTGTGTAGATGTCCCACATTTTCTGTATCCATTACTCTGCTGAGGGACATCTGGATTCTTTCTAGCTTTTGGCTATTATAAAAAAGGCTGCCATGAACATAGTGAAGCATGTGTCTTCTTATATGTTGGAGCATCTTTTGGGTATATGCCCAAGAGAGGTATAGCTGGATCCTCAGATAGTACTGTGTCCAATTTTCTGAAGAACCGCCAGATTGATTTCCAGGTGGTTGTACTAGTCTGCAATCCCACCAACAATGGAAGAGTGTTCCTCTTTCTCCACTTCCTTGCCAGCATCTGCTGTCACCTGAGTTTTTGATCTTAGTCATTCTGACTGGTGTGGGGTAAAAAACTCAGGATTGTTTCGATTTGCTTTTTCCTGAAAGCTAAGGATACTGGACATTTCATAAGGTACTTCTCAGCCATTCGATATTCCTCAGTTGAGAATTTTTGTTTAACTTTGCATTCCATTTTTAATTTTTTCTACTATTGGATATTTTCTACATCTATATTTTAAATGTTATCCCCTTTCCCGGTTTCTCCTCTGGAAACCTGTATCCCATTCCCCACCTGCTTCCATGAGGGTGCTCCCTACCCACCCATTCCCTTCTGCCTTCCCACCCTGGCATTCCTCTGCACTGTTGCATCCATTAAGCCTTGACAACACCAATGGCTTCTCTTCCCGTTGATGCCCAACAAGGCTCATCTTCTGTTACATATGCAGCTAGAGCCATGGATCAAACCATGTGTACTCTTGGGTTGGTGGTTTAGTACCTGGGAGCTCTGTTTGGAACAAACCCCTTCAGCTCTTTCAATCCTTTCTTAACTCCTCCACTGGGGATCCTGCTCTCAGTCCAGTGGTTGGCTGCTAGCAACCACCTCTGTATTTGTCAGGATCTGGCAGAAACTCTCAGGAGACAGCTTTGTCAGGCTCCTGTCAGCCTGCACCTCTTGGCATCCCCAATAGTGACTGAGTTTGGTGACTGTATGTCGATTCCTGCACCAGCACGGCACCAAGAACCAAGCATAAGCCTGTGGGTTTAAAAAACACACATATGCGGGTCATTCGTGTTAAGAACGAATGCCAATTCTGTAGCTTTATTCACTGAATATTTACCTCAAGCTCACAGGGTAGAAAATTCCAGGAAGCACAGTGGGAAAACCCCTTAAGTCTTCAGTAACAAAAGACTGAATATGTGCCCCAAATTTATTGGGGAGAAATCCAGGAAGACCAGCCTAAGTCCCAGGAACAAAGACTGAGAACAAAAGACAGGAACAAATGGACCATTGCCCAGGTGTAGCTACCAGGCCAGGGTGTTCCTTTGTTAGGAACAAAAGGTTTCTACATGCCTCAGCAGGGCTCAACAGGGATCAAATACCACAGGGGACCCAGAAGGATCTGACAAGGGGGTCAAACACTGCAGGGGACCCAGAAGGGTCCGACAAGTCCCCCTATTTTATTTTTTATTAAGCAGTACCTGCCTTAGGACACTTTGGGGTAGGAATCTCTTTCCTGTCTCTGGAAAAACTCTGCCAGTCTCAGAGTTTCCTGTCTTAGACAAGTATCATTCCCAATGAGTTGGCTAACTGTTTCTCATGAAGGCTGAGCCCAATACGGGCAGAGCAACACCTGCTTAGTCGCTGCCCAGGACTGGGAGTGCTATTTGCACATGTGATAAGAAGCACAAAGCCAACTACTGTGGTGTCCTAGGGCCAAGACACCGAGGGCCAAAACACCAAGTGTCATTGTCAAGCAGCTTCTGTTGACTTAAATTTAGAATTTTCAATCATTAGCAACTATTCCTGAAAGTTTACCCACTATGCTTGCCTTAATATCAGATTGGGGGAGGACAATTCCAGACACTGAAGACACAGTGGCTGCAGCAGCAATGTCTGCTACAATAGCAGCAAAAGAACAACCAGCAGGCAATGGAATTCTGCCTAAGATTCACACAACCAGGGAAAAGTTCCCTGGTCCTTGGCATCTTCATGTAGATGGCATTCCTGCAAAGCCACAGACTTGGAAATGGAAACACCAGTCACGGCAGGGACAGCCTCTCGGGGAATGAGGAGGGGGAGGGGTAATGGCTGGAGTCTGGTCTTCTCCGGCATGTAGTGGTGCATGGAGGATCAGAGTGTAGGCCGTGGTGGGACCGAACACACAGTGGTAGTAACAATGACTGCAGAAATGCCAAAATCTCTGTGATGACACAAAGTGAGGGGGGAATCCTCCATCTTTATCCAAGAGCAGAGGAATGACTCCAGAGACCCAAACCACAAGAGCTGAATCTTCATGCTCCCAGAATCAGAATGTCTCACTAGCTACTCTGGCAGCTGGCACACTCCTGCAATATCCCGCAGAAAAAACACAAACATGCCCTCTTCCCCATATAAAATACCTGAACTGGATCATGCCATATGCCAATATATGGATCCTTCCATTTCACCTAAGCAGAAGTATGCCTAGTTGTAGGGTACCATAAACACTCAGAGAGTTCCTTGACATCCAAATTTTAAAATTCAAAATAAAAGATTTAAATAATTGTATGGCATACCGGGATGTAACTCCCCCTTTTTTATTTATTAAGATATTGTCTATAAGTCCTCGAGGATTAACACTATTATGTGATACAGGAAGAAATTGAGGACACTGAGGACTTATAATTTGACTTGTATACCAAATTATTGCATACCAAACTATTGTTCTGGTGATATAAAGAATGAGATTGTTTGGCAAATTGTTCCTATGTAAGGCTTATAATTTGCCTGGTAACATTACAGGCAATCTAGTCTGAGCTCTTAAATGGCCTGCAAAGGAACAGCACATTTTCTGGAAGAGTGGTTAGTGTTCTTAACCTCTGTACCATCTCTCCAGCCCCACACAAGCTTTATTTACCTAAACATTAAACATTAATTAGAAATGGCAAATCCTATAAATATTGTCCAGATTCAGCCTTACTAGAAATCCCTGAGCTGGCAGGGCGAGGCCAGGAGTTGAGAGTGAGCAAATACAGTCTTCCTCTTTCTGTGAGGGTGTGCTATCAACTCCATCACCATTACCGAAGAGCTAGGTATGAGTCTGTGGTTTTGTCCAGTTGCCTGAGCCAGAGCTCTGAAAGGACAGCGAGTTGTTAGACATTCACACTGAAATCATCACTCACTGATTTCGTGCAGAAAACTTGCCTCCAATCAGTTGATAGCATAAACAATTATAAAATTTGAGGGTTAGCACTATCTAAAAAAGGAAAATTTTTAATCAATTGCAAACCATAAGCCACACGTTGGCTATAAGTATATGAATTGAAAGCTTGATTTTTCAACATTTAAAAAACAGTGGCTACAGCGTGTAATTCAATAATCCATGCTGAAGCAAGGGGAAACTCAAGAGAATAAACCTGTGATCCAATTATATATGTTGACTTCTTATTAGATGAACCATCTATAAATACAGTAAGTGCATTTTCTATGGGCTGCATGCACAAATTTACAGGAAATATAAAAGCATGCATAGAGTACAATTATCAATTTTGCCTGAAAATTGTGTATATTCAATAGGCCAAATATCAGTATTTTATAAAAAAACAATGTAATTGCTGTTTGGAATAAGGTATATTTCAGCAGGTTTCTTTTTAAAATCCATCCATGACTCTATTCTACAATTCTATATTAACACAACAGCTTTATCTCCCCTGAGAATATCAAACAAAGGCTTAAGTACACTGGTAGTAAGCTTAAGTTGAGGTACTTAGCCAATTAACATATCTTTAGAAGCTTTAAAAATAATTTCAAATACTGAAAAGGAATATTGAATCTTTTCTGGAGCAACAGCTACTCCCCAAAATTTAAAGCTCATTCTGAGAGTAAAGGTTTGTAGTAAAAATTTCCATATACACTGAAAGATTCAAAGTCTTAACTTTGTACATTGAAGCAGCAACAAAATTACATAATATAGGGCTATTAGCCATTCTTTTGTAAAACCTTTTATTGATAACACTTCATGCCTCTCTAAAATTATAAGCAAGTTCACTAAATGAAAACCTTTCACAATCAACAGGATGTAAAGAAACGGCATGAAAACAATCCTCTAAATCTATCTTGAAATGGCAGTTGGAGTAAGCAAACAGGCTGTAATGCTCTCACAAGTTCCATAACAATCTCTATCTGTTTGATTTTTTTCTTAATTACAAATAAGTGTGAGTTAGCCAATGTAACACTGGCAATCCTGAACCACAATCTTTAAGTTCCCCTTGTAACACCAGAGCACAACCACAACTTTGGAAAGCAAAACTCAACCTCCAACATACAATCTAGTCTCTAAAATATAGTCTCTCCAAAACACCGAGTCTATCCCTCATGCTATAAAGTTTGACTGTCAGTTCCTGCATATGAGCACAGGATGGTGTGGTCTCCAATACCTCAACAAAGAGACATTGCCCTAAATTCTTTTATAAGCCTGGTTTCTAGGATAAGAATTCCATAAAAATATTATCCCAATTTAGACCACTTTCCCCTGGTTGGCTCATGCCACATGTTGTCTAGAATGACTCCATCCAAATTACCAGTTTTAAGCCAACTTTCTGTTACCAATGTTACAATTTTTTAACTATATCCAATAACTTAAAAGCCAATAGTCCATAACCAAGGCATGTAGAGCATATTTATACATTTAAAACCAATCAAAAACAAAAATGAAGTGGCTACACATATCTTTAATATTTAGACCAAAGACCATTTTTACTTTTTCTAGCTGTGATTTTAAGAGAAGTGAAAGACTCCTGGAGCAGGGAGACCCTCATTCAAGTCTCGGGATGATTCGACCCCCCAAGAACTCACGTGAGACTGTCCTTGCTGTAATAAACATGAGGTTTATTGATAGGAACCAGTGCACTGGGGTCGAGACTCATATCCCACGCAGGGGCAGTGGAGTTCGACCCCCAGTAACTAAGACAATGGGAATTTAAAGGAAGAAACCTCAACCCCAGCAGGTAGGGAGGGCATCATTGGAAAATGTCGAGAATACCAGTGAAAAATCACAAGGAGGAGCTTCCTGTTTCTCAAGATTGTTTACTTTATGGTCCATCCGTTTCTGGGAGAAGCTTCCTGCTTCTCAAGATTATTCTCTAAGATTTTAATCTAACTTTATGGTCAGCTAGTACAGGTAGAGGGCAGGGTCTGGAATTTGAGGTATTTAGGGCTTTTTTAAACTTCTGACTTCTTAGCTGCATTTTTTATTCTTTCAGAAGCACCTTGTCACCTGCTAAATCCAATAATCAGTCAGGGATTTTTCTAAGAGAAACAGCCATCAGCTCCTTTACCATAGGAGCTGAGAAGCTGCTGGCATCTATAAGATCAGCTGGTGCAGACGCTCAGCCCCTGGGGAGCTTCTCCAGCTGACATAGGCTCCTAGCTAAAGGTGCAGGGCTCCAAAGGCCAACTAAAACTGCTTTGTATTCATTCGTTCCTTTTTTGAAACGAGTTAAAACCAAATCAAGGCATGAACGACCGGCAGATAAAGTTTTTACCATTTTTTCTTTTGAACAAGAAACATAAAACATTTAAGCAATGAGAAACAAAGACCACAGACATAAACTGACAGACATGGACAGCTTGGTGCACCAAGGACAGACAATAGACATAGAGGGAAAGAACTAGATGGTGTCCCACTGAAGGGACCCAGATATCCTACCTATGGAACCCAGACCAGAAATAAGCATTTCTCCAATAGGAGCCAACAAAGTGGTAGGAAGTTTCCTGCCTTCCTTCTGTCCGTAGGAGAGCTCTGAAAAAGCTTAAGCTTATTTTCCTTCTCTTTCTCCAAAGCATCCGTGGAGAGTCCAGGAGCACTGTTTTTCCCATACCCATTCTCTTTCATGTCTAGGGTGTAAATTTTCTCTACTCAGGGTCCAAAGACTAAAACATAACTCTAAAACAACACATATGCAAAAACACTACCTTTACCTTGTCCCTTTTTTATTCCAAGTATTACTCACGCTAGCCCAAATCACCAAGGCCTTTTCTGGCCCATCTTACCCC
The DNA here is from genome assembly GCF_011064425.1 of Rattus rattus. Taxonomy (NCBI): domain Eukaryota; kingdom Metazoa; phylum Chordata; class Mammalia; order Rodentia; family Muridae; genus Rattus; species Rattus rattus. Next base: position 12,584,049 of record NC_046161.1, on the reverse strand, counting down.
AATATGTCCCTCCTTCTTTGCTGGCAGTCTTCCCAGGATGACCCATCAGGAAATCTTCTCCTTCCCAATCTTGATGGGACCTCCATTTGTCGATGTCCGCACCAACAGGGCACCGAGAACCAGGCATAAACCTGCGGGATTAAAAAACACACACAAGCGGGTCATTCGTGTTAAGGAAGAACACCCCTTCTGTAGCTTTGTTCACCAAATATATACCCCAAGTTCACTGGATGGAAAATTCCAGGAAGCACAGTGGGAAAAACCCGGCTTAAGGCTTCAGTAACAAAAGACCTAATATGTGCCCCAAATTTTCTGGGGAGAAATCCAGGAAGCCCATCCTGAGACCCAGGTACAAAGACTTAGGAAGCAAGGGACCATCACCCAGGTGTACGCCCAGGTGTGTCACTACCGGGCCAGGGTGTTCCTTCGTTAGCAACAAAAGGCTTCCACATGCATCAGCAGGGCTCAGCAGGGGTCAAACACTGCCGGGGACCCAGGAAGGTATGGCAACTGCATATGGGAATCTTCTATACCTATTATCCTTAGGATTGGTCTTCTCATCATGTCCTGGATTTCCTGGATTTTTGGGTTAAGAGTTTTTTGCCTTTTGTCTTTTCTTTTACTGTTGTGTCAATGTTTTCTATGGTATCTTGTGTGCCTGAGATTCTCTCTTCAATCTCTTGTATTCTGTTGGTGATGCTTGCATCTATGACCCCTGATCTCTTAGGTTTTCTACCTCCAGGATTGTCTCCATTTGTGATTTCTTTATTATTTCACTTTCCACTTTTAGATCCTGGATGGTTTTGTTCAATTCCTCACCTGTTTGCTTGTGTTTTCCTGTAATTCTTTAAGGTTTTTTTCTTTTTTGTTTCCTCCTTAAGGTCTTCTACCTGTTGACCTGTTGTCTCCTGTAATTCTTTAAGGGAGTTATTATGTACTTCCTAAAGTCCTCTATCATCATCATGAGATGCAATTTTTAAATCCAAATCTTGCCTTTCCAGTATAATGGGGTATCCAGGACTTGGTGAACTGGGAGATATGGGTTCCGATGATGCCTAGTTGCCTTGGTTTCTGTTGCTTATGTTCTTGAGCTTACCTCTCGCCATCTGGTTTTCTCTTGTGTTATCTGCCATCGCTGTCTCTGACTGCAGCCTGTCCCGCCTGTGTTCTTGGTTGTGTCAGAACCACTCAGAGTCCACCTGTCTCTGTGATCCTATGATTCTGAGATTGAGTTATCCTGAGATCCTGGTTGTATCTGATCTCCTGGAAGTTGAGCTTCCTCTGTGATTCTCTGATCTTGTGATCCTGGCATTTCAGAGCACCTCTGATACTGGGTGTTGAGCACATGAGAGTCCAGCTTCCTCTGGGTGTTGTAGTACTCGGTGTGCAGGTAGTGCCCAATGTCGTCCCAGGGTACTGGTTTAGACTGGAAGAAACCTGTGCCCCTGGCTGTGCAGTGGTTTCTGTGTCCTTGGATCCTGTGGGACCCAGTTACTCTACTCTAGGTTTTAGGGCAGATGTTGTGATCCTGGGTATTTCTGAGCACCTGGGAGTCCAGCTTCCTCTGGGTGTTGTAGGAATAGGTGCAGAGCCAGGGCTCTTGAGGCAGTTGTTGTGGCCTCCTTACCTGTTATCCTGAGTGTTTCAAATCACCTGGGAGTCAGGCTTCCTCTGGGTATTGTGGGAGTGGGTACGGAACCAGTGCTCAAGGTGTGCTCAGGACATTGGTTCAGAATGGAAGGGACCTTGCCGTGGCTGGGCAGGGGTTCCTGAGTCCCTGGATCCTTGTGGACCCAGTTACTCTGAGTATTAGGGCAGATGTGAAGAGCAACCCTTTTCATTGTTATTGAAATCAATACTAAACATGGAGGGCAGCTTCTAACTCACATATGAATATGAAAAGAGTTGTGAGGTACAGGGGTTATATTACTAAGTAGATTCACCTCTTGACCTTGAGGACATGAATGATCTGCAGAACAGGGCTTTTTTTTTTTTTTCTTCAGTAGAGAACATCTGGACATTGCAGTTTAAAATTATATCAAAATCAAATATTTTAAAATCCCATTGTTTAAAAAACAGCTCTCAAAGTTGGAGAGATGGATTAGCAGTTAAGAGAACTTACTGCTTTCTACTCTTTCAGAAACTAAATTTCATTCTGAACACCCACCTAAAGCAGCTCACATCACTGACGTTCCAGAAGACACAGGGCCTCCTGGATGGTCTCCATACATGCAAACGGAGTCCGAACAACTCTACCACTAACTGTGACTTCAGGTGTATTCCATAGTTTCAGTCCTTAATTTTTTTGTAAAAATAAAGGTAATGTTTGCATTCACCCACACAGTATCTGCTGTAATGTGAGTGTTCAATAAAGGTGAAAAGTGAAATTCAGGAAAAGTAAATTGACATTAGCTAGCCTCAGAAAGCCCAGACTCTTTCTCCTGAAAAAAAAAAAAAGATGAAGTCAAAAAGGAAAAGTTTCTTAATGTTAAACGTTAAGATTATATACAGCTTTAGAAGTTAGAATTGTGGAAAAATCATATCTAACATTATTTGACACAATAGACATGATGCTGGTTTATATTCTATTCAAATTTTACCTTCCTTTGCTTCAATGATCCCCATTCTGAAGTACGAACATAACCTTGTGTGAGACTACATGAGGTTTCGTCTGTCCCTTCATTGTTTAATGAAGAGCATCAATTAGTGAGGGCCACAGGATCCACCATCAACTCTCATCTCAGTTCCCACTTATTCTTCGTTCTACAAAATTGTCTTGCGTGTTTCAGAGCACGTGTAACTACTTTACATATTCTAAGTACCAGCATATGTTCCAGCAGGGCCTGAGCAGTGCAACCCTCAGCTGCTGGCTTGCTTTGCTTTTTTCCTGATTGATCCATTTGACAGTTTCTCTAAGCTTTCTCCAAGCATCCTCTAGCCCTCATTGAACCTCAGAGTTCCCTTGAGTCCTTTATGTACTGTGAGTGTCCTTCAGACCCTCATTCTCCAACGTCATGTCCCTGGGCTACATTGGCAGGCTCTGGCCCCTGTTCAGCCTCTGAATGCCTTTGTTTCTTTCCTGAGACTCCAGCTACTTCTGGATCCCCAGCCTATCCCCAGCAGACCCTGCTGAAACATCTGTTTAAATGAAGGCATAAGGGAATAGGAGAGGTTTCTGGAAACTTTAACTTGACAAATGTCTCTGGGGCATAGACGAGAAGCTCCCCTCCAGCAAGGGCTTTTATTGTAGCAATAATGTGCACAGCAGAAGCTGAGGCTCAAGTGATGCTTGATTCAAAATCCAGGATCTCATCCTCCTAGTTAAAAACAGTTGGCAAGGCTCTTTACCCTGGACAACCTCTTCCCATTTCTGTATGCATTTTTGCAGTCTCTGGTTCTCAGCCCATGGTGGACGTGAGGTGAGAGCGTGTTAATAGCTATACTATTTCTCTATAATTTATACCATGGGCTTGTGCATCTTGAAAAAGTATAGAACACAGTGATAGAAACTGTACTTTTCTTTCAGAAAATATAACTGAGCAGTTGACTTTGGTATTTACATTATTTTTGAGAAAAAATTTTCCTCCAATGCTGGCCACATAGACAGTGTATTTTAATTTACAGTTTGTGTTCCACAGCCACAAATACAAATGACAAGAATCGAAGGGATCAGAAGCTTGAAGTCTGGGCATGTTCTGTGCTGTCTCAGACAGAGCTGAGGTGGAAGAGTGATGTCTCATTTCCTCCTGAATTAGGTCCCTAAGTGTTAGGATAAGTTTTCTTCCCTGCTCTCTTGAACGAAAATGTTCTACAGTCAAGTACTGGCCTAGTACCAAAGGAAAGACTTACCTTTCAGCCTTTTACACATAATAAACCAATGTCCTAGCTTTGGCTCAATCCTTTGCATGAATTGTGACATTCTTTTGAGTAAAAAATAGTCCGAGAATTTCTTGCTTTACAGTTTTGGCTAAAATTGTAAATAAATCCATCTTCTGTATGTATTAATATGTACTGTGCAATTTTTCTCCTGGTGCAGAGTTCTACACAGACCTAGGCCTATAAGTAAAGATTCAATAGAACTTTGAGCCACATTTTTATTTCCCTGGAGTAGATGTCCACCTACTACAATTAAGATTAAGTCACTGTTTGCATTTCAGGTGCCCAGACCTTACTAAGCTTCCCTGGCACAACCATTCTGGGCAAAAGGTGTTTGAAGCAGCTATGTGATAGATTCTCTCTAAGGCAGCATTTCCCTTTGTATCCATTCCATGGAGGTAGAATTTGGATATGGTGGAAGAGCATTTTGAAGTGAGGTGGGCCTGCTAATGAAGGCTGCCATCTCATATGCTGATAGTCAAGCAAAGAAAATCAATAGTTCACAATTTCTCTACTCTGTAGATTTATAACAAGGTAAAAAAAACCCAGAAAATTAATATTTCCTTTTTTAATTTTAGGTAGGTATTGTAAGTCTAGAGACCCTGCTTATCCCCTGATAAAAGTTGAAAGACCCTGTTTGTCCACCTTCCTACCCAACTTTGCCTTCACAGATAAAACTCACTGCCTGCTTGGAGAAAACTCTAGGCTAATATGTCATCACTCCTGCTTTCTGTGTTTTCAGCAACCCACCGAAGAGTGCCTACCCAGGAGCTCTATTTTTGGTCATGTATGGGCACAGTCCAAGCTACTAGCTGACCTGCCATCATTCCTTGTCTAAGCTCTATAAAACCCCTTTCTTTAGCTTCAGACATGTGACTTCACTGATCTTCACCTGTGAAGTCGATGAACCTACCGAAGCTCCCTCCTATTAATAATGCCTTTATCTACTTTTAATCTGCTCTAAACTGGCCTTTGTCACTGAGAAACAGAAAAAGCCTATCATGAATGTATGTCACTGTGTGTAGGTTTGCACACATAGATGCAGTGCCAACATAAGCCAAGGGAGGAAATCAGGTTATGATGTCCATGAATTGGTATTATAGGGAGTTGTACACCACCTGACTCAGGTACTCGGAACCAAACTCCTGTCCCTGCAGAAGCATTGTGTGCACTGAGCCACCTCATCTGCCTCAACTAACAGATTCTGAACAGGAACTCATGTAGTCTGTACATGTTTCTCAAGCCCCTGAAGTATGTGTGAAGACATCTTCTGCCCATTTCTGGGTTCAAAGCCATCTTAATCTTCTGGGTGGCAACAGGCATCCAATTTTAGATATTAATTTGACTATTCAATACTGCTGACTATAAGGTCACATAAGCAAGTGGAGCACTTTAGAAAGACAATACAGCAAAGTAAAATGATCTTAGGGTGTGGAGACATCAGCATAAGATTCAAGGTTCCTTTACATATGAAGTATTAGTGAGTCAGTGTTCAGTTTATTTCCAACTCTTGTAATTGTCCAAGGCAGTCTGGGAGATGCTTCTCATGATGCTTCTGGATGATACTCTCCATATCCAGGTCTTCTTCTGCTTGTCAAAATCATGAAAGAGTCGTCAGAACTGTGTGCATTCTCATAACAACACACAGCAGGCAGAAGCAAGAGACTAACAATTGGAAATTTGCTTGAGTTACATACAGAGCAAATCCCCAGATGAAAGGGGAGAGTAAGACAGAGATAAAAAGAAAAAGACATGGTTAGAGGGAGAGGGAGAGTGACAGAAAAAGACAGGAAAGCAAAGATGAGACAAGAGTTAGAGACTGGGAATATACACACAGCAAATAAAACTTTTCCAGCAGAATAGGAAGAAAGAAATGCTTTCATTTTTCTTTTGAGATAGAGTTTTCTGAACAGCCCTAATAATTCTTATTTCATAGACCAGGATGGCCTAGAATTCAGAGATCCACCTGCTTCTGCATCCTAAGGACTGAGATTAAAGGTGAGTACTACAGTGCCCTACTAAAGAATGCATCTTAACCAGTGTTTCTGGATACTAAATATTAAAAGGATCATGTCATCTAGGAATACAGAGAATGGATCAGGCATGGCAATCTGTGGCCTGGCTCCTCCTGGCCTGTAATTGACAGAAAAGAGCAAGGGTGTGTGTGTGTGTGTGGTTTTGGTCTGTCCATGTCTGTATGTGTGTCAATTTGTGTCTCTGTTTCTGTCTCTTTCTGTTTCTGTCTGTCTCTCTCACTCTCGCTCTCTCTCTCTCTCTCTCTCTCTCTCTCTCTCTCTCTCTCTCTGTACTATGAGAGTAAATCAGGCTTTGCAATAGAGCAGCCGAGACTCCTCCTCCATTACAGCTTAATCTTTTCCTTGACTTAAGCCATGGCATTAACTCTACTATCTTCCAAGATTATTTTCTACTTCGCCCAGTAAAATGTCCACTTCTTACTTTGTATGCATCTAATACAGAGAATCAGTGGTGATTCAGAATCTCATGACTGTATGGCATATAATGATTCCTTAGATTTTAAAATAAAAAATAGAAATCATAAGCAGATGCTGTCATACATGCAAAATGAATGCACACATGTATTTATGTATACATACATGTAAACATACCTATATGCACACACTATGCCCTCTTCTACATAAATCCCCCCCAAGATGTATTTGTTGTGATCTGATTTCTTTTTATTCATCAGAATCCCTTGTATTTATCTAATACATCTTTAGCTTACAAGGTGCTGTTTTAGTCACTCGGGAGTCTGGACACTCGTCTAACTATTATACCTACAGTGGGTAACTGGAAGCACGATCAGAGTCACAAAATAAGATTTCTAAATCTTATTCTCTCATTGGCAAGATTTAATTGCATGGTGGTGTTAAACACTGTTCACTGGACTAAGATCGTGGACAGAGAGTATGACACAGGGTTACAGGATTGACATTTAGTTCCCTGCCCAAATACCCAGGAAAGCTGTGGTGAGCTCCTATCTTGGTAAGAACTACACTACTATTATTGGTTTGTTTTTTAATGTGAAAAGCAAGGCTTGGGAAATATTCTTTGAGTTAGCTTAAATATTTGTAGAAAAAATAATCTTGGTATTGAAGAGCAAATATATATAGTAATATACTAAGTTTGATGTCAAGCAAAAGAAAAACATTGAAGGATGATATCCAGTGTAGAAAAGGCAGATAGGACAGGATGCTGTCCATATCTCTAGAAATCTACTCACAGTCAGCATATAAAAGGGAAGATCAGAAAACTATAAACCAAACTAAGTATTTTCCTTAAATTAACCATAGTTCCTAACTTCTTTGGTAGGGGAGAGTTCAAAATTTAAAAATATAAATTCAAAAACAAAAACAAGACATACTTTTCTTGACTTATCCTTGGTTCTCATTTCCTGATATATTTTTGTTCTTGTTGTAGTAGTAGTAACAGAATGCCCGCCAAAAGAAATTCAGAGTAGAAAGACTTGTTTTGCCTGGCAGTTGGAAGAGTATAGCTCATCCTGATGGGGGAGGCATAGCAGTAGGATTATAAGGCAACTGGCTATTTCGTGTCCAGAGTTAGAAGCAGAGAGAAGTGAGTGCTGGTGCTCGGATCATTTTCTCCTTTTCATTCACTACAGTATCTTATCCCATCCGTGAAGTGATGCTAGTGATGCCCACATGGAGGAAACATCTTTCGTCCTCATACAAACCTCTCTGCAAATATCTTCAGAGATACGTTTCTATTAAGTTTCTAAACCTAGTCAGGTTGACTTTACTGTAAGTGTGGGGAAGGACTTCAACCAAGAAAAATCCCCTTCTCATTGTAAAATGAACACGAAGGACATGGTTACATAATCTCAGTCCTCTGGCCCAGTCACTATTTTTGTTGGAAGCTTTGGAAGATTGGGCGTCCACATTGTCTCTCTTTGCAATAGAGACGCAAAACTTCGAATGAAGTCTGAAAGCAGTAATATAATTGTGACAAGGGAACATGAGAGTTTTCTCCAACAGGACAACTCAGGGGCTGCCAGCCACTTCCACTGGTGCCTTTTGGAAGATTGCATTTACGCAAGCCTGTGAAGCACATTGTTGAAACAAATAAGTTCTCAGACATCTGTGAACCTGAGTCCCAGCCTTTGAAGTCACTTTCTATGGGTTGTGTGTTCTTTTAAGAGAGGATATATGGAGCCGACTTTAACTCACTTACCAGAAGAAAATCAAATCAAAAAGCAACAGAGTTATCCCAAAGGCTCTGAGGGGAGGCAAGGGAGAGAGAATTACAGTAATAGGGGAGAGAAAGCAAGGGAAAAGAATAAGAATGGAACTTCAGGCTGCAGAAACACCCAATAAACCTCTATCACCATAAGTTCTATAAAGGGAGTAAGCTCCCTTCCTTCCTTCATACGTGCCTTGGAAACAATGCAGATCCATGGGTGAAAAGAAAATTTGGCACCCACCATCTGAAGTTCATGGGCCATTCCCTATTTACTGTGTTAAACACACATAAATTCTAACTGCAGAATTAGATGAGAAGATTGCAATAGGTAGGCAGAATTCAGAGAGTTCTCTCAATTTGCTGAAGTGACCTGGCAGAAAATAATCCCAGGAATGTAGTACGTGGTTTGTGGAAACACAAATTTGCAAAGGGGACAATCCATAGGGGTGCTGAGGACTGTCCTAGACAGCACTCTTTAGCACATGTTAATAATATATGCATACAGCATATAAAACATAAGGAAGGTTCCGGAAACATTGCCAAGGAATGTTGACTTGTTTGCCAGAAAAGTGCACAAAGCATAGTTAAAATAGTGATAGCCAAGGTCGGGTTAAGAATGCTATCCTAATTGGGATGTCCTTAATAGATCATTGATGTATTCACAAAACAAGTAACTTTACTTTGTTTTCTTAGTCGTGATATCTTTCCGTCACTTAACACTCTCTATAAGAGTTTCTAACGAGGTAGACAATAGTACTTAATATAATAATCAGCCTTCCTTTACTTTTTAAGCCTTTTTCATTAGTTTCAAATATGTTTGTTAATGCACTTGTTTCAATAAACAATTAGGATTAGGAGGCACCACTTATCTGAAAACTCAACATGCCAGTGAAAACCAACACGATTAAGGAAAACTAGGCACCTGTAACCAAATAGAGTATATACTTAAGCCAGATATTCTTCAGCAAGAATAACAATTTAAAGGACGATACTTTAAATCACAAGAAGAAAGACTATATATGTGATCATCATCATTAGACATTTTATTACCAAATCTGGTCTTCAGAAGGACCCAAGAAAATAATTACTACATAAGAGTAATTTTCTCCCCAATCTGATGCCAGTTGAGATTTATTGCTAAAACGGTTCCTTTCTGACTACTGAGAAAAAAAGATCACTTCAGAAGAGAATATCTCAACATGGAAGTAGGAAACAGGAAGTCAAGGTTGACTTTTGAGCAAAGCAGTTCTAATAGCTATCTCCTCACAAGGTTCCCTTCTGATTTAGATGTCCCCAAGGTCATAAACCTTCAGTTTACTGAAAAGTCTGACTCCTCCAATCCAGAGGTTAGAGAAAGTGCACTCTTACACTCTCCTCCCATATCGCAGCTTACCTCTCACTTTCCCTACAGCTTAGAGAAATCCTCACACACACTGTGTGCACCGTATACAAGCTCACTGTGTGTTTCCAGGCAAACTATATGACAAGGGCATTACTGACATAGTCACCATCAGCTCTCATGACAGAGACTGTCTACAGACGACCTGGGGTAGAGGATTTACAAAGCAACTGAATTGCACATTTATTAGGATACTCAGAGAGAGTAACATAGTTACTCAAGTAATTCCATGTTCTAATCCACAAATGAGGTGATGTGGATTTTCAGTTAAACACCATAAGGAAGAACCAATAAAAGTATTCAGAAAGTAAGACTTTCATGTGGTATTGATGCTTTATTAGGGAATAAAATGCATATTCTTAGCAATGGGATTTTTGCCTCATTGGTGAAAATTTTATCAGTACATGGTACAGCTTAGTTGAGCATGTCAGCAGGATTCATTGTTTAATTTAGACATTTTTTGACATCAAAACCAACTTGAAACACTAACAAGGAAAAGAGCTGTAGAGAAGTCATATTTGTAGAGAAAAAATTTCTCAAATCAGAATCACCAAATTTCTAGAAAATATCTAACAATTCATTTTTTTGTGAAGTAGATTAGTAATTATAAATGCTCCAGTTCCCAAACAAGAGACAAAGAAATTGGTGAAATTAAATACAGTTCCACATAGTAAAAATATTATTTAAACATAAAATAAATATAATTGTTAATAAAATATTTTTTCATAATTTTTTGAAAAATGGCATATATTTTATGTGTACAGTATCCCTCGATTTAGACTACCCAACTTTTAAGTGATTCATAGTCATAAGGAAAAAGTGGCTGCCATATTAGAAAGAAGTTGAAATGCCTCCTAACACCAAGTGGTGAGCTATGTGAAACAAGGTCATCTCTCTCTGCCCAACTCTATTCTGTTTTCCATTGATGCTCTTCTCTCTGTAGAGACTGACTGATTTCTGTGGATAAAATACATGACCCATGAAGTTTTTTTTTTTTTTCTCCAACAGAGCTATGTACACTTCAGGGCCAACTCTATATCTATGAGTATACTATTGCTCTCTTCAAACACACCAGAAGAGGGCACTGGATCCCATTACAAATGGTTGTGAGCCACTTTGCGGTTGCTGAGACTTGAACTCAGGACCTCTGGAAGAACAGTCAGTGATCTTAACCACTGAGACATTGCTCTAGCCCCAGGGTCAACTCCAATCTAAATTTCTGATCTATCAGGAAGGTTCCAATTGACAAGAGTGGTCATAGGTCTATTTTACTTCCTGTTATGTGAAATAGAGAAGAAATGTGAGCATCAGGGTATCAGATCAGATATATATATATATATATATATATACTGTGATATGAAAGATTCATTGACCATTCCCCAGGGGTTCTCTCAAAGACTACTACTGTGCATAGACAGTAGTACCACTAGATCAGCAATGATGACTAAGCTTGTGGTCCATCTTCCCTTTAGAGTATTTAATAGAGAACATTAGATAGAGCCTATAAAATTAATATCCAAGATCAGGAATCAGAAAACATTTTTAGAGGGCCAGAGGGTAAATGCATTAAGTTTTATGGTGCAAGAAACAAAATGAAGATACTTGTATAACTAGTTCCAAATGATAACAACATTCTGGACTCATACACCATGCAAATGTTGGAGACTGGCCAGATGGCCATGGAAGCACAGTTTTCAGACCCCTGTGTATCTTTACTCTGTACTTACAAGGTGTTTCGTTTCTTGGTTTGAGTTGTCTCTTTCACTGCCCCATGAAAGCCTGTAACAGATTTTAGCATTAGCAGCTGATGATGAGTAACTCACCCCAACTCTATAGAAACTAAAAAGAAGCTGTGCTAGGTTAAAGCAGAATGGCCTCATCGTTATGTCAACCATGCTCCTTCCTGCTGCTCTCAAGGTCTACAGAAGCCAATTTTCTGACTTCTGGAGAGAAGGTACAGATATGAAAAAAACTCACAGTGGAGAAGAGGCATACTCCTGAAATGCTCATCATGCCAATCCTTGGGGAACTGTTGTAATTTCAATGGTCATTATTTTTACTAACAGTGAGTCAAGCTTTCATGGAGAGAGATATGTTAAATATGTATTCTGAATTTATCTCTGGTACTTTAGACATAAAACCTATTCTATTCATGAAAAGTAGACCTAGATTCCTACCTCCCAAGATGACAATACTATGTAAGTCAGCATTTCATGCTGTATATATGTAACTGCAGAGTATGTAACAATAATGGAGAGGTGGGGGTGAGGACAACAGTGCAGAAGCTGTGTTCAGAAATGAATGAGTCTTCACTGTGGTACACAAGGCAATCCTGAACTTTTTCCCACTCTAAAACTGATTTCAGATGATAAAATTCCATGTTTCTTAGCATACTAGAAAACATACTCATGATATAATCTTAATGTAAATATTTAAAAACCTAACTGATATTATTTAGATCAGGATATATCACATTCCACTTACACCATTTTAGCAATATTAGTGAAATGTGTCCTATGAACAACTACTATCATGGGGTGCATATTTTATACATAAAAACGACATACTCACATACATATTCATATATATATATATTCATATATATGTGTATATATAACCACAGAGTTATACAGCATATAAGTAAAAATCATGTTATAAATACTAAGCTTAATAAAGTTAAATGTGTTCCTCACTGAAGACTTTTATGGCAGGTTTCTCATGATAGTGGTTGTTGTGATTCATCAGAAAACCACAGACAATATTACCCACACTTGTATGATAGAAGTAATTTTTGCTCCACTTAACTACTACATAAAGTGCCAGCTCTCTGTGCAAGAAATTCCCAAACAGGTGACATAGAAAATAAATGTTTGTACCAAACTCCCTGCTTCAAGGAGATATTTATTTGACTCTCAAATAATTCCTTCAAGTGGGTAATACTCTAGAATCAACGTAAATATGAAGAAGCTGTCAGATAACTTCAGCTTCCTATAACCAGAAAGCAGAATCTGGATTTGTACCAGATCAAATCCCATATACTGGAAATATAAAATAAGAAAATCCAGGGACTGGACTTGGCACTCAGTGGTACATTTCTACTCTAGCAAATACCAAGCCCTGGGTTGTGTTACCAGGACTGAAGAGAAAAAGGAAGAGGGAAAGGAAGAGCTGGGGGGAAGAGAGAGACAGAACTTATCCCTAGTGTTCTGTAAAGCATATTAGGAACAAGATGATAGTACACAGTAGATGCAATCAGACCACATCCTTCTTAAAGGCTTCACTCTCCTATGAAGGGCAGGCTCCTCAAAGCCCCTGGCCAGCAGAACAATCTCCTAAAGCATAACATATTAGATTGATGTTCTCTGGGACTGGTTGATGAAGATATTATGGCTTAAGATCCCACTGTAGGAGGCACAAAACACTGACAGCACTTGGACACAGGCTTGAGCCTCCAGGTACTAAATGCGAGGCCAATTATAGAGTTTCACAGAGGCTCAGATCCTCCACCTCCAAAGCCAGAACAATAATAGGTCTACATAAAACTCTAGCATTTAATAAACATGTACGCGTTACTGCTTAGTAGAGTTTCTGGTATATAAACAAGGAACACACTAATATTTACTTAGCGATAACAAGATTCCTAATGAAATTCTGCTATAATCATAGGTCAGCAGCTTGCTCAGCCATCATCTGAGAAGCTTCCTCCTGCAGCAAATGGGAACAAATCCCGGGACTTCCAACCGGAAAATGTGTGGAGTGAAAGACTCCAGAACATTCAGCCCCAAATGGGATGGATCTTACAATCAAATCCTTCCTCTCAGGGCTCAGGAAATTCCAGAAGAGGAACCAGAAAGAGTGCCAGAGCCAGAGAGGATGAGCAACACCAAGGAGACGGTCTTCTAAACGCAACGGAAGGGCGCACAAAAGAATGCACAGAGGCTGTGGCAGCATGCACCGGCCCTTCATGGGACGGGACCTGAGGGTGTAATCCAGATCAAAGGAAAAGTAGGACACATGCCATCATCTCTCACCCAGAAGCAGTCTTCAACTGATAATTGCTTGCAAATGACGATAGTTTTCTAAAGGAAGTTTCACAGGAGAAACAAATTTTATAAATGCTCAAAACTCGATGCCCAACAGAAAGTCACTCGATGGCGCCGTTACAAGTTTCTTGTCCCATTATATAAATTTCAGGCTTTTTATTTCTTTGTTTTTGATTTAATTTTTTATTTTTTATATTTACTCATTTATTGATCCTATAGGTCCTTTGCATATTATGGCTTCTGGTTTTGTGTTGTTATGGGATGCCTGGTGTGTGAATGATAGGTCTCAGTGTCTACACATGTTCCTTATACCTTTCACGGCTGATTTAGTTTCTGTTTGTTAGTTTTGTCCTATTTCAATTAGTTTGCTTTTGTTTTACCATATTATATTATATTATATTATGTTATAATCACTTATTGTTTCCTAATGAGAGACAGAAAGGGATGAATCCAAATGGGAGGTGAGGTGATGAAGAACTGGGAGGAGAAGAGAGAGGGGAAACCATGAATAGGACATTTTATATGAAAAAAACTATTTTTTAAAAAGTAAAGTGCATATATATACATATATATATGAGTAAATGATATCTGTTAAACATTTCTACAATGTTAGTGATTATCATCACAACAAGAAAATTTGATCAATTGTAGAAACTCAGAAGTTCATGATTTTAACCTTCATTAAAAATGTACACTAATATCTCTAAATCTTTTGTTACTGATATGCTTGACTTTTATATAAACTTTACTTATTGTTGTAGCAATTGAGGTCCCTGCACTAAATAGAAGAAATTCCTAAATCCTGAGTAACCCCTCAAATATCTTCAATAAAAGTTTAGTGCTTTGGGATCAGGAGATATTCCTTTTATTGACACACAAGAATAGGATCCTTGTGACTTGAATTCCTAAAGTCTGGGTGACTGGAAACAGTAAGTTAAAAATAATCAGGACAGAGATGTATTTAAGACACAGTTATGGCTATCCAGGTGAGGAATATACCCTTCTGGGATAGGCTGTAATACCCAATGCATCTAGGTATTATTTGGGGTAACAACATGCACATTGTAGTTAGTATTCAAGGAAAGCAGGAAGTTATGCAGAGTAACTTCTCCCAAAAGTAGGAGTGGCAGACATGCTTGTGAGTATAAACTTCAGTTGCATGACATTTCATCCCCAAATGTCTACACAAAATAGTGTAGCTACATTTATTTTGGGAAACTCAGCCTATGACCTTGAGGTCATAAGCTTATAACATAATGGTAACTTATTTTCTTTTGAAATAAAATGGTGATTGAGTGCTTATCCTGTATAAAATCCCATTTGGGAAGTACATTGAAGATAACCAGATGTCTCAAATCCAAAGCTAAATATCTAAGTTCTTTATAAGGTGCAAAGAACAGGGCAGTAAAATACATTTCTAGGAGTGTAGTGTGCATTCATTGAAATAGGAAAATTTTACCTTTTTATTTGTGTCTTCAGCTGTTCTAATTTTTATTCTTTAAAAGCAAGTTTATTTTAAATTCTGGGTTACATAAGAATATTTTCAAGCAAGGGCATATTGTACATTGACCATTTCCCCCCTAACCACTCTCAGCCCTTATCCCACCCTCCATTCCCCAGTATTTCCACTTGTTCTCCTAGACAATTTTGCTTTTACTTTCATGTTATACAAATAATATTTGATATATATGATACAACATATAAATATCTATACATAAATATGCATTTGCATAAAATCAAGGAACCAAATTCAAGAAAGAAACTCATGAAATTTGTCTTTCTGAAGCTGACTTAATATGATTATCTTCATTTGCATTTTGATTCCTGAAAATCACGTATGTTCATCTTTTTATGGCTGGAAAAATTTTATTTTTTGTATATAACATGTTTTCCTTGAACATGCTGTGTTGACAATCATCTATGCTCATGACATAACGGCTCTACCACTGTGAATAGCGCTTTAGGAAACTTTGATGTGCAATATCTCCAATATACTGATGAGTAAATATTAATAAGAGGTATAGAAGGGTCATATGCTAGGTCTACTTCTAGGTTTTTTGAAAATTCTCTGTACAGACAACCTTAGTGACCAGACAAGTTGGTGTTCCCTGTAAAGATGCAAAAATGATTACTTTTGTCCACATTCTCATCAGCATTTGTTATTTGCTTTCTAAGACTCTGAGTCTGACCACAGTGAGTCTCAAATGATGACAAATTGAATTGTTTTATTATT
The DNA here is from genome assembly GCF_011064425.1 of Rattus rattus. Classification (NCBI taxonomy): domain Eukaryota; kingdom Metazoa; phylum Chordata; class Mammalia; order Rodentia; family Muridae; genus Rattus; species Rattus rattus. The sequence goes on along the minus strand of NC_046161.1, from coordinate 12,568,277 downwards.
ATAAAATGGCTACATACGAGTGTAGTGAGATATGCCTGTAATTCTAGCATTTAGGAGGTGGAGGGGGAAATATTAGGAATTTGACTTAATATTGGGTACAATAACACCTTTGAGACATGAGACCATGTCTTAAAACGAAGGCAACATCATAACAAACATGGAAGTTATACGCTTACAGGATCGATTTACATCACTTTCATACATTAATCATAAATATAATAATCACTATTATGAAAACGTGTGTGGATAACTTGCCTCAAATACTTAGGAGTTATCTCCCAGTTTTGAAGAAATATTGAAAGTCCAATGGTATCAGAGAGGAAAGAATACAAATTTGGTCGTGTGGGTAGCACTGCAGATACAGTTCAAGCATAAGCACCGCGCTGAAATCACAGTGCCCTCAGCACTAAGTGTTGCTATTTTTATATTACTATTTGTAGGAAAATTAATCTCAAAGTAGTTAAATAATCCACAGGCAATTCCCCACAAGGAAGCCCAGGATCAACCTGGGAACTCTAGTAATTAGGTCTGTGCCTTTGGCTCAAGCTGTTCCATCCCGTTTTCAGGAAACACACCATAGGCTAGAGGTCTTGAATCAAAACACTACTCACATAAATCCACCAGTAAAATGCTAAAGTGTCCTGCAAGGTGTGTTAGGACTTACGACTAGAAAACTCTGGAACACAAGTGAAAAACGACTTGATCAGTGGCAGCAGGTGAGTCCAAAGTCTTCAGCTAGAAATCACCGGACACATTGCATAAACACTCTTCTGACTCGAGAAGAAAGCCAAGGTCAATGCATCACTGACCTTGAGAGAGAGAGAGGTTGCACTGCTTAGTTTGTGGGTCATCTCCTTTCGGCAGATACACAAGAAAGAGTGAGAATCTAAGGTGAACTAGAAAACCCAGGAACCAGATTTGGCTATGTATGTAAGAAAATTTTTTTTACATAAAATCATCCTTGTCGCCTTCCTCGTCCCCTTTGCAGAGATGAGGTCTGATTTTAACTCATTGCTTGACCAAAGTCAGGGGACCAAAAGCCATGGGATGTCATGTTCCTTGTAAAAACTTCAGAATGATTCTCAATGATTCAAAACTCTGAATGAAAATTCAGAAGTTCAGTTGCTCAGAGATCCTTATTGGATAGCAAGAATAGCAAGACGGGAAAAAAAAAAACTTGTAAGGTAATTCTAGAAGTATTACATCTCGAGTCCGTAATTAAGACAGAAAACTTGGCTGTTCATTGAAGAGTCCACTGTGCCTCCCTTCAACATTAATTATGACATTTATCATCATGTGCCTTTGAGGACAAGGAATCCTGCCATATTTCTGAAGGCAATCAATCCCAGGCTTCTATTAAACAATGCTTCTGGACTAGCAAGGAACAGCATGGGCTCCTGTGCTGTGGGTTCACTAAAGACTTCCTCCTGCCGCTCAGCAGCAGGAGCAGACGCTGAGGCCTTAACAGCCACAGCGGTGTATAGTGCTGCCACGCACATCTGTGCTGCTGCATAATGAGGGAGAGAGCTGCAACTCCTCTGCTAAAGGCAGAGAGGAGCACGGAGCAGAAAGGAGGATACTCCCGTATGGACCCATAGATTTAACCTCTACAGGGCCAGACAAAATAAATTTACGAAATATAATTGTCCTTTTATTAATTGGACCTTGGCAGAATTCTAAAGTTTCATCAGGTCTGAAATTATTCAATATACTACTCGAAGTTCTAACTAGAGCATTAAGACAATAAAAGGAGATCAAGGGGATACAAATTGTAAAGAAGTCAAGGGATCACAGTTTGTTGAATGATATGATAATATTCACGTGACCCCAAAAATTGCATCAGAGAACTTAGACACCTGAGAAAGAACTTCAGCAAATTGGCTGGATATAAAACTAATGCAAACAAATCAGAAGCCTTATACAAATGATAAACAGACTGAGAAAGGAAATAGAGAAAAAAAACTCTTAAAATAGTCACAAATAATATAAAAAATCTTGGTGTAACTGGGGAAGCTCCCTCACAGAAGCAGGGGAAGGGAGGATGGGGTGGGGGTTTCCGGAGGGGAAACCAGGAAAGGGAATAACATTTGAAATGTAAATAAATAAAAATTTCAAACAAAAGAAATTCCTCTTTTCAACTTACTATTTTTGGAATTTGAATCACACTCAGCATGCTTTACCTTGCATGTATTATTCCATAAGAAAGTGCTCCAGAACCCCTTTATCCATTAGTTCATGCACTTTGGGTCAGATGCTTTAGTAGTTTTTGCCGATATTTAACCAAATGCAAGGACTGAGACAGCTCTAATGCGTATTTTTGTTTGTTTTATTTTGCATGTTTTGTATGCCAGTGTTTCTGTATGTGTGTTCATGTTTGCATATGAGCTTCTATGTGTGTGCAAGTGGTCTGTGAATCAACCTCTGTCTCTCTCTTCTTGTCTCTCTCTGCACATGTGCATATGTGTGCATACGTGTGTGCACATGTGTCCTTCTGTCTGCCTATCTGTGTATCTATGTACGTGAGTGTGTCTTAGTGTGTATGTGTGAATGTAAAGGTAGCTGTTTGGGGTTTAGATGATGTACAGTTTATTCCACTTGAATGGGATTGCATTACTTCTGGCCACCTGGGCATGCACTGAGTAGCCTTAGTGAATGCATTTTGCTATTGGTTAGACTTCCGGTGCTATGCCATCTGGCTGCTCATTAATGTTCATAATAATGTCTTTAACTAAAAATAATGTTTGTAATCAGGCCACGGGGCTCTCACAAATTGTCCTTAAATGACTCCAGTCATTCTCCCAGACACCTTCATGTACACCACGTTCCTTCTCCTAGTTCATTCTTCTTTGCTATAATTCCAAACAAAGCTGGACTAGAGGGATTAATTACTAATTGGCTTCTTCCTCTATGAGGTAGGTAACCATTTTTATTACTTAACACTCTATATCCAGGAAGTCACTAACCCTATACCCTTAAGAATGATTTCATGAGGTAACAGTGCATACAGACCGTGGTGCTAAATGCCATGTTCTGGATTATATATTACACCAGGAGCCACTGGCTCTTGGTGACATACAGAAAGAAAAATGATATTTTGTGCAGCAGCTAGATTTTCCTTGAGTAGGTGGATAGTGTCAGGGATTTACAACAGGGAGTCATTGCCCATTAATGCTTCTTCACATCAATTTAGTGGACTGAAACGATTACACTTTTAAATATTAATCAATTGGTTTTAATTTCTGCTGTTTTATAAAAAGAATTCAATTTCATTTAACCATCACAAAATTAACAAAGATAAAACCAACCATGCATGCACAGCATGTAAAAACATGGCAGCCATGCATGCCCAGCATGTAAACATGGCAGCCATGCATGCACAGCATGTAAAAACATGGCAGCCATGCATGCACAGCATGTAAAAACATGGCAGCCATGCATGCACAGCATGTAAAAACATGGCAGCCATGCATGCACAGCATGTAAAAACATGGCAGCCATGCATGCACAGCATGTAAAAACATGGCGCATCGTCAGTTTCATAACCTGTACCTAAGGCTCAGGGAACATCATAGACAAAAGGGTAGAAGCACTGTAGGAGCCAGAACACAGATAATTTTTAATAGCACCATGTGTCTTAGCTTTGAAGTCTTAGAAATTATTGCCACAGATTGGGTTAGGCTTTGAGCTGGGACTAAATCCTCATATATCTTTATTCACATGCTATTATCCTTAGGTAAATATTTGACCCCTTCTTAGAGTGAATCTAAAGATGTCACCACTGCCCTGGGTTTACAGGAATTAGAACAAAGTGGAACATCTTAAAGAGACAAATCAAAATACAGACCTCTTCACTATGAGATCTAGGGAGGATACCTTGTGATGTGGGGGTCACAGATCCCTGCTCTTCCCAGCTGCACCGCTGCTTTAGTAGGGGTTGAGAAAATGGGTTCCTGGGATCACAGTGAGACACAGACCATTCCTGCCTCAGAAACCATTTTTCATGCTGCCTCTTCTTGAAGTTCCTGAACATTCTGTCTCATGCGAAGTTGTGACAACTTCACACAGCCTTTATTTCCTGATTCAGGCCTTTTAAGTTCCAACTATATTGAATTTTCTAAAACCATTTGTCTGTTACCTTCTCCACTACTATATATAGATATTTTTCCTAGCTTTTAGTCACAGTGCTTTCTGTTACTGAAGCTATTTTTAATTTACCTATTGAGGCATTTCCTTTTAATAGCTTAAAAATGTCATGACCTTTGGACATCCAATAGACTGAGAAAACTTTAAAAGAGTCGACTTTTGATTATATATATATATATATATATATATATATATATATATATATATATATATATATATATTTTCCGAGTATGCCCCAGAGAACAAATTAGATAGATGGCCTGAGTTCAATCTAAACAACTTTGAAATGTGTGAGGACTGGCTTATTACAGGCTTCTGCATCCTATAGTCAGTGGTTTCTTCCTTACTGTAAATTCTAAGTTCAGTCTAAAACACTTCCTTTTGTCCCTCAGTCAGTTGCACTTCAGGATCGCCATTTCTTACTTGTAACAAGGATCCTGCTGGTTCCTACAGGGATTTGGTCAGATTTCTGATGACTCATGGGCTTTTGTAGATTTTTCCCACATAGCCATTAGTATGTTGGGGAAGTATATTGATCATATAGTATGATCGATTTGTTGTATAGCATGAAAACAAAAGCAAAGGGATAACACAGTACAAAGAATCAGCTAGACCAGAATTGCCAGACTTGGGTTTCTGGTTCATGGTAAGTGTCCTTTTTCTGGTCTCTCTTTGCTCTAGCTCGGCCCATCATTGTGGCTCTCTGTTGAACCCTCTTGTCCCTTGCCTGGAATGGAGAGACACCTAAGCAGATTTAAGGTCTACTCAATAGGAGGAAATTCACGTCCTACACTGTAAACTTAACAAACAACCCATGCTGGCCGGGCTGTAGATCCTAGAAAAGAACCTGCAATTGCCAGTTTCCTAAACCAGTATTATTTCCAACTGACTTCAAAATCACTTTTGCAGCAGATAAAGATCATTGCAGAAATCTACAAAAGGTTAAAATTGTAGAAAATACATGTCCCTGGGCTACCTGTCCTCAATTTATATATTTACAACACAACCTATACCTAAGGCTCATTTACCATCGTGGTCAAAGGGGCAGGAACATTTTAAGAGCGAGAAGAACAACGCTGGCTCCTAGACAGTGTCTTGTAAAAGCAGAACAAACAAACAAACAAATGAACAGACGAAAACCAAGGAGGGCATGAGTAGAGGTAAGGAGTGTAAGAAAGAAACGTAGAACTTGGAGAAGTTTCAGGGAGATATAGGGCTGAATATTATCAAGATATCAATTTTCGAAGAAATAATAAAAACATACATTGTTTTAAAAAGTTCACCTTACTTCATTTTTCTCTATGAATACAAACAGAATTCACTGATCACTGACAAGCTTTTTCTAGGGATAAGAAGGAGAGTCATTTTCAAACGTCCCACAAGGTGTCTTCTAACTTTTTCCTTTATTTCATAGCATAGAGTGGAAGCTCTATTCCTGAAGTACAACTACAAAATTAAAACACCAACAATTCAACTACTAGCATCCCTTCCTATGTCTCTGTGACACACTTTAGGCTGTACTCCACAGCTTGCATGTTTCTGCTTTGACAATTGCTTTACCTCTTTATAACTATGGGAATAGTTTGACAGTGCTATTTAAACAACCCAAAAACCTATGAACTCCCCATCTGGACAATTAATTCACAGATGTACCTTCATTAACTAAGGCAATATTTAACCCATGCCGAAGTGTCACATACAGACCATCCTGCAAGATACCATAGATCATGCAACATTTTACCTCTTTGATTGGTTCACTAATGGACAAAGGCAGAGCCTATCACTGACATCCAGTGAGAATTTTGGTGAAAGTTGGAACCTTACTGAGAAGGAGGAACATAAAGCCTGCCAGAAAGTATGGATGACCCAATGAGACTACCCTGTGGATGTGCAGAGAAGTTACCTTGACAAGTTTTCATTTGAGCTGGATTTAGGTCTCTTTTATCTTTTTTTTCAACAATTCTGCTTGAGTGTGTTTCAATATTTTCCAGTTGATCTCTCAATGATAGTATGATGGCAATGATTATTGTCACAAGTACTTATTTAGAGTTTATTCATTGTCACCAGAAGAACCCATGTGTTCTTTTTTTCCCCATCTTTATTAAATTGGGTATTTTTATTTACATTTCAAATGTTATTCCCTTTCCCGATTCCCAGGCCAACATCCCCCTAACCACTCCCACTTCCCCTCTATATGAGTGTTCCCCTCCCCATCCTTTCCCCATTACTGTACTTCCCCCAACAATCCTGTTCACTGGGAGTCCAGTCTTGGCAGGACCAAGGGCTTCCCCTTCCACTAGTGACCTTACTAAGCTATTCATTGCTATCTATGCAGTTGGAGCCCAGGGTCAGTCCATGTATAGTTTTTGGGTAGTGGCTTAGTCCCTGGAAGCTCTGGTTGGTTGGCAATGATGTTCATATGGGATCTCAAGCCCATTCAGCTCTTTTAGTCCTTTCTCTGATTTCTTCAACAGGGGGTCCCTTTCTCAGTTCAGTGGTTTGCTGCTGGTATTCGCCTATATGTTTGCCATATTCTGGCTGTGTCCCTCAGGAAAGATCTACATCCGGTTCCTGTCAGCCTACACTTCTTTGCATCATCCATCTTATCTAGTTTGGTGACTGTAAATGTATGGGCCACATGTGGGACAGGCTCTGAATGGGCGTTCCTTCAAGTTTCTGTTCTAAACTTTGCCTCCCTATCCCCTCCTAAGGGTATTCTTGCTTCCCTTTTAAAGAAGGAATGAAGCATCTGCATTTTGGTCATCCTTCTTGACTTTAATGTGTTCTGTGCATCTAGGGTAATTCAAGAATTTGGGCTTATATCCACTTATCAATGAGTGCATACCATGTGTGGTTTTCTGTAATTGGGTTACCTCACTCAGGATGATATTTTCCAGGTCCATCCATTTGCCTATGAATTTCATAAAGTCATTGTTTTTGATAGCTGAGTAGTATTCCATTGTGTAGATGTACCACATTTTCTGTATCCATTCCTCTGTTGAAAGCCGTCTGGGTTCTTTCCAGCTTCTGGATATTATAAATAAGGCTGCTATGAACATAATGGAGCACGTGTCTTTGTTATATGTTGGGGGAACATTTGGGTAAATGCCAAAGTGAGGTATAGCTGGGTCCTCAGGTAATGCAATGTCCAATTTTCTGAGAAACCTCCAGACTGATTTCCAGAATGGTCGTACCAGTCTGCAATCCCATCAACAATGGAGGAGTGTTCCTCTTTCTCCACACCCTCTCCAGCATCTGCTGTCATCTGAGTTTTTGATCTTAGCCATTCTCACTGGTGTGAGGTGAAATCTCAAAGTTGTTTTGATTTGCATTTCCCTTATGAGTAAAGATGTTGAACATTTCTTTAGGTGCTTCTCAGCCATTCGGCATTCCTCAGCTGTGAATTTTTTGTTTAGCTCTGAACCCCATTTTTTAACAGGGTTGTTTGTCTCCCTGCAGTCTAACTTCTTGAGTTGTTTGTATATTTTGGATATAAGCCTTCTATCAGTTGTTGGATTAGTAAAGATGTTTTCCCAATCTGTTGGTTGCCGTTTTGTCCTAACAACAGTTTTCTTTGCCTTACAGAAGATTTGTAGTTTAATGAGATCCCATTTGATGATTCTTGATCTTAGAACATAAGCCATTGGTGTTTTGTTCAAGAAATTTTCTCCAGTGCCCATGTGTTCGAGATTCTTCCCCACTTTTTCTTCTATTAGTTTGAGTGTATCCGGTTTGATGCGGAGGCCTTTGATCCACTTGGACTTATGCTTTGTACAGGGCAATAAGAATGGATCGATCTGCATTCTTCTACATGCTGACCTCCAGTTGAACCGGCACCATTTGTTGAAAACGCTATCTTTTTTCCATTGGATGGTTTTGGCTCCTTTATCAAAAATCAAGTGACCATAGGTGTGTGGGTTCATTTTTGGGTCTTCAGTTCTATTCCACTGGTCTATCTGCCTGTCTCTGTACCAATACCATACAGTTTTTTATCACTCTTGCTCTCTATTACTGCTTGAGTTCAGGGATAGTGTTTCTCCCAGAAGTCCTTTTATTGTGAGGATAGTTTTAGCTATCCTGGTTTTTTTGTTATTCCAGATGAATTTGCAAATTGTTCTGTCTAACGCTAGGAAGAATTGGATTGGAATGTTGATGGTGATTGCATTGAATCTGTAGATACTTTTGGTAAAATGGCCATCTTTACTATATTAATTCTGCTAATCCATGAGCATGGGAGATCTTTCTATCTTGTGAGATCTTCTTAAATTTCTTTCTTCAGATGCTTGAAGTTCTTATCATACACATCTTTCACTTGCTTGGTTAAAGTCACACCGAGGTATTTTATAATATTTGGAACTATTATGAAGGATGTCATTTCCCTAATTTCTTTCTCAGCTTGTTTCTCTTTTCTGTAAAGCAAGGTTACTGATTTATTTCATTTAATTTTATACCCATCCATGATGCTGAAGGAGTTAATCAGGTTTAGTAGTTCTCTGCTAGAACTTTTGGGATCACTTAAATATACTATCATACCATCTGCAAATAGTGATATTTTGACTTCTTCCTTTCCAATCTGTATCCCTTTGATCTCCTTTTGTTGGTTAATTGCTCTGGCTAGGACTTCGAGTACTATATTGAATAAGTAGGAAGAGAATGGGCAGCCTTAGATAGTCCCTGATTTTAGTGGGATTGCTTAACGTTTCTCTCCATTTGGTTTAATGTTAGCTACTGGTTTGCTGTATATGGATTTTACTATGTATAGGTATGGGCCTTGAATTCCTGATATTTCCAAGACTTTTATCATGAAGGAGTGCTGAATTTTGTCAAATGTTTCTCAGCATCTAATAAAATAATCATGTGGTTCTTATCTCTCAGTTTGTTTTTATAGTGAGTTATGTTGATGGTTTTCCGTATATTAAACCATCCCTCCATACCTGGGATGAAACTTACTTGATCATGATGGATGATTGTTTTGATGTGTTCTTGGATTCGAGTTGCAAGAATTGTATTGACTATTTTTGGGTCAGTATTCACAGGGGAAATTGGTCTGAAGTTCTCTTTCTTTGTTGGGTCTTTGTGTGGCTGAGGTGTAAGTAATTGTGGCTACATAGAAAGAATTCAGTAATGCTCCATCTGTTTCAGTTTTGTGGAATAGTTTGGATAGTATTGGTATGAGGTCTTCTATGAAGGTCTAGTAGAATTCTGCACTGAACCCATCTGGACCTGGGCTCTTTTTGGTTGGGAGACCTTTAATGACTGCTTCTATTTCTTTAGGAGTTATAGGGTTGTTTAAATGGTTTATCTGTTCCTGATTTAACTTCGGTACCTGGCATCTGTCTAGGAAATTGTCCATTTCCTGCAGATTTTCAAGTTTTGCCTAATATAGGCATTTGTAGTAGGATCTGATGATTTTTTGAATTTCCTCTGATTCTGTAGTTATGTCTCCCTTTTCATTTCTGATTTTATTAATTTGGACACACTCTCTGTGTCCTCTGGTTAGTCTGGCTAAGGGTTTATCTATCTTCTTGATTTTCTCACAGCACCAGCTTTTGATTCTGTTGATTCTTTGTATAGTCCTTTTTGTTTCTACGTGGTTGATTTCGGCTCTGAGTTTGATTATTTTCTGCCTTCTACTCTTCCTGGGTGTATTTGCTTCTTTTTCTTCTAGAGCTTTTAGGTGTGCTGTCAAGCTGCTGACATATGCTCTTTCCTGTTTCTTTCTGCAGGCACTCAGCGCTATGAGTTTTCCTCTTAGCAGAGCTTTCATTGTGTCCCATAAGTTTAGGCATGTTGCAGCTTCATTTTCATTAAATTCTAAGAAGTCTTTAATTTCTTTCTTTCTTTATTGACCAGGTTATCATTGAGTAGAGCATTGTTCAACTTTCATGTATATGTGAACATTCTTTCCTTATTGTTATTGAAGAACAGCTTTAGCCCGTGGTGGTCTGATAGGAAACATGGGATTATTGCTATCTTTCTGTATCTGTTGAAGCCTCTTTTATGACCGATTTTATGGTCAATTTTGGAGAAAGTACCATGAGGTGGTGAGAAGAAGGTATATCCTTTAGTTTTAGGATAGAATGTTCTATAAATATCTGTTAAGTCCATTTGATTTCATAACTTCTTTTACTCTGTCTATGTCTCTGTTCAATTTCTGTTTCCATGATCTGTCCATTAATGAGAGAGGGGTGTTGAAATCTCTTACAATTATTGTGTGAGGTGCAATATGTGCTTTGAATTTTAGGAAGGTTTCTTTTATGTATGTGGGTGCCCTTTTTGGAGCATAGATATTTAGGATTGAGAGTTCATTTTGGTGGATTTTTCCTTTGATGAATATGGAGTGTCCTTCTTTATCTTTTTTGATGACTTTTGGTTGAAAATCAATTTTATTTGATATTAGAATGGCTACTCCAACTTGCTTCTTGAGACCATTTGCTTGGAAAGTTGTTTTCCAGCCTTTTACTCTGAAGTAGTGTCTGTCTTTGTCTCTGAGGTGTGTTTCCTGTAGGCAGGAAAATGCTTGGTCCTCATTACGTATCCAGTTTATTAATCTGTGTCTTTTTATTGGGGAGTTGAGTCCATTGATGTTGAGAGATATTAAGGAATAGTGATTGTTGCTTCCTGTTATCTTCAAATTTGGAAGGGAGATTATGTTTGTGTGCTTTGTCTTCTCGGTGTTTTGTTGCAAAACAATTAGTTTCTTGCTTTTTGTAGGGTGTAGCTTACCTCCTTGTGTTGGGATTTACCATTTATTATCCTTTGTAGGGCTGGATTTGTAGAAAGATATTGTGTAAATTTAGTTTTGTCATGGAATATCTTGGTTTCTCCATCGATGTTTAGAGTTTTGCTGGATACAGTAACCTGGGCTGGCCTTTGTGTTCTCTTAGGGTCTGCATGACATCTGTCCAGGATCTTCTGGCTTTCATAGTCTCTGGTGAGAAGTCTGGTACAATTTTGATAGGACTGCCTTTATATGTTACTTGACCTTTTTCCCTTACTGTTTTTAATATTCTTTCTTTGTTTTGTGCATTTGGTGTTTTGAATATTATGTGACGGGAGGAGTTTCTTTTCTGGTCCAATCTATTTGGAGTTCTGTAGCCTTCTTGTATGTTTATGGGCATCTCTTTCTTTAGGTTAGGGAAGTTTTCTTCTATGATTTTGTTGAAGGTATTTACTTGTCCTTTGAGTTGGGAGTCTTCACTCTCTTCTTTACCTATTATCCTTAATTTTGATCTTCTGATTGTGACCTAGATTTCCTGTATGTTTTGCGCCAGTAGCTTTTTCTGTTTTACATTATCTTTGACAGTAGTGTCAATCATTTCTATGGAATCTTCTGCTCCTGAGATTCTCTCTTCTATCTCTTGTATTTTGTTGTTGATGCTGTATCTATGGCTCCTTGCCTCTTCCTTTGTTTTTCTATATCCAGGGTTGTCTCCCTTTGTGCTTTCTTTATTTTTTCTATTTCCATTTTTAATTCCTTCATCTGTTTTATTGTATTTTCCTGTAATTCTTTCAGGGATTTTTGTGTTTCCTCTCTAAGGGCTTCTACTTGTTTACTTGTGTTTTCCTGCATTTCTCTAAGGGAGTTATTTGTCTTTCTTAAAGTCCTCCATCATCATGAACAATGATGATGCCATGTAGTCTTGGTTTCTGTTGCTTGGATTCCTGTGCTTGCCTGTTGCCATCAGGTTGTCTCTGGTATTACCTTGTTTTGCTATTTCTGACAGTGGCTTGACCGTCTTATAGGCCTGTATGTCAGGAGTGATGTAGACCCGTTTTCCTGTTTTCTTTCAGACAGTTATGGGAACAGAGTGTTCTGCTTTCAGGCATGTAGTCATTCCTGTTCACTGGCTTTCAGCTGTCCCTGTGGGCGGGAACCAGAAAGTCCTGCCTCTACTTCTCCTGGGTCCCTCTGTTCAGGGGGTCCATATGGTGCTAGGCGTTTTCCTCCAGAATCAGAAATGTGGGCAGAGAGTAGTCTCCTCTGGTTTCCCAGGCATGTCTACCCCTCTGAATGTCTAGCTGTCCCTCCCATGGGATTTGGGTGCATGGAATTGTTTGACTGGGTCCATTCAGATCCTGGCACAGTCTGAACCTCAGGGCTCCTGCAGCTTGACTGCCCCTGTCCTCCTGTGCCCAGAGACCCTATACAGTTTCCTCTTAGGCCAGGGATATGGGCAAATGTGGGCAGAAGTGGCAGTGTCTCCTGCCCTGCGGTCTCAGGATTGCCCACACATCTGGGCGATCAGCTGTCTCTCCCACGGGATTTGGAATCAGCGAGCTGTAGCTAGGCCAATTTTATCTTTGAGCTATTCATCACGTGTCCTTTTTACTTGAGTGTGTGTTGAACTGTTGAAAGAGATTGTTGTTTTCTCTTTATATAATTTTATCTGGATGCATCTACACATACATTTTTAAAGCAGTGTTCCAAATGCTTTCTGCCATATCAGTTGTTTTATTAACTTTGGATTTTGCTACTGAGTGTTTGAAACAGTTGCATCTGTTTTGTCCTTCACATGCATGATTTTGTTGTTCTGATATATATCTATATATCTATATCTTTATCTATATCTATATCTGTATATGCCTCCTTGTTTGTTTATCTATTTTTCCCATTTATCTTTGCTTTCTGTGGAGACTCTACTTCTGCATATGGTCTCTACTGCTATCTAATGAGAAGAAGCAGGAAGTTATAGTAAAAACAAGGATTGCATAAACATTGTGTGAAAATATTTTTAAAAGCCAGTGTTTTCTCAATTATAAAAATAAGGTTCACAGATGCTATAAGACTATTAGGATAAATGTGTTTTTTATTTTGAAATCTAAAAGTATTAAGTAATGTATAAAATTATTGGAAAATGAGTAAAGGAAAGGGAAGGCAAGTTAGAGAGGGATCATAGATGACCTACAAATATGAGAGGAAGTAATGAAAATCATACTTAAGTGGCACAGAAATGAAGCACAGTCAGAAAAGCTAATAAAGACAAGAAGAAGCAAAAAGCAAAACGATTAATATCTAGAACTGTCTCTGCAGGTAGACGATGTCTGCTAGTCTCTAGGTACTAGAGAACAGTTAGAAAAAATATATTTCATGCTGTGTTTGGGTTTCCACACAAGACAAATCATCCACATGAATTCCTAGCCCTCGGGTCCCACTTAGTACCATCCCGTCTCCACTACAGTATTCTCTCTGTTTTCCTTACATTATTTTCAGTGTCTAAGGGTCTGAGGGGGTCACAGAGCACCAACCTCTCTGTTTTTGCTTTTTCTCTTTGGTGCTCTTTCCCATTACAACCCAGGCTGCTTCCCTCTAGTAGTTCCCAGCATCTTGCCTGAATTTGTTTGCATCTACAGTTCTATATCAGGTACAGCTCACTGCTCTTATTGCTATAGTGCTCAGGGTAATCATTTACCTAACTGGTGAATGGACTTGGTATATTAAAGTTTGAAGATAATTTCTATATGCATAAAGAATTGAAAGAACTAGAAAATAAAATTTTCTAATATAAGAAAAATATATTTAATTCTTATTCCATTGTTTAGAAATAGATTTTTGAAGTATACTCAAATAGTTCCAAATTTCTATGCCAGATTTAAAGTTTTAATATAGAAGCAAGTGATTCCAAAAGACCCTTAGACCATAAAGTAATGTATACATACAAAGTATTAGAATAGATGTGATTCAGACCCAGCTGGATTTCAGCACATATGCACACATGTGACTTGTAAGCTCCATCTAGTGATTCATAAATGTGCTTTCCTAATCTGTAAAATGAATTTATCAATGATTTGTCAATGTTGTAATGAAGACCCTGGAAGAACCTGCCAATAACTGGTATGAAATAATAACCAGGTGGATATAATTACTCCTGTTAAGTGTATGAAATTTATGTAGAAAACCAGTGTAACTAGAATGCTTTGTACATGCTCAGGAGGCACCCCAATGTTGTTGTAAAAACAAAAAATAAAAGCACAGGAATTTTGGGTTGAAATCCTAGTTAGACAAGCTACTTCTTAATGATAGGTATTATTGGAAAGTGATTTAAGTTTGCTTTTAAGGAGAGAGTACAGAGATTACCCGAATCACGTGGGCATTTTCATCTATGGTTCAGAACTTAGAGAGGGAAAAATTATGCAATGACTCCAAGTAGAGACTTGTGACAAATGTCTGTAACACCAGGCAGAGTTAAGGACTAAATAGCAAATTCATGGTTCTGAGTTTGTAAGAGTACTTTCCCGATAATATGTAAGATATAAAGACAACAGTCCAGATTGTCTTATATAGATAGATGGTTTTCAAAACCATCAAAAATCCACAAAATTTGAGATTTAAAGTTATTTATCTTTCGTTGAGACATCTGCTCCTAACAGTTTCCCTTTGGTGGATTTAATGAAGAATTTGAACATCTCTACCTCCAGGTGAGGCAATACTTTGTGGCTAGGCAGCCAGTGGACAAAACTGCCTGTTTCATCTGCAGACTGATACTGTCTAGAAAAGAAAAAAATTATGCAGAAGAGCTGACTGATAAGCTTTGCCCAGACAGGCTGAACATCCCTTCAAAAATCTGCATTTCAAGAGTCTGTCAGTTGACTTTGGGCCAGAAGGCTGAAGACTGGCATTCACATATTGCTAATGGGGGACTGTGCTAGTGGAGATTTGTCTCTACAACCTCTCAGTTCTGGAAGCCATGTTAGGCTTCCTATGTGTATAGATATTTGGTCATTCTCAGATTTCTGATATGGTTGCAGACTGGTAGTCTCATGAACAACCCAAGCTGTTTAGTATTGAAAAAGATAATACAGTTGAAAGGGTAGTTTTTCAGGTAGCATATGATCTCAAACCAGGATATAAGTCAGGTACATAATTATAGTCTTTTAGGATAGATGACAAGGTGCTTTGGTTAATGGACAAAATTGATGGACTGGGTGTTGAGTGTATCATATGTTTTATAGATTGTAGAATAGTAATAATTGTACTTAATTTATATATAAGTGAAAATGTCCTTTTAACAAAAAGGGGGAAATGTTGTGGTTTGCCCTGGAGTTATCAGTATTTCGATGCTAATTCCACTGCCTCAAGGAAGGATGCCAGGTCATGTACTCAGGATTCAGGTGACATCACCAGAACCTTCTCCCTATTTAATTTGGAAAATACAGGTGAGGACAGTAACAGGATAGAAGGAGGGCTGTCATTGGATGAGAAGGAAGGATGGGTGGGAGAAGAGTTTGAAGAAAAAGGGAGAGACAGGAGGGACAGAGAGTAGCCAGTAAACACTATGGAAGTTGACGTTAAAATTCCACTCTGTGTATTTACACTCTGTGTTATTATTGTTCTTAAGGGATGGATGGTACTGGGCTTTGTATATTTAGGTGGGCAATTATATCTTATCAATTGGGTCAAAGATTATTGTGTTCTTTCATGTGTAGATTTAAGTGTAATGGAGTGTGGGGTGGCTGGTCTGGGCCACCACAAAGTTGGGATGTGTGTTTCTGGCATGGAAATCTGACTTGGGAACTAGATAGGTAGAGAGATTGCTGACAACTCAGAGAGAGGCCTTGGGCAGTGTGGTATGGGATGAAGCAAAGCAGGTGGGAGGTTTTGCTGACTGAGAATAAAGATGTCTAGCAGATATCTGTGGCATTGTGGTGCTGAAACTAGCAAGGTAAAAGAAAGCATTTTTATTTTTTATATTTTTACAACCACACCCCAACATTCACATGTGTTGATGCAGTAGGAGAATACCATAGACTGAAACTGGGCCCCTCACCATGATTCTGTAGTGGTGTGAATGGTACAGCTCATTCTTCCTAGTTGATGTTACTACTCCATTAAAAAGGAATTGCCCACTTTGGAAATAAAGATGACAGTTTCTCAGAAAATTTGGAATCTATCTACTTCAATACCAAGCTGTACCATTCCTAGGCATATACCCAAAAGATGTTCTACCATACCACAATGACACTTCCTCAACTATGTTCATAAGTAGCTTTGTTCATAATAGGCAGAAACTGGAAGCAACCTAGATGTTCCTAAACAGAAAAATTGACTGAAAAAAAAAGTGGTGCCTTTACACATGGATTATTACTCAAATGTTAAAAACAATCACATCATGAAATTTGCAGCCAAATGGATAGAAATGCTTCTTGAGTGAGGTAGCCCAGGCCCAGAAAGACAGATGTGGTATGCTCTTATAAGTGGGTATTAGCTGTAAAGGATAATAAAGCTATAATACACAGACTGAAAGAGGTTAAGTAACCAGGAGTGTTGAAGGGAGGATACAAGGGCCTCCCTGAGAAGGGAGAATAGAACAGCTTATGCCAGTGGACTGGGGTGGGTAGTTTGGGAACAGGAAAGATAAGGTTGAAAGGAAAGGAGGAAGAAAATACTGCAAGAAATGGCTGGACTTCGAGAATTTAGGAAGCAAAGTAGAAACCTAGTGCAATGAAAACTCCATGGAATCTACCAGAGTAACTGTGGCAAAAATCTTAGTAATGGGAGTCATGGAAACCTGAACTAAACATGGTCTGTAACCAAGCAAGGTCCTCAGTGGAGTGATTGGCACACCAGCTCTCAGAATCCGTCCCATCATCACCTCATCCCCTCCTCTAAAGGGGAAGCCCCTTTGACCACAAGTCCGTTCCCAGACATCAATTCAAAGCACAATAACTGCATCATCTTCCACTGAGATCTGACTATTCAGGCCAGCTAGGGGAAGGGGATCCAGTGGCAGGGAACAGAGGCAGAATGAGCCCTCTCTTTCCAATTGTTAGAGGATAATTATGAAGACCAAGCTGCCTATCTGCTACAAATGTGTGGGGGTGCCTAGTACCAGCCCCTGCATGCTCTTTGGATGGTGGTTCAGTCTCTATAAGCCCTCATGGGCCTAGGTTAGTTGATTCTGTAGGTCTTTTGTGGTGTCTTCGAACCCTTCAGCTAGCACAATTCTATCCCCAACTCTTCCATAAGACTCCCTGATGTTAGGCAGCTGTGGGTCCGTGCATTTGTTCCCATTCACTGCTAAATGAAGCCTCTCAGGAGACAGCGATGATAGGCTCCTGTCAGCAAGCATACCAGAGTATCATTAATAGTATCAGGTGTTGGCTCTCTAATAAGGGGTGGGTCTCAGGTTGGGCTAGTTATTAGTTGGACATTCCCTCAATCTCTGCTCCAACTTTATGCCTATGCATTTTGTAGGCAGGACAAATTTTGGGTTGAATGTTTTGTAGATGGGTTGATGCCCCCCCTCAACTGGAAGAAGCCCTGGCTACAGGAAGTGGCCACTTCAGGCTCCATATTCCCCACTACTAGAAGTCTCAGCTAGGGTCACTCCCAAAGACTCCTGGGAGCTTTCTTATCCCAGGTGTTAGACTAGTACCAGAGTTGCCACCACCAATTTCACCTCTCTCTCTCTCTCTCTCTCTCTCTCTCTCTCTCTCTCTCTCTCTCTCTCTCTTTCTCTCTCTCTCTCTCGCTCTCGCTCTCGCTCTCGCTCTCTCGCTCTTTCTCTCTCTCTCTCTCCAACTCTCCCAGCCCACTAGTACCCCCTATCCATACCAGACCCCCACACCCATTCTTCTCCTTACCTTTCCACCCAATTTCCTCCCTCCATCCATCTGCAATGTCTACTTTATTTTCCCTCCTGAGAGAGATCCACACTTCCTGTTTTGGGTCATCCGTATTACTTAGTCTGGTCTGTGAATTTTAGCATGGTTTTCCTGTACTTTATGGGTAATGTCCACTTATAAGTGAATACATACCATGAATGTCTGGGTTATACCACTCAGGGAATTTTCTGGTTCCACCCATTTGCCTCTAAATTTCTTGATGTCTTTGTTTATAATAGCTGAATATTATTGCATTGTGTAGGTGTAACATATTATCTTTATCCTTCAGTTGAGGGGCAAATAACTTCTTTCCAATTTCTGACAATTACAAATAAAGCTGCTGTGAACATAGTTGAGCAAGTGGCTTGTGGTAAAAGGGCATCTTTTAGGTATATGCCCAGAAGTGATATAGCTGGTTTGTCAGATAGAACATTATAAAGAACTTACAAATTGATTTCAAAAATTATTGTACTTGTTTCCACTCCCACCATCAATGGTGGAGCCTTTCTCTTGCTGCACATCATCTTGAGTATGAGTAGTCACTCGAGCTTTGATCCACTGATGGATTTAAAATAGAATCTCAGAGTTGTTTTTGGTTTGCAATTCCCTGATGGCTGAGGATGCTAAATATTTCTTTAAGTGCTGCTCAGCCATTTTAAATTCCTCTACTAAAAAACCAAGAATTCTCTGTTTAGATCTGTATTCCATTTTTAATTGGGATATTTCATTTGTTGGTGTCTAATTTCTTGACTTTTTTTAAAATATATTTTGGATATTAGTCTTTTATCACAATGGAGTTGGGGATGATCTTTTCCCATTTGGTCCTATTGATAGTGTCCTTAGCCTTACAGAAGCTTCTCAGCCTCACGAGGTCCTATTCATTAATGTTTGATCTTAGCACCTAAGATATTAGCATTCTGTTGAGGAAGAGGATTTGGAGTTAGGAGGTAGATGTGTTGTGGAGGGTGCCTAAGGATATAGAAGGAAGTAGGAGTACACACAATCTAAATATTGGGAATATACATATAAACATTTTTAAATTATTAGAGAAAGCCATGGATGTGGAGAAAGTACTTATATGGAGAAGTGAAAGGGGGATAGTGGAGGAGATATAAAAGGATATAGTTTTTGCTGTAATTAAGGACATTGAATAAACATGAAATTATTCCTTACCATATACAGTGCTAAGAGTTCAATGACATAATTATGTGCTGCCTATCAGCATGTACCTGCTGTCTATGCTGCCTCTGATCATAGTTCTGTGTACCCAGAGGTCTGGTTGTTACTAGATTATCCTTGTTAGTTCTCTTAAATCTAGTTTTTGTACCTGCCCCTTAAATGCATATTATCATATACTTTGGTTATAGGGTCATGAAGATAGAACAAAAACAATGATTGTAAAAGACTGTACCATGTTAATGTTTAGTATTTAGTAACTGTGACCAAGACAATCCACAAATGAACATTCTGGGTAGGCTAATCCAACTTTCTTAGCTTCATTCTTGAGAAAAATAAAAGTCTAACATTGACCTTCAGAGTGGATAGTTCAAAAGGTCTAAGTGGATTCAGTGCTGTGGAAATGGAAACTCATCCATGGACAACTGGTCATCCATCTCAACAGAATGCTTTAAAGGAACACATTACTCAGAAATGACACATTCTCCTCCATTGTCAAGTTTGGATATTTGCTATTGTTGGGAATGGAAACAGCTCTGCTGAGGAATCCTCCTTTCCTATTTCAGCATTGTGTTTATTAGAAGAAACTGGATGAAAACCCTCTTGGATTCTTAGAGGTTATGGAAGTCACAGAGCAGGGTTCATCTGACTCTCTTAAGTTTGGTGAATGTCATGGTTCAGAACACCAGTATTCACACATGAGAAC
Organism: Rattus rattus; assembly: GCF_011064425.1. Classification (NCBI taxonomy): domain Eukaryota; kingdom Metazoa; phylum Chordata; class Mammalia; order Rodentia; family Muridae; genus Rattus; species Rattus rattus. The sequence goes on along the minus strand of NC_046161.1, from coordinate 12,548,647 downwards.
AGAGATGAATGAAATAGAGATGCACTTTTGAGAGGAGATAGTGGGCAAAGCGTCCAAAATAGACAAGTGTACCTTCAGCAAAATGCCTAGCACCTAAGCAAGAAGAAACAGTGTGGACCCAGGGTTAGACTTGGAAAGTTATAGCACAGGATATATGTAAGATTTAAATTTATATGGCAGAACAAAAAAAAACAATATCAATTCCAATAAAAATCAATCATTAAGGAATATATGTACTCAACTTTAAACTCTCTCTAAAGTGATAATATTCAAGCAAGACAAGTCAAAACTGTTTTATATTTGTAAGTAAACACGGAAAAAAAGACAAAAAGATTTCATAGAATGCCCATTGAAAACTAAATAAAAATAAGAAAATGAGAAAACAATGCATAAATGAACCCATTGGAAGCATGATTCCAAGGTTTCCACTTGATTCTCAGAAGAGATTATACAATAAGTGGCATTGAACGTATTAACTCTCCATCTTCAATCAAGTTCCATAGTTCTTTATATTTTACACTGGTTAGTTAAAAGAAAATTACAGTTAGAAATTTAAATTGCCAGACTACATAACTTAAAAAAAAATAAAAACTCAAGAACTGGTAGAAATCTTTAAGACTGGGATTAAGTAAAAAGTTCTTTAAAATTATAGCAAAATTATATAAAAATATTTCTAACCCAAATGGAAGTAGGAAGCTCATGACTGTAAGGCCAGTTGGGGCTACATTCCACTGTAGATTCAAGCCTTGTGTAGCTAGCAACACTCCATCTTAAGCTCCCATCTGCTAATAAAAATTGGCATAGCATGGACTTCACCAAAATAAAATAAAATAAACCACAAAACCAACAACAACAAAGTTTGTCCTGTATCCAGTAGTAGATTATGTCCTGCTCAGAATACATAAAGAACCATGAAAATCCAATTAGAGCAAGCAACAAAATGCTAAATCCCGATCAGATCCTCCACCACACCACCAAAGATGTATACAGGTCAAGTAAGTACACAGAATATTTTCCAATAGTCACAAGTAAAAACACATCCTCAAAAACATTATTTCTATCATCAATTTCTTATCTGAATGTCTAAAATATAATTGGCAGTAACATTAGCTGTGGCAAAGGAGGAAGACTGACACATACTTTTGCAAATGATGAGAACGGAGAACTATCCTGCCAGAATGAAGTCTTGACTGGTCAATGACCCCGAGCACATTCGAAACACTCATGTAATCAAAAATTACTTTCAATGTTTTTGCAGTGCCATTATTAGATTGGATTAATATTTAAGTTAATGGTCATTTTCAAAGATTCATCAACCAAAGTACACAGACCTCCACTGTGTAGCTTAAACCCATCACATATTTGAAATAATCAATTGGACAAAGACAAGCCTTCCTAAAACCAAGAGAAATTTTGTCCAGAGACAGGCTGTGCCACTTCCACTGCTATTCACTTTCTACCCACTCAGCAGTACTACCTCATAAGTCTTGTGAAGAAAGGCTTCAACCTCAGTCCCTGCTCTCCTCCCTTCCTTTCAGCTATTCCTCTATCATTCCCTTCCTCCCCATATCTCCTTAATGTGTTTTGTTTTCTTTCCTTCTCACTCCATTCTTCACTCTTTCCTCTCTTTCCCCCATTTGTTCCTCATCTTCTCCCTTTCTTCCCACACCCTCTTCTTCCCTCTCTCTCTCCTTCCTTCTCTGACTCTCATCCTATTGATGTAACTTTTCTTAAGACCATTTGAGTAATATAATCAGTGTTCTCACAAACTTAAACATATTCTTAATACATAACCCAGAAAATCTAACCCTGTATATTATTTCTGAAGATAAGCTTGGGTATAATATAATTGATTCTTGGATTTCTTAGTTTCAAGTATTATTTGAAAGACCTAATATCAGTGCCATAACTGCAACTTTTTTATACTTATCTAAATGTATATAACAGGAAAGGAAGGAAAAAGAAGATAAGAAGATGAAAAGGGGGAGGAAAGGGAAGGGAAACATGGGATTGAATGAGGTAGGGAGGAAAGCAAGCTACAGTAGATGAGAAAGAAACACAGGGGGAGTGGAAAGAGATATAAAACAACACTGCGGATCAGGTGTGTATAAAAATAAAAATGGATAATATATGAATGAAGAATTATTATAAACTTAGAGAAAGTCTTTACCATTTCTTAAAAAATAAATAAGTAAAAGCACAGGACATGAACACACAACTCACATGGGTAAAAGGGCTTCACATAAAAGAAAGCCACTCATCTTTCCTGAGAATAGAAATAGAACACAGATACTAAATAATTTTAATCTCTCAATTGTTCAGAAACACAGACACTTTCCAAGTGCATACCCCTGAAGATGTTGGGAAAATATAAGTCCTCACATAATGCTTCTGGGAACATTTCTTGGAAGATGCCTAAAAGGAGGTTGTAGAATATCTATTGAATTGTAATCAATGCACATTTTGACCTGTACAACTTACAACTTATGTATGAATCTATTTATACACATGTGCAAATATTTTTAGATATACATGAATATACTGAAGCACTATTATATATATATATATATATATACACATATATGTATGTATGTATATATGGCACCAAGTCTGGTTTAGTGAGTAATGGAATGGTTTGCCCATGGTTAGAGAGTTTTGCCAAGAAAAGTTACCAAATTAAGAAAGAAAAGAATGAAGTAAAAAGAATACTTGCAATGTTAATATTCTGAGTAAAATTTTTAAAAAAAAAGTCTTGTGTACCTACAGAGTAGCTTTAAGGATATGTTAATGACTTACCATGAAGTTTCTCTTGGTGACAGTGAATGATGACATGGAAAAAATCATTGGCATACTTAAATGGAGAACTTTATTACACACTTAAATTTTTTAAAATGTAGCAACCACATGGATGAATTTCTTACTAAAAATTAAATGAAAATATAATAAATATTAAATTTTCATTCGGCCACTCACCTAAGACAGAGATATTTTTAAGAATACTCAAATATTCATTCTCTTATAGGCTTTTATGTTTTCAAGGTGAGATAGATATATTTTGTTTGTTTGGCCATTACATACTTTATTTTTTGCCCCTGTAAGTCCCTCCTTCCAGAGTTCTTCAGCACATTCCACATCTCCTTTACCTCTGAGATGATTCTTCGCACCCTCAGGGTTCCCCCCTTCCCTGGGATATAAAGTCTCTAGAGGATTAGGAGCATCTTCTCCCACTGAGGCCAGTCAGGGCAGTCCTCAGCTACATATTATGAAAGTTGTTCTGTCAGCCTGTGTATGCTCTTTGGTTGGTGGATTAATCTCTGAAAGCTCCCAGGTGTCCGGGTTAGTTGACATTGTTGGTCTTCCTTTAAGGTTGCCACCCTCTTCAGCTCCTTTAATCCCTCCCCTAACTCTTCCATAGGGGTTCCTGACCTCAGTCCAATGGTTGGCTGTAAGTATCTACCTGTGTCTCAATCAGCTGCTGGTGGAGCCTCTCAGAATGCAGCCATGCTAGATTCCTGGGGATAGACACTGCATTAGCTTTATTTCCTCAAAGATCAAATTTCAAAACTTGTGTTATGAGGACGAAGTTTCTAAAGTTTGCTGGCCCTTTTCCCTAACCATAAACTTGTCTTTTGGCTACAACAGTGATCAGCTAAGAGCTCTTAGTTCTAAGCACCAAGAGTTAGTGGAATATTTTGCTTGACCATCCATCCAAGTGCTTTCAGGCTTAAGTCATGAACCTACAGTAGCAGTGCCTTTGCTCAACTCTTTTCTAAGCCAGCTGCTGGCTTTAGCTGTCATTTCCAAGGACTATGAGATCAGTAAGGATTATAGACTCAGGATTTCTCTACTAACAACAATGAGAATCAATAAAAAATGATCGGCCATTTAGCATAATATATCTGGAAATAATGAGAAGCTTCTGGTTGGTAACAAATCGATTTTGAAACTCTGGTTATTCACAAAGCATGACAGGGATTTCAGCATCCATCTTCCTCAGTGACTGAATAGTCGTGGGTCAGAGAGTTCAGGATTTGTTTTAATATAGTAGATATTTGTTGATACCTCGTACTTCTGTGTATCTACTTTCCTAAATGACCTGCATGGACCCTGGCTCTGGCTGCTAAATGTGTATTTGTGAATATGGATATTAAAGTGAAAGATTGCATCAGCTTTTAAAGCTTTTCAAAAGACAATTCCTTTCATATTATCGCCAAAAGAGTAGGGTAACAGATGACAAGGGTTGGATTATTTTTGAACAAGTAAAATGGAGGTGGATGGCCTTATTTTTACTACATTATTACTGTAGGAAAAAAATCTTTCTAGCTCTCCCAGCCTGCATGTTTGAGGAAGGCCTGGAGAAAGCCACTAGGAAAATCAGAGGGCATATTCTGTTAGTATAGAACAACTCTGTGGATTCTGACTCTACTTACATACAAGTTACTTATATCTGAGGTTTGAATCCTCATGTGAAGAGTGCTCATGTTTTAAAGCTTTACATTTAAACTGGAAAATAATATAGTCTTGAAATGGAGACTCAACAAATAAATTAAAGGTTGTTATTAATTTACTAAAGATCACAATTTGAAGACCCAGCTTCATTGAGGTACCTAGGGTCTGCAAACTGTCTGAGGAAGAAAGTCACTCCTGTTTGAGCCTCTCTTTGAGTCTTTCTCTTGGTCAGTTACCTACGTATTATACTCACAAAGGGTCTTTTAATTTTCCTTATTTGGCCAATTTAATAATGTATAAGTGTACAGTGCCATTTTTAATCAAGGTTTTATTCTTTAAGTGTCTGTCCTCTCATACTTATTAAACTTGTGTTCAATCTGATCAGATCAATGACTATAGATCAAGTCATATCTTGCCTCTGGTCCTAGAGCTGGTAGTGAGTAAGACAGACTAGATTCCTTCCTATATGATTTCTGTGTGTTAGTTAAGTTTATTTAAAAAAATAGCTCAATGCATGCTACCTTAGAGAATATGTGGACTGTTATAAGCAGAAACTCAAATATAAACAGGGCACTTTTTAAAAGTTCATATATGGCTAGGACTGTAGCTAAATAAAAAAAAATAAGCAAGAACTCACCAGGGACAGTGATGACATGTTCACATTGAGAATTAGGGAGAAGACAGAGTAGGAATTACATTAATATCCAGAAAAAGAACAATGAAAAGTTTGCGATTCGTGAGGAAAAGCAGTACAGATTCTTAGTCAAAACTTCCAAGGTAAACTTACAGTGAAGGCTTGGGGCATTATCTTAGAACAAAAGGGAAGCTACTGAAGATCACAATGTGAAGATCCAACTTCATTGAAATAGGAACTGACACAATCAGGTGTGTGTGCTAAAATGCAGCTATTTGACTATGGAGAAGATAATATATTTGAGGTAACACAATCACTGGGTGCTTTGCAGGAGAATGAGGTATCAGAATAGAAAGGGGTTTCTGAATAAATACCTTTTTCTGCTTCCTGCAGCCCCCTGCAGAAGCAGACTATATTGTGTGTTTGTGCATCTGTACATGTGTGCTTGTGTGCATGTGTGCATGTGTGAAAACTTTTATGTCTTCCAAACTGCAGAGCATATGTTTCTTTAAGTTCTTTCTCTATGTCCACCATAAAACTCCAACTCTATGGCCCTGTGATGGCTGCCAAACTGTTTGCATCACAGAATAGAATGACGATATAGAAGACTCACTTTTCAGTTTTTAAAAATAGTATTGTTTCATATACATTGAGAAACAAATAGGTTCTAACAAAATATTTGAAAGAGCAGCTCTGTGAGAAGCAGACAAATAGAGCAGATTTCAGACACTCAGTCGAAGTTGGATTCTGCCTAATCTCTTCATGTATCATTCAAAAAAGGGATGCGGCACTGCTCCTCATTTGTCTTTCTTGACACATAAGTCAGAAAGCACACATTCTTTCTAGAGGTTTCTAGAGACCGTGAGACTTCTTGGACAGTGCCAACGGAAATCTAGGCAATAGCTAAGAGCTCTGAATATCCCCCTGTGAAGCCAGCAGGACATATTACCAAATTACAGAATCTGCTATGCTGGCCTGCTAGCTTCTAATTATCCATGGTGGTGATGAAGCCTGGAGGGTAAAATGGCCTCATAAAATACGGTAATAAAGGTGTCCTTGGTTGGACCATCATTTTGTAAAGTGCAAGCTGTGATTGATTAGACAATCTAAACCACAGGCCATCTGCAGCCTGCCAAAAGAACGTGTGTGGCTCTAACATTAGGTTCAGGCAACTTTCCAAGCTGACCTTTTGCCCAAACAGCTGGAAGAGACATGGGCTTATGGTGCAGCAGCCATACTCCATATGTCCCCCTAGTTAAAGGAAAGCAGGCTGATATGTACCCATCTGCTGACTCATCCCTCTAACAGTCAAGGGAATTTCTGCAAATAGTACCATCTTTATTTGACCTTTTAGGCATGTTGGACCTCAGCAGCAATTGTGGAAATACCATTGAGAGAAACCATATTAGAACTTTCCATCTCAGCCCTCAAGGGACTTAGAAGTGGATGAGGACATTTCCATAAATGTCAGGAAAGGCGTGGTAACTGCTAAAATATTAAAATGAGGGGATTTTAACTGGGTATATGTATGTGTTAGCTCATCTGCAAGGATGCCCAAAGCATTGGAATAAGCCCAGCACAGGCTCCAGCCTGTTTCTGTAGCATTAGACACAATCTAACTTCCTCCCCACCACAGTTCAGTTGATTGCTTTTGTGCAGTGTCCCAAGTGGTCATTAGTACTGTTACACTAGGTAGCCACATTTTAGACACACAGGAGTGAAAAGAAACGTATATAACCACAAATGAGAAAACCTTGAAATGTAAAACAAAGGTAGCAAAGACAAATAGCATGGAAAAGAAAAATGTGAAGAGAAGGGGCCTATGATTTAAAGGAAAAATGTCTCCTGTGAGATCCTGTGTTTGAATATTTAGATCAACTCCTTTTAGAGGGCGAGGAATCTCGAGTAGGTGAGTTTCAGTTTGAAGAGGGCTATCAGGGAGTTCTCTCCCTCACCTCTTTGTTATCTGCTGATAAGTGAGAAAGTAGCTCACCCATGCTACTTTCCGTGCCTCATTATGGTGAACTATGAGCCGAAAGGAACCTTCCTCCATTAAGCTACATTTTGCTCACCTCTTTGGTCACAGCAATAAGAATGACAATGAGCACAAGGATACATTAACCTAAGAGACCTAGAAACATCCTTGGCCCAGAAGTCACAGCACGGAGTTCAGCATCACTAATAACCCTGAGTTGTTACTTAACATGATCCCTTTTTCCAAGACTTGGGCCTCCTTCTGTCATTTAACAAGCCATTGCACCATGATGAGGATTTATCTAAGCATCATCTGAAAGTCTAATGGTTCCTGGATATCTCACAGTGAACCAGGAATGACACCAAGTCCTTCCTACTTATGTTCTTTATATCACAGCAACCTAAGGAAACCAATGTTTTTTCCTGTCAATTCTAGAAACAGGAAATGTGCACTAGATTATCGTGGCAAGCTGTAGAACTCTAGCTTAAACTAGACAGGAAGACTAATTAATCCTGACACCGATAAAAGTGAAACATTCAAGAAGTGCAAGTGACAAGCAAGTCCATTAGCATTGCTCAGGCGGTAATCAAAAGAAAGCTTAAGAATAAACAAAGAAGATATATTTTTTAAAAATTACATGTGTGTCATTGTGGTTGTGCATATGGTTGCAGTGTCTAGAGAGTCCACGAAAGAGTGTCATATTCCCTGGACATAGAGTCGTAGGGAGCTGTGAGCCGCCAAACACAGGTGATGGGAACTGAACCCGGTCATCTACAAGAGCAATGCATGCTATTAACCACTGAGTAATCCTTTTAGATTCTGAAAAACCAAAAAAAAATTATCTGAAGCACATTTTGAATAACTTGGAAAGAGAAAGTTCACTAAACCAATGCAAGTGAAGCAAGAAAATATAAACTAGAAGTTGGGATGGGATGCTAGCTGAAGATCTGTGTGAGTTTCTCTGCGAGGGTCTTTCCAGATGGGATGTGATTGCCCATTTTTTGCTCAGGTCTCGGTGTAAACTCCTGCAAGCACCATCAGGAGCACTCCTGTAATATGCCTGATCGCACCACTTCTCCTCACGAGTAACACAATCATACGAACGCATTGGTAAAACATACCATGGCTTTCAAAACAGGGAGATGCTGGATAGCTTTGCTTTAGCTCTGTGTCAGCTCCATAATCCAGGTTTGCTTCGTTCTTTCTAAGTCTTACTATGAACATATGGGCTGTCAGCTTTACATGTGAATGAACCCAGGAGAAGCTGCCAACAGCAGAGAGGAGAAAGAGAAGAGAGGCCTGAACGAAGTTAAGGAAAGCTATGTCTGTGGCACATGCCCTCATTCTACCATTTTTTGGAGAATTTTGGCTTGGCAACATGATACCCAGGTAGCCTGAACTTACAATATAGCCAGAAATGACCCTGAACTCTTAATATTCTTACATCTTCTTCCCCGGTGACAGAATCGCAGGCTTGCACCATCAGGCTTGGCTTGATCATGGGGAATTCAAAGTTGGTTTCTTATACAAACAAAAGAGACTTCTTTAAGCACTAATCTTCTGAAGACCAGTAGACTCACCTCTACACTATTATCGTGCAGTATTTAAGTACATAAATACTTGTTCTATGACTTGTCTTAAAACACTTGTATCAGACATCTTATTTAGTCTTAAAATTAAATCCATCTCTGTGAATGGATGCCAAATACCTAAAGCACAGACATGATAATTACGAGAATATGGGTTGAAGTGTCTGCTCATACATAAACTCAAAAGTGATAGCGCTAACCTCATCTCTCCATTCGCCATTGGAGATGTCCGCTCTTAGTTTGTCCAGTGGTTCTGCTTGTTTTCCCAGTGGAAGTGACAACTCCTTCTCTGATCTAAGGAGGGAGTGGGGCTGTTGGAGAGTTAACACAGTCCTCACCATGAAACAGAGTTTAAATGTGAAATTGTATTATTTCATTATTAGTTACTCCCACACCCCTAATGCCAAATGCCATAGAGTGTGTGAGATCAAAGAAGCATTGGTTATTAGATGAAGTAATATGGTTTACATTTGGCTAAGATTTTGCTAAGCATTACAATAAAACTGTATGAGGCCCACTGAGAACAATGAGAAGTGCTTTTATGAAACAGTCTTAGAGTTGAGGGCTTTTCTCAAAAAATGTCTCTATGTTAACAGTCTTGCTATATGTGACTAGTGAACACGAGTCCACTTCCCATTTTATAGGCATTTGGTTCTTTATTCCCAGTGATCAAAAGTAAGGGACTCACTGGCAACAGCCTCTGGCTCTAGATGACCCCACAGTAATTCTGTGATATTAATCAAAACACTCAGCACCCAAATGTCTAACGGAATGATAGCAGAACTTCTCTAGGAGCCTCATAAAATTCAATGTAGAAAGCATAAACAGAAGAATCTCATAAAGTCACTATAAACATAACTAATGTCACTTAATATCTCCTCCTTCCCTCCAACATCTTCCTGAAAAGCTGTCCACGAACAATTTCACTTTTTGAAAGCCTAGTGGAATGACATAGCCAGTCATTTCAAAGCATCAGTGACTGAAGCTGAAATTCTCCTCACGTGGTCCTAGACTGTGTGGTTGACATCCGTAGGAGTCTCGTGCTTTTAAATCCAGAAGGGGTTAAACATCTCTGCCCAACATAAAGAGGAACTGGAGAAAAAAAAGAAATCATTCATCTATCTACCCAGCCATCAACTCATGGCAGCAGTTAGTAAGCATTTAATGAACAGATAAGGATGTGTCAAGCACTGAGCTAAGTTCTAGAGGCATGAATTGGGAGAAAAAAAGGGAAGGAATATAAATTAAATAGTTGTGCTTCACAATCTAGTCCCCGAAGTTGCTCATAGTTAAGTTGGGGAAACAGGACTATAAACATCCCCAAGAAGTGGTGGGACGGAATAATGATATCATTTGTAGGGTTATAGGGGACTCGGACCTCTCGCTTACCACACGCCATAGCCCGGCAAGTGCTGGGCTGCAGGGAAGAAGCACAACACCCCTCCAGGAGTGGGGGAAGCACAGTCCGAAGTGTGGGACACAGCCGGAGCTGGCTGGGTGTCCCCATGACTACAAGGAGTCCGGGCCATCGGGTTCTCAGGCACTTGAGTGTCCAGTCACCGCTAAAGCTCAGAACTGAGTGGGGGCTGCAAACGGGATCTAGCCCAAGGCTGAGGAGGGAAAGGCGGAGCTTTAGCTGGTCCGGTGGGAGGCTACAGGCTTGGTGGTGGTAGCTGGCAGCGCAGAGAGGCGTTCTATGGGAGATTAGACAGTGGCTCTGTAGGCGAAAGACTTCTCTGTGGCTCCCCATGGTGGATCCTAATAAAAAGAGAACAGTCCACAGTTTTCAGACACTTATTGTCGTGACAGAATGTGGATGAATGAAACCGTACCCCACTTCTCAGAGTGGGTCTGAGATTAAATACCTGCTGCAGGGAGGAGTGTCTGGGAAGGAAGTTCATTGGCTAAGCCTCCAGGCCTTTGGGTAACTCATTACAGAGAAGATCAGTCTTAAACCTACTTGACCTGTGGTCACTTCCTCTACCTATAGAAGAGCTTGGGGTTTTGTGCTTATGTGACTGATGGCCACAAGTCTATGGAAGGCTGTGGCAAGAGACAGGGGCCTGGTTTCCCAGGAGTCAGGCAAAATGCCTACCATCCCTTAGGGTCATCGGAGTTTCTAGCCTTAGCTCAATCGGGAACCAGGCTGCCTTTCACGGTCCCACAATCATTTCTGCTTCCTGGACTTCAGAGACCATCTTCTTAGCGACTTAGAGCCATATCTAGACTTTGCTGCATTCTCTGCATTTCCTGAGTTGCAAATATGCTTCCCATAAAATTGCAAACTACAGCCCCTTGAGCTGAGGGCCTCTTTCCTCTCTGATGACTTAGATCCTTCCAACTGATATTCATGCACTGCAAAGGGGGAAAACTCCATTAGGCTTGATCAGATTGATTAGATTGATCAGTCTGAAGTCCAGTTAGGTAAAGCAAATGTAAGACACAGAAGAGGTGTCCATGTGTGCCCTCATTCTCATAATCCAAACAGCTGAGTTACTACTGAGTCAGCTTAGAAGCCAACCAGCAGAAAACTGGATTCGGAGAGCAGGCTATCGGGACAGGTACAAAGGATTGTAAGTCTACTATTAAAAAGAACAAAACAATGGAATTACAGGAAAATTGGTGACATTGAAGGAAACCTTGCTAAGGGAAATAAGCCAGTCATAAAGACAAGAATCGATGCTTTATTTCATTTGGAGAAGGTGGAGGGTAAATGAAATGATACCAATATAAAAACAGGAGACAAAAAATGAAAGCTAAAACTGTAGAGAGGGCTGAGAAGAGCCAGAGAGGATATTGGGCAGGGTGGATTCGAACAGACATAACTTATGTGTGAACACAGAATAGACATATTATTTTGCATAATTTAGATGGTTAGTTAAAAGTATTGTTCTTTATAAAGAAAATAAATGAGGGGCTGGGGGTTTAGCTCAGTGGCAGAGTGCTTGCCTACCAAGCATAAGGCCCTGGGTTCGATCCTCAACTCCGGAAAAAAAAAAAAAGAAAGAAAAGAAACGACACATTTATCTCTAGCTGGGACTCTTCTTAGGCTTATATTTCTATCCTATTAGCAGCAAATTAGTAACTCCTGAACATTTGATTTGTCCCTGATGTTGGTAGACACTGGAATGAAAACAGTGAGATCCTCTTAGACATACCACAGGACACATTATAGAGGGAACAGTTATTTTGAGGTTTAGGAAAATGCTGATAGAAGGTATCTTGTACTTGAAGATGATAACATTAAACAGTTTCCAAAACATGGGCGGGTTCTTTTACCATACTAATGGTCTCTTAGATTTAGTGTAGCCTCAGAGAGACATACATTATACATAATTATGTTGTATAAAAACATTTTAACACATATAATTAGAACTAAAAATAACTCCCATGACATGCCATGAACCATGTCGCATCTGAAGGCAGAATAGTAAAAAGGACAGAATTTTTGCCATAAGCAGCTCCTAATATAGAAAGAAAACACAGCATAAAAATCATAAGTAGAACTTTTATAATATACCTTATTCATAGCTATTGCCTTACCTCTGAAAGAAGTGCTACAAATTACTACAATTTAATCTGAAAAGTGACTCTATGCTGTATGTCCTTGAATTATAATCACAGATAACTCCTATTTACATTACTGCAATGAGAATACTCTGGACATATTGCAATAGCAAAGGTGTTTGCCTATAATCCTCACATGCTTGCTGCAATAAGAGAATGTCATGCCTATGTACATTGGCTGCCACTTATGGCTGCAATGCTCAGCAAAGTGTCCAACTCTTACACACAGAGTAATGTAATCATTCTTGCAACAGCCTTACAAACTCGTTTGTTTGTGTTTTAATGCAGTGTCACATAGCCAAAGCTGGCCTTAGTCTTGCAAAATTGCTGAAGGTGACCTTGAAGTCACTATCCTCCTGTCTCTACTTTCTGAGTGTTGGCATTCAGGTATATAGTACTTGGTTCTGTGCGGTCCTAGACTGAGCCAAGGACTCTCTGTATGCTATGCAGCTATTCCATCAGCAAAGCTCCAGACCCTAAAGTTGCTGGCTTTTATTATATACCTTTTCTGATAAAGAAAATGAGCTTCAGGGGCAGTAACTAGCCTCCAAGATTAAATCTCAGGTGTGACAAACTGAATGTTGATCAGGCCTCTCAACACAGTGTCCCATGTCTCTTCTGCCGTCATCTTCCTTCTGAATTATCTTTATTTATTCTTTCTCAGCTTTGTTTTTGGATTTTGTTTGGGACTGAAATTTCTCTGTGTGCTTTACATTCACATTGATTGTTTTTTCTCAAGCTAGATTCTGTTGGGAATATTAATGGTAACATAAGCTCTTCTCCAGAGAACTTTAATCTTTTAAACTATTCTCTGATTATAAAATATGGCCCAGTTAGCTCACACCTGCTACAAGCCCTGCCTTTTATTTAGTAATCATACTAACAGGGAGTGTCTATTCATGCCAGATTCTTGACTTTCCCCTCAGGGGAGAATTACTTACCACCTGGTAGTAATTTAAGCAAGTTTTAAGCAAGCATTAAGTGAAGGCAAATCTTGAAACCTGAAGGTGTCACTAATGCTTACAAATTTAGAAGGGGTCAGAAAGGGCTCTGAAAAGAGGACTTGTGGATAGACTCAAGAAAGGAAACTAGAAAAGAGGACATAAATTTTAAGGAATTTTGAGAGGGAAAGATAGCCCTGCTCCCCGTGGAATTCAAAGAGACTACATATAGATTAATGTTGACTTTCTTAGCTCATTACCCAAACAAAGAGTAAAGGATTCAGCTAAAAATGCTGAGTTTAATTTTAGACAGATATTATTTTAAAACCAGCATCTTCAGAAACAAAACTGCTTTATGCATAGAATGGAGTAGCATTATAAGAGGAAGAATGAATAGCACATAGCCAGTATTAATGACAGGAAATATTATTCAAGCTCTTTCTACAGGAAAAAACGGTGGACCTGTCCATCTCAATCCAACTGAATTCTGACATTATACATGTTTTCAGTCTATGAAATGGTATGAAAGAATCCAGATGGTGATCTCCAAAGGAGGATGTGCCCCAGTATTGCTTATTAAATAAGCAGCAATTCTCCTGTGATCAGGCCAGACACCTCTACATACAGTACACACGGAGGCAGCAACTCACATCCACCCCTGCTCTGTTTTCTTAGAAGTATAATGGCCTCAGCTTCCTTCCTGCCTGTGCAATAGCAGAATGAGCATTAAGTTTATTTCATTGTGCTGCCAGCACTTCATTTCCCTGGACTCTTTCTCTCGGTATATCCTTCGCTGTTTCTCATTTGTCAGTCTTTTCCCAGTGCAGCTTAGGAGATCATAGAGAGAGATGCTGAATCAATATTTGAGCTTTATGTGGGTCCTGAAGAAGCCTAACTACACAGCAGTGAGCTGCAGCGGCCTGAAGCTGCCATGGAAATGCTTGTCCAAGTGGGTTAGCTCTTGAGTGAAGAATATGACAAACTGTGAAACCAACTTAGTTGCATTTTATCTAGAGCTCAGAATGGCACTTGGCATTTGGCTTTCAGAGTTTGAGAGACAAAACTACTATCCATAAAGACCTAGAGTTGCCTGTTTGCTCACCACAAAGGAGTATGAGAGCCTAAGGTCTGTCTAGTCTTACTCTGCTCTGGGACCATAAGCAAACCATTGATTTCTAGTCTCTGTTTTCTCTTAAACACTTGGCTGATCGGTTCTCCAAAGTTACATCTAGTCCTGTGCTATTTCGAAAACTACAATGGTCATCGCACATATTGTAATCTCAGGATATTCATATACTTGTCCATTTAATACTTTAGTAAAACTAAATTTCATTCCTACAAATACTGATGCTGACAGTAGAGAAAACTACCGTAAGACAGGCTATCTCTTGGTCTTGAGACCTCACAAGGTTGTTAACTCTCTTGCAGATAAAGCACCAAAAACCCATGATTTCAGTGTAATAAAACTCAAAAGAAAACCCAGAAACCTTCTTTATGCCCTTCTCAGAAATAATCAAGCTTGGAGACTGTAAGAAAGCAAGCGTTTCATCGAAAGGGATCATGGAACCAAATGATATACATGGTCCAGTGTGAGCAGTTCCAGGGTGTTGAGGTAGTGAAGATACTTGACATTAGATTGAAGGGAGAGCAAGAATGGGAAGCTGAGACTCAGAGAGTGGGTGCAGAGACTGTGCTGGTATGGAGGACAATCAAGCAGAGGCACACTTATGTAATGGAAGGATTGTATGTAGGAAATTTTTAAATGTGTTCTACAAAATTACCTTAGATAAAATTGTTTAAATTACTGCCAGCGAAAGGAAGTTAAGGGAAAATTGATTTTTTACTAGTTATAAAAAAGAAAATTTTACATTGTAATAAATATATAGGCTGCTCAGGCAGCAATAGATTCTTTGTCATTGAACATGTTAGAGCAACTAGAATAATTGTGGTGGACCGTGGACTGCAGGGGACTAAGTGAGTAAGCAAAGCTATGACTAACTAAGTCTGTGTATCCCAGTCCCAAACCCCTATATAAGCTTACATTATGTAGGTAGAAACAGTATCTATAAAATTCCTTTTATTCTGAGAACCTGGAATTTTATAGATCTTCGCTCCTGATAGAGGTTTATGGCCACAGCATGATCTGAATAATGAGAAATGATTTCTGTGACAATAGATTCTTCTCAACTGTTCACTCTTAGAAGCTACAAAATGGGATATAATACATATTTCACTGAATGTGTTGTTCAGGATTAAAAATGAAAACATAGTCCAATGGACTGATGACACGGAACTAAACAGTTTACATAAAGCTACTTAACATAGTGCCTGGTAGGTATGCATTCAAACCTCCAAGACTAGGGACTGTTGCTTTCAACTATAAGCCTCTGTTAAATGAAGTAGCCTTCCTGAAGTTTGCATTGCATTAAAGCAAACTTGCAGCCTGAATCTGTTTTGGTGTGGAGTATACATTAATTGGTGTTGGGCTGTCTGAACACTTCCGGACAATATATCCAGAACATAGCATCCAAATGATAGCTCTAAGAGCCTATGCTCATTTGAGGAGTGAGAATGAGCAGAAAGCTAGAACGTTACTGTGATAGCTCATCTTCACTGTCAACCTATATGAAGTTGAGTTACCCATGAGACATGCAGCCAAGTATGTCTGTGAGGGATTTCCTGAAGAAGATGAACTGCGCGGTATGACTCTTTCTAAATATAGCTGCAGCCATCTTATGGAAAAGAAAACCTGGCTGAAAAAAATAAAAGTACAAAAGGAGAAAACTAGCCGAGTGTTAGATTACCTGCTCTATCCTTCCTGGCATGCCCCGGTAGGGGAAACACCAGCTTCATTCTCCTGTGTATTCTGTCATGCCTTCTCTGCCACAAAAGATTGTACCCTCTCCAACAATAAAGGGAATGAATCCTTTTACATGAAGTTACTTGTCTTCTTACATATTTGGCCACCATGATGAGAAAACAGGTAGTACAGTTCTCACAGAAATTTTAAATTTTTTAAAATAAATATGTAGACTGGGCAATCTGCTCTCCAAGGTGGACCTCCATACTGCTGCCACCTTCCCACCCTCCTTCATTAGACTTCAGAATCCCTAAACATACACATTAGATTCCCCCCCCCCAACCATTTTTCCTGCCCATTGAGTCCTCTAGGACAACCAACTACTCTGAGAAGTCTGTTATGCTCTATGGATCCCCAATGTCCTGCCATCTTAATCAGTCCTGCTGATCAGAACCATAAAGCCCAAGAATATCTGTCAGAGATCTGCCATGCCATCACCATTGAGGTTAAGCCCCCACCCCCAAATACATACAATAGGAACATCTAGAAACTAAAGCTATCCAAATGGCTAAATACCTTTGAAAGAACACAATCAACAAAAGCCAGGGCAATATAATAGCTTCAGATCATAGCTACCCCATTACAGCAAGCTCTGGATATCTTAACGCAACTGAGACACAAGAAAATGACTCTAAACCCAATCTTTCAAAGATGATAAAGGCTGTTAAAGAGGAGATGAATAAAACACTTAAAGAAATACAGAAAAATACAATTAAGCAAGTGAAGGAAATAAAAACATTAACAAACTGAACACAGAAATAGAATCAATAAATAAAATACATACTTAGGGTATCCTGGAGATGGAAAACCTAAGTAAGGGAACAAAAACTACAGTCGCAAGCACCACTAACAGAATACAAGAGATAGAAAAGAGAATCTCAGCATAGAAGATACAATAAAAGAAATTGATACATCAGTCAGAGAAAATGTCAAATCTAACAAAAAAAAATCCTGACAAAAAATATTCAGTAAATATGGGATACCATGAAAAGACCTAACCTAAGAATAATGGAAATAGAAAGTGAAGAGTCCCAACTCCAAGGACCACATTGTTCTTCAACAAAATCATTTAAGAAAGCTATCTTAACCTGAAGAAAGAGATGCGTGTAAGCATAAAAGAAGCTTATAGAACACCAAACAGATTGGGCCAGAAAAGAAAATCCTTTCAGTACATAATAACCAAAATACAAAATCTACAGAACAAAAAATAATATAAAAAAGTGACAATGGGAAAAGGCCATGTAACTACAAAGGTAGAGTTATCAGAGTTAGACCTGACTTCTCAGAGACTCTAAATGCAAGAATGACCTGATCAGTTATCTTGCAACCTCTAAAATCCCAACATAGACTACTGTACCAGGCAAAACTCTCAAGTTACCTAGATGGAAATAACAAGCTATTTCTTTTTTGTTGTTGAAATTTTTTATTTTTAAATTTTATTTTTCTTGGCTACTTTAAGTATTTACACTTTAAATGTTATCCCCTATTCCCCCCTATTCCATGCCCCCTCCCCCTGCTTTTATGAGGATGTTCCCAATGACTTGGATAATACCTAAGACATTTCAAGATAAACCCAAATTTAAGTAATATCTACCCACATATTCAGCCATGTAGAAAATACTACCCAACCCAATAAGGATAACTACAGCCAAGGAAACACAGGAAATAAGTAATTCCATAATAGCCAAAACAATGGAAGCACACACAAATACAAACACACATACTAAAACCATCAATATTAAAATAACAGGACATAACAATTATTGATCACTAATACCTCTCAACACCAATGAACTTAATTCCCCAAAAAAATGACATGCTAACAGAATAGATGCAAAAATAGGATCCATTTTTCCCTTGCATACATATAACGCACCTCAGCAATCAAGATAGGCATAACTCAGAGTAAAGGGCTCAGAATATTTTTTTCTAAGCAAAGGGACCCAAGAAACAAGCTGGAGTAGCCATTCTAATATCTAATTCAATATAATTTCTATGAAAAATCAAAAGATACAGGAAAGAACATTTGATACTCATCAAAGGAAAAAGCTATCAAGAGGATATCTCAGTTCTAAACGTAAATATGCCCCAAACACATGAGCAACCACATTTGTAAAAGAAACATAGCTAAAGTTTAAATGATATATCAAGTCCCACACATTAATAGTGGGAAATGTCAACACCCCATTCTCACCAATTGACAGGTTATCAGGACAAAAAATAAACAGAGAAATAATGAAACTAACTGACATTATGAATCAAACAGACTTAACAGACATCTACTGAACAAAAGATTACAAATTGTCAGCACATTGTGGTTCCTTGTTCAAAACTGACATCAGTCACAAAGTAAGCGTCAACAGCTACAAGGAAATTGCAATAATGCCTTGTATCTTGTCAGACCACCATGGATTAAAGCTGGGCTTCACCAACAACAGAAACATCCAAAAAGCCTACACATTCATGGAAAATGAACAATCTCTCTACTCAATGATCAAGGAAGAAATGAAGAAATTAAAATTTTTCTAGAACTCAATGAAAATAAATGCACAACATACCAAAATTTATGGGACACAGTGAAAGCAGTGTTAGGGGAACATTCAAAGCACTAAATGCCTCAATAAAGAAATTAGGAAGTTCTCATACCAGCAACTTAAAATTACACCTGAATGCTCTAGGAAAAAAAATGAAGCAAGCACAATCAAGAAGATTAGGCATTGAAGGCAGAAAATAATCAAAATCAGGGCTGAAATCAATCAGAAACAAAGAAACAATACAAAAAAATCAATGAAATCAAGAGCTGGATCCTTGAGAAAATCAACACAATAGACAAAACCTTAGACAAACTAGCCAAAAGACAGAGACAGCATCCAAATAAATAAAATCAGAAATGCAAAGGAAAACAGTAACAGACACTGAGAAAATTCAAAAATCATAAGTCTTACTTCAAAACCTATATTCCACAAAATTGGAAAATCTTAACAACTTGCAAGATTTTGAGACAGATGCCGGTTACCAAAGTTATATCATGATCAGGTAAACTATTTAAACAGCCCTAAGGAAATAAAAACAGACATTGAAAGTTGCCCAAGAAAAAGAAATTCAGGGCCAGATGGTTTAAGTGCAGGATTCTACCAGAAATTCAAAGAAGAGATAATACCAATACTCCTCAAACTATTCCACAAACTAGAAACAAAAGGAACCCTGGCAAAGACATTCTATGAAGCTACAGTCACCCTGACACCTAAACCATACAAAGACTAAATAAAGAAAGAAAAGTTCAGACTGATTTTCCTTATGAACATGGATGCAAAAATACTCAATAAAATATTCTCAAACCTAATCCAGGCACACATCAAAAGTATTATCCACCATGATCACGTAGGCTTATGAGGGATATGGAGATAGTTCAATATACAAAAATCCATCAACATAATCCACCATATAAACAAACTGAAAGAAGAAAAATCACATGACCATCTTATTCAATGCTGAAGAAGGCTTTGCCAAAATCTAATATACCTTCATGTTAAAAGTTATAGAGACATCAGGAATGTAAGACACATACCTAAAATAATACAACTAGCATACAGCAAGCCAATAGCCAACATCAAACTAAATGAGGAGGAATTTGAAGCAATTTCATCCACTAGAATCAGGGACAAGACAAGGCGGCCTACTATCTCCCTATTTATTCAATATAGCTTTACTGCTGTAGCTACAGCAATAAGACAACTGTAAGATCAAGGAGATACAAATTGTAAAGGAAGAAGTCAAAGTAATGCTATTTACAGGTGATATAATATACATAAGTGACCACAAAATTCTACTAGAGAATGCCTATATCTGGTGAACACCTTCAGCAATGTGACTGGACACAAAATAACTCAAAAAACTAGTAGCTCTTCCTTCTACAAATGGTAAGTGAGCTAAGAACAAAATTAGGGACACAATACACTTCACAATAGCCACAAGTAATATAGAAAATCTTGAGTAGCAAGTTAAGGACCTATATGATAAGAAACTCAAGTCATTAAAGAAAGAAACTGAGGCAGATATCAGATGATGGAAAGATCTCCCATGCTCATGGATCAGTATGATTATCATAATGAGAATGGTCATCTTAATGAAAGCAATTTACAAATCAAATGCAAATCCCATCAAAATTTCAATACAATTCTTTACAGACAGACCTTGACCGAGCAATTCTTAACCTCATATGGAAAAAATATAAAATTCAGGATAGTTAAAACAACTCTGAACAACAAACGAATTTCAGGAGGTATCACAGTTCGTGACCACAAGCTGTATTACAGAGCAATTGTAGTAAAAACTTCATGGTTTGGGTATAATAACAGAAAGATTAATGAAAGGAATAGAATCAAAGACCCAGAAATAAACCCATACTCTTATGGACACTTAATTTTTGACAAATAAAGCAAAACTATACAACATCAAAAAGAAAGCTTCTTTAACAAATGATGCTTGCCTAACTAGATGTATGATGTAGAAGAATGCAAATAGTCCCATATTTATCAACATGCAAAAAACTCAAGTCAAAGTGGATTAAAGACTTCAGTGTAAAATCAGATAAATGTAATACAACAAAAACTGCAAAATAGCATTGAACCCATTTGTTCAGGAGACAATTCTATATACCGATGACTCAGGATATAAGATCAACAATTTACAAATGGGACCTCATGAAACTGAAAAGAATCTGTAAGGCAAAGGACATGGTCAATAGGACAAGAGAGTAGCCTACAGATTGGGAAAGGATCTTTACCAACTCTACATGTGACAGAGGTCTAATATCCAAAATTTATAAAGAGCTCAAAAAGTTAGACACCAACAACCCAAATAGCCCAATTAATATATGAGCTACAGAGCTAAACAGAAAATTCTCGACAGTAGAATCTTGAATAACCAAGAAACTCTTAAAGAGATGTTCAAAGTCCTTAGTCATGAGAGAAATGCAATTCAAAATAACTCTGAGATTCCCTCTTACACGAGTTAGAATAGCTAAGCTCAAAACCTCATTTGATAGCACATGCTGATCAGAATGGGGAGCATAGCAATCATTCCTCCATTACTGTTTGGAAGCACAAATTGTACAACCACTCTGGAAATCAATTTGGTTGTTTGTCAGAAAACTTGGAATAGTTCTACCTCTAAACCAAGCTATGCCACTCCTGGGCATATACCCAAAATATGCCCCAATATACCACAGGCACACTGTCCAATAATGTTAATAGGAGATTTATTAATAATAGCCAGAAACTAGAAACAACCTAGATACCCCTCAACTGAAGAATAGATAAAGAAAATGTGGAAAATCTACGCAACAAAATATTATTCAGCTATCAAAAACAAAGACATCATAAGTTTTGTAGGCAAATGGATAGATTGAGAATATCATCCTGAGTGAGGTAGTCCAGATTGTAAAGGACATCCATGGTATGTACTCACTTATAAGTGTTTATTAGTCACAAAATACAAGAAACCCACACTACACTTCACAGACCCAAAGAAGCTAAGCAAGAAGAAAGGCACAAGAGAGGATTCTTGAATCTCTTTTTGTAGGGGCAAGACAATAGTTCTTAGAGGCAGAAAGAGGGAGGGAATCGGGTGGGAGAGGGGATGGGGAAGGGATTGGAAGTATCAGGATCAGCTGTGAGGAGGGACCAGAAAGAAGGCCACATGAACACAGAGAGAGAGAGAGAGAGAGAGAGAGAGAGAGAGAGAGAGAGAGAGAGAGAGAGAGAGAGAGAGAGAGGAAATTTGTAACTTGTGGGGGTTGGGGGTGAGAGGCATCTTAAGGAAATGCCAGAGACCTGGGATAGGGAAGGGGCATAAGAATCAATGGGGGTACCTTAGTGGAGAATTGCAATATTGGGGTTATGAACCTTAATAGGCCACCTCTTGTAGCAAGGTAGGAACCCCAGTGGAATGATAGGGACCTCAAACTACTCACAACATTTTCAACACAAATTTATTCTGTCTATAAGAAATTCAGGGACAGAGGATAGAGCAGAGCCTGAGGGAATAGGCAAGCAATAACCAGCCCAACTAAAGACCCATCCCATGTGCAAGCACCAATCCTTAACACTATTAAGGATACTCTGTTATGCTTGCAGACAGGAATCTAGCATAGCTGCTCTCTGTGAGGCTCTATGCACCTCCTAACTCAGAGGGATGCAGAGAACCACAGCCAAACAGTGGATAGAGCTTGGAGACTCTTATGGAAGAGTTGGGAGAAGGATTGAAGGCCCTGAAGGGATAGAAACTCCAAAAGAAGACCGACAGAGTCATCTATCCTGGATCCTTGGGGCTCTCAGAGACTGAACCACCAACCAAAGAACATACATGGACTGGACCTAGTGCTATGCCCCCTTCCACCCTGCATTTATGTAGCAGATATGCAGCTTTGTCTTCATGTGGGTCCCAAATAACTGGAGCAGGAAAATATCCTAAAAGCTGTTGATTGTCTGTGGAATATGTTCTTCAAGCTGAGTTGCCTTGACTAATCTCAGTGGAAGAGAATTCACCCCATCAAGACTTGATTTAGCAGGGTGGAGAGATACCCAGGAGGACCTCAACCACCTCAGAGGAAAAGGGGAGGGCTATGGGGGAAGGACTATGGAAGGGGGTTTCCAGAAGGGAGCAGTGATCAGAATATGAATTGAATAAATAAAGATGAAAAGTGTGTAGTCTCTCTCTCTCTCTCTCTCTCTCTCTCTCTCTCTCTCTCTCTCTCTCTCTCTCTCTTTCACACACACACACACACACACATACACACACACAAACACAAACACAAACACACCACACATTTATGCAATACATAATACTCACTGTAGTAGTTATGGACCATTGTTTATCTAACACCTCCACCAACAGGCTGGCTCTCCACCCTTCACAGTATTCTCTTTTTTCCCTTATTTAAAGACCTTTTATGATTCACCCTTCTAAGTGGAATCTTCAGATAGGACTGACTGTCTCATCACACTCTGAGCACTTAGTGATCCTCTGGTTTTTTGCAATACTATGGAAAACAAATGGCTGTCTAATTGTACAACTGAAATTGCTTGAAGGTAAAGCCCTAAAACACCACTTAATCTCTGCAGATTTGCTATGGACAATAAGCTCACTTATTTGCCCCGTTCCTGCTCTTCCTATAATTGTATGATCTTTACACATTTCTACATTTTTCCAGCCATTTCAGGCACGTATTCATCTATTTTTATAGATGATCTATGTGTGGGCATCTCAGCCAAGAAAGCTTGTGTTCATAAATATCTATTGCATGGTTTTACTGTTCAAACACCTTCAACATTTTAATTGAAACTCTAAAGCCTGCTTTGTAAGCTGCAGAACTGGCTCACATTCAAATGGGGTTGGGATATATCCATCAATAACAGCCCATGTTTCATGAAAATATAGATTAAAACACATCAAAGTAGAAACAAATTCCTTTACACTTAATAAAATTTAATGTACACTCAAAAGTTAAAAAAAAATATTTTCAAAGGCAGACACCTTCAGAAAGATCTTTTTGATAAGAAAATGCCCTCAAGAGTTTTGTCATTGGGAGAATGGATCGCCCTAAGTCTTTGTCTCTCAGGAGATCTTTACTGGAATTCAAGGTCAGTCTTGGACTTTTCCCATGAGGAAGACAGCTGCTGCAATGCAGGATCCCTCTATGACTTTGCGGCCCTCATTTCATGAATTGACCTACCAGTTTTATTTCTGTGTTTTCCAATGGTCAGTAACATTTAAAGAAAGGGAGGAAAAGTCACAGAAATATAGAGGCTGAATGAGACCTTGGATCTTGAACACATCAGAGCTTAACTGTGAGGTCCTGGTAATGAGAGAAGCAGAAAGGCACATGTGGGGTGGGAAAAGAAAGAGTAGTTTTTGTGCTCTTCGGCCTAGTCATTCTCTCACTTCATTGTCAAGTGAGACTGTTGCAGGCCTCCTTCAATCTGGATAAACTGACATATTGAATCTCTATTAGCTGAGGCTGCCTGCTATGATTATGGTTTAAGTAAGAAACTGGCTGTTCTTCACAGCATACAGCAGTGAAACATTAGTTAAAGCCAGAACTCTCTTAGCGCTAGCCACACTCCAGTCAGGCTATCAATTAAGCCTCTGCTCAACTTAGAGTTGCCAAGCATAAACCCCTTCCCTGTAGACAAGTGTTGGGTAGGCAGTGTCCCTGAGCTGGGCTGGAGCTCAGACAGTGATGTCTGCACTGTGGATGAAACAGAGGGATAAATGCAGGCTGCTCAAGCTACTTACTGGATATTCCAGAGAGATAATAGAACCTCTCAATTCATCTCGATTCCTACATAATTTTGAAACCCTTAATGATAGGCTATTTGTAAGGGTTTATGGAGACGGTAGCCTCTTCAGTTTCTTCTGAGGCTAGAGGGGAATGCAACCACAGTGTTTTAGAAGACTCTCAGGCTATGCTAGATGTAAGTAGCCACCCACACATTGCCATATTAGTCCAACAAAAAAGGAGATCAGAAAAGATAGCATTCCTATATTTCTACTCACTCATAGTGAAAGTTGTCAATTTTGCTTTTGTTTTTGTTTTTTGTTGTTGTTTTGCTTCATTTAGGTGAATTCCTGTGATACATGAGTACACACACATGTGTAAATATGTACTTTTGTTAACATGTGTTTCTGAGTCAGTGACCTCTCCACATATTTCTGAGGGTTAAGTTTATATCATCATATGATCTGATGGTTGCAGCCCAAATCTGAGATGAGAAGAGTCAACATTCATTCTTCATCCTCAAACAATGCCACTGCTCAACCACATGTGCTGTTGAAAACCCCAGCACAGACAGAAGGGATCTGAGCCCTTTCAGTTCTGTTTTTGTCACAGTTGACTCTATATAATACAAAAGATCGAGTTTCTCCAGAGAGGTCTATAGACAGCTTCCTTGGATTGCTCTCAAAAATACCACAAACTGGATGGCTTAAAAAGTCATCACATAGCTGCTCACCATTGTAAAGATGGTAATTCCAAGGATAAGGAACTGGTGACTGCACAATTACCCTCCCCTGCCCATGCTTACACACACACAAACAAACACAGCACCCTCTCGGCTCCCCCATCCCCCACCCCCGGATATGCACACTACTCCTGGTGGCTGCACAAAGGGACTCTGTGAACCACAGAAATGACTTTTGTCTCTCAAGCCTCCACCATAAAGGTGCCATTGAACGCAACCACCTGAAAAGACTTTGTTTGCAAATGCAGTTCATTCTGAAGCTCAGGAAGACTAAGACCTGACAAAGAACTTTTGAAGTAACACTGTGTAGCTCCTGCCAGAGGGCCTATTGGAGCCATCAGTACAAGAGTCAATAACTCTAGCATTTCAGAAGCTGAGGGATAACAACCATCAGCTTGAATCCAACCTGGGAAACTTAGGTGGTAGGTCACATAGTAGAGCTTACCTATAATAAAATTAAGCAAGAAAAAAAAAAAGGAAGAAAGGATGGAAGGAAGGAAGGAAGGAAGGAAGGAAGGAAGGAGAAGGGAAGGAAAAAAAGAAGGAAGGAAGGAAAGAAAGAAGGAAGGAAGGAAAGAAGGAAGGAAGGAAACAAGGAAGGAAGGAAAGAAGGAAGGAAGGAAGGAAGGAAGGAAGGAAGGAAGGAAGGAAGCCAAGAAATGGCACACAGTAGGTCAAATACAAGCATGATGATTGGAGTTCAATTCTCCAGTACACATAATGTCCCATAAGTAGGTGAGTGTCAGCTTCCATATTCCCAATGCTCAGGAGGAAGTGTCAGGGATTCCTCCTGATGGAGGGCACTATACTAGTTATCATAGAAAAACCAGCTCTGGGTTCAAGTGAGAGACTGCCTCAATACATGAAAGGTTTGAAAGAGAAAGAAAACAAATGTTAACCTCTGGCCTCTACTCACAATATCCACATGTGGGTGAGCTGGTATCCACACACATGCAAATGAACCTACACAGATGCTTAGACACTACACACATATGCAACAATTCCTTGGAAATCATCATTACAATACCACCACGGAGATTTAATTCCACTCTAGACACAGGCATACAGCTCTGCACTGAGACAGGCTTATTCAAGTCAATGTGCTCCTGTCGTGTTTACAGTCATGGTCACGGTCTATTGGCTCATAAACAAATTCAAACAAACAAAAACGTGCTTAAGTCATAACTCAGTTTATACTTGGCAAGTAGGTTATGCCAAGTAGCAAGTGTTTTCAGTGAAACCTTCGGAAAGTGTTCATGTTACCAGAAGAGTAGCAGAAGAATGGTTTTTCTCTTTCCAAGCTGGAGTCTCCGTCACCTTCACACGCCATCTGTGACGTGTTGGCATTTTCAGGCCAAACTCACTGGTGATAAAAATTTTCAAAAGTTCACCTGCCTCTTGACTAAATCTCTCTTAGGCATTCAAGGTTACATGGGTGAGATTCTTAACATCACTTTCAACTGATACCCTCACGACCATATCCTCAGCTGTGTTGTCTCAGTCTTAGTAAAATCAATTATTAGTAATATGATAAAGAAGAAACTCATGATTACCAAGTTACAGGAAAATTCCCAAGAGGTTGCATTTATTATCCAGATTAATTCCTACACAACACTGAAGACAATGCACTATTATCATTTCTCTTTAGAGACTGAGAGAAAGCCTGGTGGGGGTGGGTGGTATAGCCCACAATCCTAGTATGTAGGATACTGAGGTAGGAAGATCACAGTTCAAGCCAGTCTAGGATGCATAGAAAGATCCTATCCCAAAGTAATAAAAGGAGAAATGATTTTTAAAAACCCACCTCACATTCTGTTTATGAAGCAACTTTTATGAATACTAATTATCTCATTACTTCAAATCTGTCTATTCCTGGTAATTCAGCAGATCAGTACACATCCTTCTTGAGTTGGGAACCTTGACGTTGACTCACAATCTGTTCTAGCTGTGTTTACTCAAAACTCTGACTCTCTGAAAGCAGTACAACCCAAACTCCAGGCTAATGATATAGTAGCCTGTCTTTACACACATAGATGTCTAAATGATTTGAGTGTGTGTGTGTGTGTGTGTGTGTGTAATGGAACAGAAAATGGACAGAAAATGAGAGGATGAATATAAATATATGAAGAGTTATCAGATCGCTTTACACATTATGCTCTGATTTGCTATCTTACTCTGGAGAGGCTAATACTCTAATAGTTGTTTAGTCTAGAAGGCTGGATGTCTCAGCTATACCAAACTGGTACCACAGGCCTGAAGAATTCCTGGATGGTTGCTTGTCTTTATTCTATATTGGAATCTAGAAGAGTTAATGCTGCAGCAACATAGTGAAAGGGGTGAGGGCAACCAAACAAAAAGCTAACTTATTTTTTAATTAATTAATTTATTTTTATTGGATATTTAATGTATTTACATTTCAAATGTTATCCCCCTTCCCTCCTCTCCAATCCCCCCTCCTCCTGCTTCTGTGAAGATGCTCCCACTCCCACCTCAACACTCTGGCATTCCCCTACACTGTGGAACTAGCTATTTGCAGGACCACAGGCTTCTCCTCCTATTGATGCCAGGCAATGCCATCTTCTGCTACATATGCGGCTGGAGCCATGGGTCCCTCTTTGGTTGGTGGTTTTGTCTCCAGGAGCTCTGGGGGGTGTGGGGTCTGGTTGGTTGATATTGTTTTTCTTCCTATGGGGTTGCAAAGCCCTTCAGCTCCTTCAGTCCTTTAAATCCTCCATTGGGGTCCCCATGTTCAGTCCACTGGTTACCTACAAGTATCCTCATTTGTATCTATATTCCACATTTAAACTGGGACTTCCTGCTTAAATGTGTATTGCCATTGCAATACAAACATATTCATTTGTGCATACAAATATGTATATAGTATGAATAAACATGTGCATTTTCTGTATGTATATGTGAATATATATGCATATATATGTGTATGTTTGTACATGTTCTAATATGTATAGGTCGGTTTGTGTCTATATATATATGAATATGTATGTATTTGTTTATATGTTTTATGTGTGTATGTATATATCTGAATGCATCTATATTTGTATGTGTGTATAGGCTGTATGTATTTATATATGTATATATGTAGATGTATGTGTTTATGTGTATGTGTATATATAGATATGCATATGTATGTGTATATGTGCATATATATAGATATAGATAAAGATATATAGATATTGGAGAGAAAAAAATATATATGCGCCCATATGATTTGTCACTGTAATTAATCTTCTGGTCATGTGGTCTTTCTGTGCGTATTTTCATTACTCATATTACTTGTATATCTGTGGAAGAGACATCATTAGGCATTCTATTTGAATAGAAATAGTAGAAGTAGAGTTATTATAATGTATATATCTCTTACCCATACTCCATCTGGTATAAATCAATGCTAATACTCAGACTGATAGTTTTTTGGTATAGGATGTCTTTTATAAGTGTTTTGAGGTCCATGTATCAGAAAGAGTAAAAGATGAAAGACTACAAATCCAGCTGGTTATAAATATTCACATAACCTGAGACTGGTATGCTGAAGGTCTCCCAGGCATCTCAGCATTTATGAGAATCCATCAAGCCCATTCATTGACCCATGAAGACAGGTATCCTCATTAAATCAGGTTATAGATCAAGAAATCAATGAAAGAAAGCATAAAGAACTCAGCCTCTACTGCTATTGGAGGAACTGAAACCTCACTGAAGTGACAAATTAGCACAGACTATGTTTAGCACCCTGACTGTAGAACTGGCCTTGGGTATACTCACTGCTTGTCTGCCTGGGGACAAACATGTTCAGCAAGATGGACAAGAATTATCTGTCCATCAGAACCTAGAAACCGTGTTCCTTGATCTATTAACATTTTGATCTAGGATCCTGGAACTACCTCTTAAGCCCTCAGGCAAATGGTTTTGTGGGTTCTCCAAAGATTATAAACAGATCTGAATAGCAGCAAACACTAGGAAGGTACAAAAGGTGAGAGATTTTTGCTTCTTATGTTTACAAACAATAATAAAACCAAAAACTATGTAGAACATTTTACTACTTGTTCCAATCTTATTCATTTTTCTGAAATACACTTAACATTTTCCTTTGCATTGAATGTTTTGTGTTAATTATCTATGCAAGTTTCATCAAAATAAAATGTTCATCTAAAAATAATTTCATTTAATAAAACCAAGAAGCCTTATCTATAATTTCTACTGTACATACTTCCAAGAGAAAAGTCATATCTTCCTGACAGTCTCTAGTTACAGAAAGTGTCTCAATGTATTTCTTTTCTTATTATTTTCTGTTGTCTCTTCCCATCTTTCTTTTCCTCCCTTCATGATTACCCAATGAGCAAATGCTATGTGCCCAGTAGCATTCCATAAAGGTAGAGAATTGAAAACAAATCTCCTGTTTACATAAATTTTTATTCTCATCGTAAATATACAGTTAGCATAGTATATCATCCAAGTTGCTACAGTAAAGAATAAATAGTGAGGGATGCAAAGAAGAATAAGTTCATGGAGGTCTTTCTTCAATTCTGAAGCTCTTTTCTTACTTGCCCAATGGGGAATGAAGGAAGAGATGGAAATAAGGTCAAGGGTCCTTCTTTTCAGCCATGTCTGTGAGGTCACTGGGTAAAGAGTGGTCCTCAGCACTGTGCACATGACAGTTCTTCTGAATTTTAGTTCCTAGTATCCTGACTGTAAAGGAAGTAAAGTACTATTTTATATGGTGTGGTCTGGGATGGCATCTCTGGGGCACTGACATATTTTTCATTTGATTCAGAGAAATACTAGTAAAAAAAAAAAAATCATTGAATTTTGATAACCCACAGCTCTCTCATGACTACATGACATTGCTAAAGAAGACTTTAGATGCTTTTACATTTAGTTTCTTTGTAGTTCATTAACTACAGCCATCACAGAGGAACAAACAAACAAACAAACAAACAAAAAAGAAAAAAAACAAGAACAGCAAAGGAACTCAGTGTTGGAACTAGAAGGTGATGTGAAGATGGTTTGGAAGTAAAGGAAAGGGAAGAAGTACTGAACACCTTTGGTAAGCCCATGAGATGCAGGGCAAAATATGCAATTCTCCAAGCCATAGAGATCAGAGAATTATATATCAGATGGCTTACATGCTCTGCTTGGATAGCTATCCTTTTGCTACTAAAATGTGAAGCTATTTTCCTATTTTCAATTTTCCAAGAAATGTTACTTGAAACTGTAAAAATAATTTAAGCATTTGGGAGTTAAATGTATTCTCCTTTTAATTCCTTTTGCATTAGTTTCCCTTTTTACTTAATTTTTTATGGCTCGAAGAATTTAATTAATTCAACATGGTTGCTTTAGAGAGACATTTTCCAGGCCCTTCTAGACATGCTGTAGACATTTATTCAAAATAAGCCTAGGGAATAAGCCTCTCCAGTAAATAATTCATTATATTTGATATAAATTCATTTAGATTTTTTCTTTTCTAAAATCTAAACATTAATGCTCCCCACTAGTGTGAAATATTTGTAGCAACTGATATTTCAGGAGCTTTATCACTCCACAGTTCTGTATAAACAGACATAGATCAGTGTTCAGTTTCACAATACAACTGGGAAAGGGTACTCAGTTAGCAAAATTTGGAAGCTTTGCACATCTTACCCATAAGGAGGTAAATTGAACTTTCTGGAATAAAAGGAAGAATGCATTTTTCACATTACTGTTATCAGAAGGCTGCCTTTTGGGAACTCCTTCCCTTTAAAATGAGACCTCCTTCACTTGGCTCATCATCTGTGGTTTATTTGAAATTTTAAAATATATGTTTTGCTGAATTTTGATATGGCAAGAATTCTTTATTTTACTTAAATAACGACTTAGAAAGAATGAACTTGCAATTTTCAAACCAATGCTTATTATTTCAGAGCACAGCTTGCAGATTGAAGGCTTGACACTCACTTAAGTTTGGAGAACAAGAACTTTACCTCCCCAAATGTTCGTGCATGGTCTGTTAGCTGTGGGTTCTGTTGAAGATTGGCTGAAAATTAAATGATTTGTGCCTTCTTTTAAAGCTCAGATTCCTATAAATTAAAGCAAAAATAGAAATTTTATTTTTAGAGTAAACAAGAGTTTAAAAAACATATAGCAATAAAATGACCTCTCACCACATTTCACAATAAATAAAATACTGCTACCAAATGTGCCTGTGTTAATTTGGGTAATCTATATTTAATTTTCAAGTTGTTTTATAAGTAAGTAGTCATAAAAATATAAATCTGCTTAGCTAATATTTCACATCTGGAAGAAGCCTCAAGAACAATTGGTATAAATTCTTTTATTGACACGCATGCACAAAACATAAATTAGAAGTGAGTTAAGCAAGGACAGCTTCATAATGGCAAGATTCACCCAGCAGTTTTGCTCTTCCCTCCTTGGAGTGATCACTGGAAACTACAAAGATGTGACCAACAGATGTCACAGTAGAAATATTAGATGTCAGCAATTGTCAGTGATGTAAAAGAAATAGTCCAGGGCAAAGCTCTAAGAAGTTAGGTTCAGTGCCAACTTTTCCAAACCTTGACTGCACTCCACAGTGGCATCATCTCCTGCATTGAATCTGCGTATTCTGAGATATTAACAAACAAATGAGAGTACAGTTTGCCATCCGGAGCCCTTCAATGCACAACCGTTTGTCATGGTACTCTGTAGTTCTTTCCTCAGGTTGAAAAACATTCCTACCCTAGGAATGAGAGAGGCTCATAAGACACGGAAGATAAACAAAATCTACATGGTTCAAGAAGATCCTAAAACTAACAGGATTCTCAGGACATCTCCCAGGGATATAGAGGCAGTAATAACTACTGGAGAGAATTGTCTAAAAGCTAGAAAAAGAACTCAAACGATATAATTGTTGTGTCATCAACCATGTTGGGATGGCCTTAAAAATAATGCAGTACCTGAGTCACCAATGTTCCTGTAAGTAAGTTCAATAAATTTGTTGGTCCAATGAGGTAAACTTTTGGACAATGATTTACTTGTTTCTGCTCTTGGTTACCTATCTGAGATACACTGACACTTACTCAAATCCCTTTGGGAAAGTTCCTACAACACATGATCATAACACAAGATTACCCTTTCATGTGAACATGCGAGAGTTGAATCTTCCAACACACCATCATCCACTGCAATCAACACTTCTTGTCTTCTGGTATATAGAGAGCAATTCACCCAATTCAAATAGCACCACACTTTGATCTCACAAAGAAACCACCTGCTCGCTAAATTATGCACCTTCCCAGAGAAGATGCACTATACATGATGTAAATTACATTTAGGAGTACTGAGTGCAATTCCATGTACAATGACTCTTAAATTTTTTTGCTTTTTAAATGGGTATCTTATCTTAGTGCCCTTCATTAGTAATTGACATTTTTAGCTCTAGGGCCTGGGGAAACACACCCAGTCTCCTCCCTTATGCTTATGCTGCATAATCTCTGAAAGAGATTGGGTTGTTTGCAGGAAGCAAAAGAACCTCTTTGACCAATATGAACAACCCCCTTCAATTTGTAACCAGGAGGCATTCTTTATATCCTAGTAATTATCAGCTCTGCAAAGTGAAGACACTGGCATTTTCCTAAGGAAAGCACTTTTCCAGATCTATGTCCTTAGATGTGTGTGAATGCCTCCATTGTGTTTTAACATTTTCATGTCTTCATTAGTGAGTCCCAACACATCTTTCCTCAAAACCATGGCCTATCACTAACACCACTATAACAGGGCCATGCTTCAGGGTTATGACTCTTAATGATAAAATACTGTGATGTCTTTCTTTGTCTCAAGTAGAAGAACATTCATTATTCTTATGTTTCTCTTATATTGAGAATTGAAGTTGGTTTAAGTTATTTCAACCAATTGAATCACAGGTTAACTCTAGAGCATTAATTATTTAAAATAACAACCACATAGTAGGACATTCTGTTCTCTTCATTGGCCATCTTAAAGCTGGCCGTTCTCATATCTGTTTCCCCCAGCTGATTTCATAGTGTATATTCATCGTCACTTTGACTGGAGTTTGTATCATCTATGAGGTACACTTTTTTTTTTTCGGAGCTAGGGACCGAACCCAGGGCCTTGAGCTCGCTAGGCAAGCACTCTACCACTGAGCTAAATCCCCAACCCTGAGGTACATTTCTAAAGGTGACATTGTAGGTGTCTCCAGAGTGGTTTAACTGAAAAACTATCTACTCTGAATGTAGATGATCCCAGCCTATAGCCTGGGGTACTAGCTAGATAAAATGGGCAGAAAGGGACAGTGTACTGAGCATCAGCAACTGTCTCTCTGCTTTCCAACTTCAGGTGTATTTTAGCTAGCTGCCCCATATTCCTGATGCCACGCTACCTTACCATGTTGGACCATGTCCCCCTCAAACTGTTAGCAAAAATAAATAAATAAACCATTCCTCTTTAAGTTGCTATTTTTAGGTCTTTTGCCAGAGTAACAGGTACATCTAGAACTACACACCAAAACACACTTGACAATTTCTGCCTATACCCAGAGCTGACCCAGTCCCACAGCTCTCTGTACTCAAATCCCATGGTGGAGAGAGCTAGACTCTTAGAAATGCAGACAATCCAGATAGCTCAGGGGAGACCACCACTTCTGCTCACATACTTGGCCCATGAGGAAACCGCTTAGAGCCCACTGGACACAGGAATCTAGGAGCAGTCAGGGAAAAGATCCTTCTGGTCTCTGCCCGTACCCATAGCTGAAAGTCAGTCTCTAGTTCTTTCATACCTGAGAGCAGATGTAAGACCATAGCTTCTGTTCCGAGGAACCTGCCTAGAACCTTCAGGACACAGGAACCAAGGAACAATCTGGAACAGGATCCTTCTTGTTTCTGCCTGCAGCAGGAGCTGACCCATTCCCATAGCTCTCTGTACCCAAATCCCTTAGAGAAGAGAGCTGGACTCTCAGAAAGGCAGACAATATAGAGAGCTCAGGGGAGACGACCACTTCTGCTCACATTCATGACCCAAGAAGAACCAGCCTAGAGCCCTCTGGACAAAGGAACCTAGAAGGAGTCAGGGATAGGATCCTTCCAGTTTCCCTCTGTGCCCAGGGCTGACCCTGTGACACAGCTCCTGGTAACCACATTCTGCTGGGAGAAAGCTGGACTCTAGGAGTGCTGGCAAAAAGGCTTACAGAAGGGTCAAGCCACCTTCAGAGACAGCAAGACCAGCTAACACCAGAGACAACCAGATGGCAAGAGGCAAGCAAGGAACCTATGCAGCAGAAACCAAGACTACTTGGCATCCTAAGAGAAAAGTTCTTTAACCAAAGCAAATACTGGATATCCTAACACACTGAAAAAGCAAGATTTGAATTTAAAATTACATCTCATGATGAGGATAGAGGGCTTTAAGAAGAACATAAATAACTCCCTTAAAGAAATACAGGATAACATAGAGAAATAAGTAGAAGCCCTTAAAGAGGAAACACAAAAATCCCTTAAAGAATTACATGAAAACACAATCAATCAGGTGAAGGAATAGAAAAAACTGTCCAGGATTTAAAAATGGAAATAGAAACAATAAAGAAAGCACAAATAGAGACAACCCTAGAGATACAAAAACTAAGAAAGAGATCAGGAGTCATAGACACAAGTGTCACCAACAGAATACAAGAGATAGAAGAGAGGATCTCAGGGGCAGAAGATACCATAAAAAACATTGACAAAACCAGCAAAGAAAATGTAAAACACAGAGAGCTCCTACCCAAAACATTCAGAAAATCAGGGCAAAATGAGAAGATCAAACCTAAGGATAATAGGTATAGAAGAGTGGAAAAATTTACAAATTAATGGGCCAGTAAATATCTTCAACAAAATTATAGAAAAAAACTTCCCTTACCTAAAGAAAGAGATGCCCATAAAAATACAAGATGCCTACAGATCTCCAAATTGATTGGACCAGAAACAAAATTCTTCCCATCACATAATAGTCAAAACGCCAAATGCACAAAACAAAGAAAGAATATTAAAAGCAGTAAGGAAAAAAGGTTGGGTAACATATAAAAGCAGATCTATCAGAATTACACCAGACATCACACCAGAGACTACCTCAGAGTAAAAGGCTGGAAACAATTTTCAAAAGATAAAATAAAATAAAATAAAATAAAATAAAATAAAATAAAATAAAATAACTTCCAAGAAGCAAGCTGGAGTAAGCATTCTGACATCAAATGAAATTTATATTCAACCAAAAGTTATCATATTCATCAAAGGAAAAATCCACCAAAATGAACTCTCAGTCTTGAATATCTGTAAATGCAAGGGCACCTACATTCATAAAAGAAACCTTACTAAAGCACAAAGGACACATTGTACCTTACATAATAACAGTGGGAGACTTCACACCACTTTCAGCATGGAAATAGAAATTAAACAGATACAGAGAAACTAGCAGAAGTTGTGAACCAGATGGTCTTAACAGATATCTACTGAATATTTCATCCTAAAACAACAGAATATGCCTTCTTTCATTCTCCAATATTGGTCGTATAATCAATCAGTCACAAAACAGGCCTCAACAGATACAAGAAGATTAAAATAATACCATGCATCCTATCAGATCATCATGGACTAATGCTGGTCTTCAATAACAAAAGCGACAGAAAGCCCACATACACTTGGAAGTTGAACAATGCTCTACTCAATAAGTTGTTCAAGGAAGAAATAAAGAAAGAAATTAAAAACTTTTCAGAATTTAATGAAAATTAAGACACAAAACACACAAATTTACAGGACACAATGAAAGCCAGGCTAAGCAGAAAACTCATAGCTCTGAGTGCCTCCAAAAACAAACAAGATAGAGCATACATTAGCAGTTTGACAGCACAAATGAAAACTCTAGAAGAAAAACAAAACAAAACAAAACAAAAACAAAAACAAAAAAAATAAAGCAAAATACCCCGAAGAGGAGCACAGGGTAGGAAATAATCAAACTCAGGGCTGAAATCAAACAAGTAGAAACAAAAAGAACTATAAAAAGAATCAAAAACACTGAAAGCTGGTTCTTATCAATAAGATAGATAAAACCTTAGCCAGCCTAACCAGATGGGACAGAGATAGCATCCAAATTAACAAAATCAGAAATAAAAGGAAGGTTTAGCAACAGAATCTGAGGAAATTCAAAAAAATCATCAGATCCTACTACAAAAGGCGATATTCAACAAAACTGGAAAATCTGGATAAAATGGACATTTTCTAGACAGATATCAGGTATCAAATTTAAATCAGGATCGGATAAACCATCTAAATAGTCCCATAACTCCTAAAGAAATAGAAGCAGTTATTAAAAGTCTCCCAATCAAAAAAGGCCCAAGACCAGAGGAGTTTAGTGCAGATTTCTATCAGATCTTCATAGAAAACCTAATACCAGTACTGTCTAAACTAGTCCACAAAATAGAAACAGAAGGAACACTACCCAACTTCTTCCATGAAACCACAATTATACTTAAGCCTAAACCACACAAAGACCCAACAAAGAAATAGAACTTCAGACCAATTTTCCTTATAAATATTGATGCAAAATAATTCAATAAAATTCTTGCAAACCAAATCCAAGAACACATCAAAATGGTCATCTGTCATGACCAAGTAGGCTTCATCCCAGGGATGCAGGGATGCTTCAATATATTGAAATCCATCAATGTAATCCATTGTATAAACAAACTCAAATGAAAAAAATCCACATGATCATATCATGAGATGCTGAGAAAGCATATGACAAATTCAATCCCCTTTCATGATAAAAGTGTTGGAAAGGTCAGGAATTT
This sequence comes from Rattus rattus, assembly GCF_011064425.1. Taxonomy (NCBI): domain Eukaryota; kingdom Metazoa; phylum Chordata; class Mammalia; order Rodentia; family Muridae; genus Rattus; species Rattus rattus. The sequence goes on along the minus strand of NC_046161.1, from coordinate 12,511,782 downwards.
AAGTCCTATAACTATACATAGTAAAAGCAATATACAGAAAATCAGTAGTCAACATCAAACTAAATGGAGAGAAATTTGAAACAATACCACTAAAATCTGGGACTAGACAAGGCTGCCCACTCTCTTCCTATCTATTCAATATAGTGCTTGAATTCCTAGCCAGAGCACTCAGACAACAAACGGAGGTCAAATTAGAAAGGAGGAAGTCAAAATATCACTATTTGCAGATGATATGATAGTATACTTAAGTGACCTCAAAAATTCCACCAGAGAACTATTAAAGCTGATTTTAAGAAAATCTTCAGCAAAGTAACTGGATATAAAACTCAAACAAATCAGTAGCCTTCTTCTACTCAAAGTACAAACAGGCTTAGAAAGAAATTAGGAAATGACACCCTTCACAATAATCACAAGTATCATAAAATACCTCAGTATGACTCAAACCAAGCAAGTGAAAGATCTGTATGACAAGAATTTCAAGAAAGAAATTGAAGAAAAAGAAGTTAGAAAGACCTCCCACACTCATAGATTGGCAGGATTAATACTGGAAAAATGGCCATCTTGACAAAAGCAATCTACAGGTTCAATTCAATTCCCATCAAAATTCCAAGTCAATTCTTCATAGAGTTAGAAAGAGTTTTTGCAAATTCATTTGGAAAAACAAAAATCCCAGGATATTAAAAAAAAAAAAAACTCAACAAAAAAAGAACTTCTAGTGTAATCACCATCCCTGATCTCAAGCTGTATTACAGATCAATAGTGATAAAACCTGTATGGTATTGGTACAGAGACAGGCAGGTAGATCAGTGGAATAGAATTGAAGACCCAGAAATGAACCCACATACCTATGGTCACTTGATCTCTAACAAAAGAGCTAAAACCCTCCAGTGGGGAAAAAAGGTGGCATTTTCAACTAATGGTGCTGGTTCAACTGGAAGTCAGTATGTAGAAAAATGCAAATCAATCCATTCTTATTGCCCTGTGCGAAGCTCAAGTCCAAGTGGATCAAGGCCTCCACATCAAACCAGATATACTCAAACTAATAGAAGAAAAAGTGGGGGAAGAGCCTAGAACACATGAGTACTTGGTAAAATTTCCTGAAAAAACAACAATGGCTTATGCTCTAAAATCAAGAATCAGATGGGACCTCATAAAATTGCAAAGCTTATGTAAGGCAAAGGACACTATCATTAGGACAAAATTGCAACCAAGAGATTGGGAAAAGATCTTTACCAATTCTACATCTGATAGAGAACTAATATCCAATATGTACAAAGAACTCGAGAAGTTAGATTCCAGAGAATCAAGTTGCCCAATTAAAAAATGGGGTTCAGAGCTAAATAAAGAATTCTCAGCTGAGGAATATCAAATGGCTGAGAATTACCTAAAGAAATGTTCAAGATCATTAGTCATCAGGAAAATGCAAATCAAACAAACCTGAGATTCCACCTCACAGCAGTCAAAGGGCTAAGGTCAAATCTCAGGTGACAACTGTTGCTGGCAAGGATGTGGAGTAAGAGGAAGACTCCTCCATTGTTGGTGGGATTGCAAGCTGGTACAACCACTCTGGAAATCAGTCTGGAGATTCTTCAGAAAATTGGACATTGAACTACCTGAGGACCTATCTATACCTCTCCTGGGCTAATACCCAAAAGATGGTCCAACTTACAACAAAGACATGCTCCATTATGTTCATAGCAGCCTTACTTATAATAGCCAGAAGCTGGAAACAACCCAGATGTCCTTCAACAGAAGAATGGATACAGAAATGTGGTGCAGTTTCACAATGGAGTACTACTCAGCTAATAAAAAACAGTGACTTCATGAAATTCTTAGGCAAATGTATGGAACTAGAAAATACCATTCTGAGTCAGGTAACCCAATCACAAAAACACACACGGTATATACTCACTGACAAGTGGATATTAGTCCAAAGTTCAGATTGCCCGAGATACAATCCACCTACCACATGCACCTCAAGAAGAAGGATGACCAAAGAGTGGATGTTTCTGTCCTTCTTTAAAAGGGGAATAAAAATATTCATAGGAGATTTCGAGACAAAATTTGGAGCAGAGCCTGGAGGAATGGCCATTCAGAGCCTGTCCCACCTGGGGATCCAACCCATATACATATAGCTACCAAATCTAGACAATGTTGCCGATGCCAAGAAATGCATGCTGACAGGAGCCTGATATAGCTGTCTCCTGAGAGGATCTGCCAGAGCATGACAAATACAAAGGCAAATCCTCACAGCCAACCATTGAATTGAGAACAGGGACCCCATTGAAGAAGTTAGAGAAAGGTTTGAAGGAGATGAAGGAGTTTGCAACCCTATAAGAACAACAACACCAACCAACCAGATCTCCCAGGGACTAAACCACAACCCATAGAGTACACATGGACAGACCCATGGCTCCAGCTGCATTTGTAGCAGAGGATGGCATTGTTAGGCACCAATGGGAGGAAAAGCCCTTGATACTGCCAAGGGTCAACACCCAGTGTAGGGGAATGGAGGTGGGAAGGGGTGAGTGGTTGGGTAGCAGAATATCCTCATAGAAGAAGGGGGAGGGAGGGTGGGATAGGGGATTTATGGATGGGAAACAAGAAAAAGGGATAACATTTGAAATGTAATTTAAAAAATATCTAATAAAAATAGTAATAAAAACCCACTTGAAGTAAATGAAATATCAGAAAATACTGTAACTACATTTTGGTGAGTCTCACCCTACTTAGCCTAATCATGACTTCATCTATGTTCCTGGATTCCCACTTCAAAACACTGGGTGTCTGTTGTGAGTGCCTGTGACACATCCTAACATCCCAAACATTTTTTTCCTGCTTTTTTATTTTAAGTCCTGTCATTACCTGTCATTTACCCTGTCCATTACCACTCTTCCCTTTCCACAACTGATTAAATTCAAGGATGATTATTAATTCCTGATTTCTATCATCATGTTTTCTCTTTCCTCATCATCTTAGGTCTCCCAAACTTTCATAATCCAGGCTTTCTTCATTACACCACCTAGAGAAGCACTATGTAAATAAGTAGGTTCAGAAATAATGAGATGGGAAATGAGAAAGCTGTGTGACATAATTAACTGCATATAGTGTTACAGGACCCATTGGATCAACTTTGTTAATGATGTCAATGACTATTCATAGTAGCCCATTCTTCAATATTTCCCCCTTCCTTCTTCCCTCAAATATATGATTTTTAATGGCATATGTGAGAAGACAGTTTCACAGTATTCTATGGTAATCTCTTAATCAACTAATAATCAGATAGGGGAGGATCTTGTAAAACCATATGTAGCCATCTTTTTAAGGACAGACTTACCTTCCATCTTCCTCAGGAACCTAAAATTTAAACTTAATACATTTTCATTTTCTGGGGATTTAGGGGCTGATGAACAGAACAGAATAATTACTGATACTCTTTCATGAGCTGCGGACAATCAGAAAATGAATGATGATGATTTAAGCACAAATTTATTTTCAGAAAAAGCTGACAGAATATTTAATTCAGGATAAGATCTCAACAAGCTTCCCAACATGAATTTTTAGAATATGTAATTTTCCTCACTACCTGCCAGGTACCAACCCCATGCTGGGAAGAACTGCAGAGCCAATGGGTAGTGAGGAAGCATTGCTCCCCTTGGGTGGTATGGTCATTGTCCCCAAGATAAGCTGTGACCTGCAAATCGTTTTCACAACCTTAGATGCTACCCTGGCTCCAGTGAATTGACTACAGAAGAGACCCAAAGAATTTCAGAGAAACCCTGCTTAATATAAACCAGAGTTTGGGAAGAGGATATCTTACCAACTTAAATTAAATTTTTGTAACTTAAAATTTTTCAGATAGAGTTACTGACCTAAAATATTTTGGGTCTACTTAACCATCCCAAGAGCTCCCCATGCTATTTCTGAGATAGGTTCAGTCTTGGGTAATGGTTTTATTTCTCTTTAAGTCCTGTTTACTTCTGAGCATTCCTAGTTAATTATACCACTTGGTCAACCAAACTCAGCTGGCCAAACTTCCCACAGGAGCCTCCGTAGGAATCTCTGAGAGATGAGAGGATTCATAGAAGAAACGTAAAAGTTGATCTAGATTCTAACTTTAATATGGCTTTACTTTTCAGAGTATAGGACACTGTCCCGTGTCAGAGCCTTGCCTTGGGTCAAAGTCCTGCCCAGGTCAGATCCTTGTGTTCATTGGGAGCCATGTCTTGGATCAGATTTATGTCCGGTGTCAGAGACGCTTCCTTGGTCAGTGCCATGTCTAAGTCATAGCTGTACACAGAGTCTGAGACTTTCTTAGTCAGATTCCTGCTATGTATCAGAGCACAGCCCCAAGACAGGACCCAGAGGTTTGTTCTCAGTCAAACCTCTGCCCCAAGTCAGGGACCAATACCTTGTCCTTGGTAAGAGCCCTGCCATGAATCAGGGTCTTAAGCAAGATGGAATGAAGAAATCATCTCAACTTACAGTGGCACCCACAGTCTGATTATTATAGCCACACCCAATGTATATATTATATGGTATTACTTTTTTTTCCCAGAAGGGATGTGACTTCATAATTTCACTTTACTCTAATTTTCTCCATAAAAGGTCATAATTTATCCAGGAAGAAGCACAGATTCAGAATGGTAGTTTTGGAAGTGGGGTTCAACTTTTTGTTCTCTGGTTTTGTATTTTTGGAGAGAGGATAATTCCTTCATGTTTCATGTTTTAGAACAATACAAATAATTTTGTGTGCCATGTATTCATGAAGAGCTAATAGTATTGGATATTCAAAGAACTTCCTAAGGTCCTTGATTCACAGTAGCCGAAAAGTCAGTTGACTTAATTCACACTGTGGCAATCTACCTTAAGATACAGATACAGGATTTCAGTGTTTTATGAGGCAAACTTTTGACTTTAACTTCAGGCTACAGTTTTTCTCTAATACCTGAGTTACAGCTCATCATTTCAAGGCTCTTTATTTTTTTTACCTTTTTAAAAATTATCTTTAATCATTTTTTTTAAAGTTCAGTCATTCTCCCCCTCTTGTTCTGCCCCTCAGCAGTTCATCATCACATTTCTCCTCCACTGGCTCTAAGAGAATGTCTCATACCTCCATGTAACCCCATACATACCCCCACACTCCACCAGGCCTTCCCATTCCCTGGAGCCTCAAGTCTCTCAAGGGTTAGGTGTGTCTTTTCTCATTGAGGCCAGATCAGGCAACCCTCTGCTGTGTATGTGTCACACACCTTGGACCATCTAATGTATGATGCCTGGTTGATGGCTCAGTGTCTGAGAGATCTTAGGGGTCTGAGAATATCATGAGTTTCGAAGGCAAATGGATGGAACAGGAAATATCATCCTGAGAGGTATCTCAGACCCAAAATATATAAAACATGTATAACATGAGTATAAAACATGTTATATACTCACTAATAAGTAGATATTAGCCAAACAAGCATAGAATATTCAGGATACAGTCCACAGAACTCAAAATGATTAACAAGCCATAGGGCCCAAGTGAGGATGCTTCAATTCCACTAGTTGGAGAGAAGAAAACAGAAGGCAGAAGGAGAGAGAAATTGGGTCAGAGAGGAAGGGGAGCAGGGTAAAAGGGAACATGATCACGCATTCGATAGGAGGACCAGGAGTGAAGCCCCAAGGGCCAGCAGCATAAATGGAAATAAACAATCTCGAGGTGGGAGGTGGGAGGTGGGAGGTGGGAGGTGGGAGGTGGGAGGTGGGAGGGGGAGGTGGGAGGTGGGAGGTGGGAGGTGGGAGGTGGGGGACCCTCTAGAATGTACCAGGGACCTGAGAGGTGAGAAAATCTCAAGACTGGAAGGGAGAGACCTTAGATGAAATGCCCAACAGTGGGGAGAGGGAAGCTGTAGAGTCAGCCTTCAGCAGTGGTGGGATGGGGTTGCCACCTCACAGTCAAACACTCTGACTCAGAATTATTCCTGTCTAAAAACACTGCACGGACAAAAACAGAAAAGAGACTGAGGGAAAGGAGGTCCAGTGACCGACCCAAATTAGGACCCATCTCAAGGGGCAGTTCCAAGGCCTGACACTGTTACTGATGCTATGATGTACTTACACACAGGAGCCCAGTATGGTGACCCTCTGAGAGTCCCAACAAGCAGCTGACTGAAACAGAAGCAGATACTTACACCCACCCAATGGACAGAAGCCAGGGACCCCTGCGGTTGAATTAGGGAAAGGCTGGAAGAAGCTGAGTAGCAGGGCGATCCAATAAGACAACGAGCTCTTTAATCTTAATTCTCTTGTGGAGCCTACCTTAAGTGGTTATTTTTGCAAAAATATCAGAACTAGATGATAGGCTAGGTTGGAGTTTTTAGCACGTAGCAAATTTTGTCCAACTGTCTGTTTCACAAACACAGAGTGGACAGGAGCTTATTCCACATCACTAAAAGGGATTAGGGGTTGTGGTGTGCGGCACTGTACTGTGAACCCATGTGTCCGCATGTGCAGACAAAATGATGCCAAGATTTTCAGAATGTTCGTTTCCTCACTTCAAAAGGAAGATTTGTACATATCTAATGTAATTTACAAAACTACTCAGGATCAAAGTTGACTTGCAGTCAGTGCTCACCGAATATTAGCTTTGGCGAAAGGTAACAAAGCTGGATGGTGATGATGAGCTCATAACATGGACCTTAGAATAAACAACCAACCCGGAACCACTACGGGGGAGGAACCAAACGAGGACTGCAGTTTGGGGGAGAGGTGGCAGCTGGGCATGCATAGTCTGCTGGAAATAGCCAAAGAAGGTAGAACTAGACAGTGTATCACATGTGCACCTCAACATGTTTTCCTGAATCTATGATACATTATGCCTTTTCCCTACTTAAGAGTCTCAGTCCTACCCACAAGTCTTCAGTAGTAAGAAATGACTCTTCCATCAACAAGGAGCCTAAAATCTGGGCTTTCCTATGAAGCCGGAATATAGGGTTATAGGGCTATATGCCAATAAAGGAGTATATAAAAAGTATATTCGCCACTAAAATGTATGTACTTATACTTTTTTAAAATGAATTTTTATATATATTCTAATGAATTGCATCAATCACATTGAAATCTGGATATATTTGAAACAAATATTTTAACAACACACTTTTTAAAAAAGAGATTGTTCATCTAGTTATTTTGATGGGATCGATGACTGTCATATTCCTGCCTAGACAAATTCACTTATTGTTAGGCAAAATATTTATGATAAGAATGTTTCAGTGTCTCCCAAGCTAGTGTACATACTTAGATATGGAAATTGCAGAACACAGAATTCTAGAAATATGACTGCTGGACTCAGCTGGAACCATGGGTTCTGTGGAGAAATAATAAAGTGATCTTCTTAACCATAAATATTAAAAAGTAAGTAGATAGAAGGTGAGCACTGCACACAAATCCCCTCATTTTTACTTCTATGGAGTTCACGCCCTATGAAACAGCCCTCCCCTTAGGAGGGCAAACCATTGTTTTCTCACTCTGCAGATGTGGACAGCATTGAGATGCATCAGCTCTCCGCTTAGGAAACTTAAGCTACTGTACATTCTCGCTTTCATCTGGGGCTTCTCAGAATCTGAGGGTTACGATACTGCCTCTCTCTCTGTGTGTGTCTGTGTCTGTGTCTGTGTCTGTGTCTGTGTCTGTCTGTCTCTCTCTCTCTCTCTCTCTCTCTCTCTCTCTCTCTCTCTCTCTCTGATGTAAAGCTATTATAAATCCACAGCAAATAAACTAGCCACAGATTAATACCGACAGCAGCCGTGTAACAACAGTAGACATAAAAAATACAGCTGCAATACCACCATAAGCAGATGAAACTGAGCTCTGAAGAGTGCTTCACTATCCAGTCCATAAAAGACTGAATGCTGTCAGCCGAGCCACAGGAGGACAATCAAAATGGCTTTCTGGGGCAGGCACTACAACTCATTGATCAACTCTGTCACTTCAGACACAGCATGGGAATTGGATCTCGCTCCTTCCACCCAGGCAACAGGAAACAGAAAGCTAGAGAGAGGAGAGTGGAGACATGCTGTGCAGAGGCAAGATTCCAGGCTTGGCAAGACCCATGAGGAAAGCTCAATTTATTCCATCCAGGATGCTAAGCATATCTATCATTAACTAAACAGAAGGGACCATGTAGCAAAATACCAAAGCCTAACTGAGTGGTAAGGTAGCCTAGAAGCAAATAGAACACAGTATATAAAAACATGACTGATGTATATATATATATATATTTCATTTAAATTATGAATTCATGAGTATAATCTAATGATATGATATATTATATATGACTGACTATTATTAAGTACTAAGACTGGGATTCAGGGTTGGGGAAATGTCTTAGTCACTGAAGGACTTGCTTAGCAAGATGATAGCCTGGGTTTGAACCCAAGGACCTACATACACAAACATGGGACAGGGTGGCATACATTTATAATTCCAGTGTTAGAATGTGGATACAGAAGAATCACTGAGGCCTGCCAGCCTAGCTTACTTGGCAGATTGTAGACAAATGGGAGATCTTGTATCAAAAACAAATTAGACATAGACCGGCCTAAACACACACACACACACACACACACACACACACACACACACACACACACACACACACATATGCACACTTGAACACACACATGAATACATGTGTACACACAATTGTTCATAGTGATGACATTCGCTATAGGATTTCCTAACTTGGAAACTCGAGATAAGCCAAAGCATGCAGATTGCATTTTAGAGGTTTAGATTTGATGAGCAATTTAGAAGACTCTTTCAGAAGCAATACCCCCAGAAACTGACAAAATAGTATAGAAATAGTAGAGAAACATTGCTGCAGAGCTCATACCTGAGACAGACAGCAGAAGATGAAAAGATAAACGAGGCTTGAATATCAGGTCAGAGTCTTGAAGGCTTTACTTCAGGCATCAGCCAGGTGACCTGTCTTAAGATGAAGTAATCGAGGGTCTAAACATTCAGTTATAGGACAACCAGAAGGCAAGGGTTGCTCAGAGGCCATTACGATATTGCCAAGAGGATGTTAAACAAAATAAGATGAGCTCTTCCATTTAATATAGACCTGTGCTTCTCAACCCTTTCTTCAAAGTGGAGAATCCTACTGAGAAAACCTGGTACAAGTGAGGAGTTCAGCATTTTTAGCAAGTTTCAAGTTGATACCAATGCTGTTGGCCCAACAATAGTGAAAGATTGCAGACAACCCCCAAAACCCCATCCCTGTGAGGCTAGCTGTGTGGTATTTCACTACATCAGGAGAAGATACAGAAATAGTCACTGTGAAAGATAACAATCTACTTTAGATATGAAGCCTAAATTTTGCTAGAGACATATAGCAGAAGACAAAATCTAAGTGGGTAAAATTTCTCTGAAAACAACATTGGATCTAAGGTTAGAAGAGAGACAGACTCCAGTCCAAGTCTATGTGGAGATGTGAAGACCCAGCATGTAACCCCACCCTGGTGTCCTCTGAAGGGGTGTCTTAGACTTGGTACACTCCATAGAAATATCTGAGGTCCCTGCTCATACTTACAGACAGCTTGTGTCCTGCAAATTCCTTTTTCCCTTATTCCCTTGTGGCATATTTCCATGGAACACTTTCCAGTAACACCTCATCTCAGTGTGGGCTACCCAGAAACCTAGCATCAGGCATCTGTGCTCATTTCTGGATATTAAATCACAGAAATCCCTCGCATCTGAGCTGCATTTCCACAAGTATGTTCCTGAATAAAGACAGTCCCTCTCCATTTTGTTTGCCCGTTGGATTTCTGTTTTGGAAGTTTTATTAGTAGGTGCTGCTGAATCATCTGTGACAAACAAGCCAGCACATTAGAGGGTCGTTTTTATGAGAGGGAGGTCACATTCCCAACTGTTGTGTCTTGTCTTCTGTGTCTTCATTCTTCTTCTTACTCCTTATTTTGCATAGAGCTGCTGAAGTCACATTACCTTTCTTTATTTCAGTCCCCACCTGCTATTGGAGGAAACTGCCTTTATGGGATACACTATTTAAAACAAAATGATGTCATCTTTCTTGTAACATCTTCAGACCAAGCCAAAATGAAAGGCAAAGAAAAATTGTGAAGGATTGAAAGTCACATAAAGTGGCTTCAGAACTGAGAAATATGAGCACAGAATGAAAAAGTAAGCTTTGAGCAGAGAGACTGGAACAGTAATACATATGGGGGAAAAGGGACATGAAACACAGCTATTTACATTAACAGTGAGAAATCTAGCAAGGAAAGAGGAAAGGGGATAGGAAGTTGATAATACATGCTTCCACACAAATTTATGGTCCAATGAAACTGAATTCAAACAGGGTGTTTCTTGGCTGCACATGCAGACACATTACTACATATGGCTGCAAGATGATCCTGTGAGTAACTGCCATGCTGATTTCCAGGTGTGTGGGTAAAAGTTTGAAAGAGCCAAAAAGGGGGTGACTGGAAGACAGACACAGAGATGAGTGAGAGTGATTGGGGTAGCAGAAAAGGAGGCCTAGTCAGTACAGGGTATCTCAGCTATCACTGAGGACAACTTACAAAAAAGATGATATGGGGACAATATGTTGTCTGGTGAGGAGCAGCCTAGATGAGTGTTGCTTGTCCAAATGGGATTAAGACGTAGAGTTAGGACCAGTCCTGAAGGTTAGACAGCACATGTAAAGGGGTGGCATCTGTGGTGTGATCTTCCACCGGGAATTGCTTAAGAAGAGTCTGTGAGGTCATTGTGAGGCAGCTTGATAAAGAGAATCTGATCATCTGATACAACTGACTCTTAAAGTTAAGGGTAGAGTCCTCATTCGGACAACTCCTCCATGTTCTCAATTGTAACAAATGTAAAAAAATAAAGTAATGAAATGCATGAGGTAGAGTGGATAGTCTACTGGCCTGGGGGCTCCCTGAAAGTCAGGATCTGTTCTTCATCTCTGCATGAGAGGAGTTTTCATAGGATAGAAGTGCTTATTGTAAGTTTTCCGAATTAATTAATGGTGGAAATCTGAAGGGAAAAGGCCTGTGAAGTTGTACCAGATGCTTGCTCAGCACTTCTGAGACTCAGGAGCTCCCAAAGGCTCTACACTCCAGAAAGCAATCTGTACTCCGGTAGTTATCTCCTGGTAAGTCTTTAGGGTACAGTAAACCCCTCAGCAAAGGTTAGGTGGGTGCTACATTTCAGAGAGGTGGTTTCTCTCCTTCTAAAATCTGAGTGTGAAATGAAAGGGTTTGACAGCAAACCTTAGGGCACTGTATGTCTTCATACTTAAGACCATGGGCTGAAGGTCCAGATGGTCAGACTTCGAAATTCAGCTGTGCCACTTCCTAATTGGGTATAAACTTCATCAAGACACTTAATTTCCTTAAACTTCCCAACTTTTATCCCAAGATTATGATAGTTCTGTATGGATGAAGTTGTGGAGTTTTAAATTAAATAAACCATGCAAAAATATTCAAGAGTCTGTGCTTCTATAAATCCTGTGTGTGAGGGGGCACACCATGGAGAGAGGGAGGGAGAGAATCAGACACTAAACAAGATTGTCTATAAATAGAAATTATCATTTCAGATAGAAGTTAGTTTTTTGAGACACGTTAAATGAAATTTAGATAGCAGCAAACAGCTTGTCATAGAGTAGGTAGAGAAAGATATTTTGAATGTTTATCAAATGATAGCTCAGTGACTGAAGGAAACAAAATATCATGTTCAAGAAGCCCAAGTAATGAGGGCTGAATGAACAACATAGATGGACTTAACTTTTAGAGGTCAGTAGAAAGGAAGCCACAGTCTTACTATGAAGAGTAACAACTTTCGCCATGATTTGATTTTGAACTTTTATGTGTCTGCACATGTGTGTGCATGCGCATATGCGTGTGCATGGCGGGGCAGTTTGTACTTTTATGTGTGTATATGTGTGGTGTTTTTGTATGTGTGCATGTGTGCATGTGTGTGTATATGTATGTTTGTATGTGAGAGGGTGTGTGTGTATGTGTGTGTGTGTGTGTGTGTGTGTGTGTGTGTGTGTGTGTGTGTGTGGTATAGGTACATGTTAGAAGTTGGTGTAAGATATCTCCCTAAATGGCTTTCCATTTTATTTCCTGAGGCAATTTCTTTTCCTGAGTCCAGAGCTCACTAACTGGGTTTATCTAACTAGCCAGTTAGTGTGAGGAATCCTTTGTCTCTGCTTCCCTGTTACTGAGATTACAGATATGCCACCATGTTCATTAGGCATATTATATATGTGTGCTGAGATTCTAAGTTATAATCTGGTTGAAGTGTGCACAGCAAGTGTGTTAGCTCTATCTTTCCATTCTTGTTTGCTATTATGTTAATGGAATGGAAAACCATTGGAAATGTTTGAACATGGAAAGACCTGAAGTGATTTGGAATTTTCAAGAATTTACACTGATCCTGTGAGAAAAGAAAACATATGGTCCTACAAAAGAACTTATCATGGAATATTGACCACTGCAGTAAAGATCATTGAGAGTGCCATGTTAACTGAGGTAGAGCCTTGGAGATGGAAAGAATAGGATGTGAGATTGGAACTAGAGTAGATCTACCTAGACCTTTTTAACGAATCCATTAGCATCTTTAGTATCTGATATTTGAGGGAGATGAGGAATAAGATAAAAAACTAATCACATGCAATGTCAGCTGTAGCCCTCTTGTATGCAAGCTGCCTAAAGACACTTTCAACCAACATCACGCTTCTGTGGATGTAAGGTGGCCAGGGTCCAAAGAGGAAAGGGAGAGAATCTGGATTTTAATGAAGAGCTTACTATTTACAGAAGCATAGTCAAAGTCAACAAACCTGAAAGAAATCTGAGGAACCAAGAAATCAACAGCAAGCAGAAGCCATTAACAGCCTGAGGAAGTCCCAGTGGAAGCAGACACCTCATGGTAATATGCTGAAAGGAGATGCAGTCCCAAGGGGATCACTGCTGCTGGAAAGCTCAAAGGCAAAGAAGAGAATAAAAATTGTGCCCTCCTCTAACACATATCTCCAGCTACTGCCTTCAACTAACACAACACAATGAGAATCCTGAATATCAAGGGGTCAAAGTGGTCACCCAAGTGTTATTCTCATAGGGCCATAGCTGGAAAGATACAAAAGCTTGGGCTGCACATGTTGAGATGGTAGGCTATTGTAGAAACACAGGAAGTTCAGCCTAAAAATGTCACAGGAGGAAGAAAGCTACTTCATATTAGTTTCATGAGTGTTAATGTATTTCAGCTCAGAACAATTCCAGTCCAAACTCTTCCTTGCAAAAAACAATGAGTACACACTCTGAACATGATGGTCTGCTGTTTTTTCCTTTCCTTCATCCCACACAGGAAAGTTACTAAAACATTGGCACAGAGAGTAATTTAATATCCTATTGCATTTAAAAAGAAGGCACTTATTGACTTGAAGATGTTTGCTGCTGATGACTGGAGGGAAGCGCTCAGGGACAATATATGTAACCACCCCAGGAAGTGACGAAACTCAGTGCTGATTGTCATGGCCATGAATCAGTGGCACTCAAATCCGTCTGAGACTAAATGCAAGCCTCTTTGCCCATCTGGAAGCTGCCTTGCACTTTGGGAATTTGTTTGTTTATTCATTTTGTGATACAGTTCTTTAAAGCTCAAACTTGCTGCAATCTCCATATGGAGCCAAGGAGATCCTTGAATTCCACATCTTCCACTTTCCAAACTCTGGATTTATGAGCTTTTTCCAAATCATCTTGTTTTCTTTTTTACTTAACACTCTCTCTCTCTCTCTCTCTCTCTCTCTCTCTCTCTCTCTCTCTCTCTCTCTCTCTCTCTCTCACCCTTCTTTTCAGCATAAGCTCATGCTATAAGGGACAGTTTGACCAGGACATCTAGACCTCACCCTGACCTCAAAAGCTACTATGGGTGCTCTCTTCTTTGGCTTCTTTGGCTATACCTCTCCTGACTAGAAAAGCTACTATGCCAGAAAGGACATTTTCATGATTTTCCTGGAGCCTTAGCCCTCTTGCCTGTACCAGCATACTCTCTGACTCCACATTCAGCCCCATAACATGATGATACCTCTCTGGAGGCACAGATCACAGCCTCTTAGCAGCTCCCAGCTTCTTCTGGAATAGGATTCACTCCTGCTCTTATGCCCTGCCTCCACAGTGCCTCTTATCATCTCAGAGCCTGTGTGCACAATAAATCAGTGGCATTTTAAGCTCTCCCTGTGGCCTTGATTACTATGCGCCTTGTTGCAGCTTTGCTGTGCCGATAACGTTTATGACTTCACCTAAATTCTTAATGCTCTGTCTCAGTGCAAAGAAATGGGATTTTTTTATGAAAATGTAACTTTTAGCTTAGCCCATCAGACAATTGCCAATAGGCTGTGCAAGGAATAAAACAACCTTCAAATGTCATATTCCCTCAAATTTTGCTCAAAGATAGTCTAGGGCCTTGATTATAAACTCAATGAAGACAGATCATGTCTGCTTTGAATATCTCTGCATTCCCTATAGCCCTTCATTGTGCCCATCATAAAATTGGGGCTTACCAAATATTTGTTGACTAGCGTATAGCACATTGTTTTGCAAATAGTGTTTTGAAAATATGACTTCCCCAATGTCATTTTATATGCACATACTAATACACATACACACCACACACACACACACACACACAGAGAGAGAGAGAGAGAGAGAGAGAGAGAGAGAGAGAGAGAGATTGCATTCACACATATGCATAATTCCAGTGCAACTTAAAATCACATGTTGCTCATAAGAAAGCAGAAAATAGAGCTCTCATGACAATGAAGTTTAGTTTTGGCAATGGTCCAAGGACTGTAACTGCACTCTAATCCTATATTTCTTCATCCACTCATCTAAGGTCATGATATAGCTATTCTCTGTCTGCTTTCTCTCCAGCGATATGGAGTCTCTCAAGTCTGTTACCCTGCTGGATTTATTCATACAGTTTGGTTGAGAACGTTGTGTGACTTGTCTGAGGGAGATATGAGTAAATAAATAGGGCATAAATGGCAGATGAAAGGAATGATTTCACATAAGTCTAATTTAATCAACCAGTAAGCTTACTGTAGGAACTTACATAAACATGAATGACTCTTTCTTGGATTTCCAAACTTGTACCCAAGCAAGGGCAAGAACTCACAATACTGCATGCTGGAGTTCCCCACTCAACGTACAGGCAGCTCCACTGAAGAGTCTCTTTTATTTAAGTGCACATATATCTAATCTTGGCAAGGGCTCTTGAGTCTTGAAATTTTAATGAGCTTCCAGAACTCCCCTACCTTCTCTAGGGGTAATCATTCAGCTTAGATGAACAGCTACATATTAGTGTGTAATTTTTTTCCCACGAACTCTGACTGCAAAGTTACAAGGACTGTCCTGTGTTAATCTTCAAGGCACCCTTGTTTCCATCTTATCATGGCATAAAGCCTTCCCAATGTCATTCCCCCCATGCTACTTCAAGACCAACTCTACTGGATTCCACCCATCCTACTGAAGATACTGACATCCCTTGCATGGTGATTATCTTTTCCTATTGTTAGTTCTTAATTTAGTTTATAACTAGAACGTTCTAAACTTGAAGGGCACTGGGCTTACAGACTGTGTTCCTCATGTGTATCTGAAACTCCAATCAGAAAAAAACCAATGAATAGTTTTTAGTCTTATAACTGTTTCCTTGTTTGTTATTGTTGTTTTGTGTAGTTTTATTACAGTTTTTTATTGTTCCTTATTTTCCATCTTGATTTGTCAGAATAAGTGTTACTCAGAAGAACAGAAGACGATAAAGGTATGAGAACAAAATGATTAAATTGAGACCATAAAAGTAAAATCCTCTCAAAAAATATGTGGTGTTCAGAACTTGAGATAAAATACAACTTGTACCCTGGATCCAGGATGAGGGCTCTTCATGAACTTCTTCAGACAACAGTCAGTCATGTCAACACACCTAAAGCTTTTTAAGGAAGCACGAGCCTCCTTTACAGCTCAGCTCAGCAGATGAACAGCAGGGGTGGTATAAATCCATCAACACTCACACTGTGAAGACAGTGTTGTATACATTGAAGGTAAAAGTGTGTGGTACTATTTCAAGAAGTAAGGACCCAGGACCCTTGCAAAACTTGCACTCTTAATTGCATACAAGGATTAAAACCAGGAATATGGGAAATTGAAAGTTGAAGGCCAACTTGGAATATGAAGTGAAAGACGGGCTATCTTAAGCAACAGAAAGAGACCCTGATTCAAAATAAAAAATAATATGATTACTAAGAATGGGAGAGTCATTTTTCTTCTGGAATTGGCCTCCAGATAGGTTGCTTATGCTACACTGAATGATGCTACAACCATGTACAAATCTAAATCACTAATTGAATTCAGGGGCTTATTTAAATGGCTTATTAAAAGTAGTGATAATGTACAAGGAAATGGCACAGGGTTAAAACCAGTGAAGGCTCTTTCAGAAAATATTAGTTTAATGTCTAGAACTCACATAGAAGCTCACGGCCATTAGTAAATTCAATTCCAGAGTATCCAATGTCCTCTTCTGATCTCTGTGGGCACTACTTGTACAGGGTGCACATAAATACATGAGTACAAAACACCTATCTACACAGATGAAATAAAAATAAAGAAAAAATATATAGCAGCTAACAGAAAGAATCAGGACAGATTGATCAAATCACAGGGTGCACAATCTTAAAAATGGCTTCTATAGATGTTGGCAGTAGAAAAATTGTTGTCAGGGACTAAGGAGAGAAAAGGAGAGAGTGATAATTCAAGGTTGCTTTATATACCCATATTATGTTACATATGAATAAGTTCTAATGTACTGTTACACTATAAGGGGAATACATATCATAATTACTACATTTACAGTATGTAGGATCAAACATGGGATTGAAGCTACTAGGCAAGTATTTACTACTGAATTATATTCTGTAAGACCCTGACCCTCGGTCAGTGGTACTTACTTCGAGACGACCCCAGTGAGACACCGAGACACAGATCCACGCAAAAGCAAGAGGTTTATTTTCCGGCTCGTCTGGGTCAACCCTCAATCAGTCCCTTGAGGCAAGTGACTAGAAAGTGACCCCAAATGGCTATTACAAGCAGTTTTTATACTTTTTAAGGGCACAGGTTACCTCAGCAAGGTTACAGTTCAAGTTTATTGGCCAAGCATATTAACCTTTAAATCTATTGACTAGCAAGCATCAGTCAGTACATTCTAGAACTTTTTTACTCAAGGATGTTCCTGTGGGTGGACAATAGAATTTGGCCTAGCCTTTACCCAAGGCGAGAAGCTGGAATCTGACCTAGCCTTGCCCCGAGGTGGGTGGGTATAAGGCTGACAAAATCCCCCAGGGTTCTTCAATTCCTAACCTATATATTGCACTTTCAAAAGCTAGAACAAAGGATTATAAAATAAAAAATAAATGAAATATTATATATAAAAAAGCTTAAAAATAGAAATGCTTGGATGGTAGCTCAGTTATAAAGTACTAATGTTAACATGAAAATTGTTGTCAAAAAGAAAGGACAGTGAGAGAAAAAGAGAGGTGGGGGGAGAGATTAGAGAGCATAAAGAGAATCAAAGCAGAAAGCTTTGCACCTGTGTGCTATATGTGGTTCAACACCTAGAAACATCGAAGTCCACTGTTACAGTGGGTTCTCATCATACGACTTTAAAAATGATAGCACAGTTTCTCCTCCTTTTACAGGTGAAGACACTGAAGAAACAGGAAAGAACATGCTGACAGAGTGAGTTTGTCTAAAACTCTAGTTCCTGAAGATCACAAATAGGCCAACGGTGGACATCTTCACAATGTCCCCCAAAGAAAAAGGAGTGGAAAGCAACTTCCAAACTAAGGTTAGACTTTTGAGATGCTCAAGTAGGTTTCTAGTGTCATTTAAAACAGTACATTTGCATCAGGTCTAGACTGTTTTAGATATACAAAGTCACCTTTTACAAGGAAAGGCTGAGCAGATTACTATCCCCTGTGTCCTGGGGAGATCTCCTGTTTTATCCCAGACCTCAATGTAGAGGCAGATAGTCACCCTTCCATCTCTAAGATACTCATGGAACCAGAGATCTTCTTCAACAAAGTAGCTGCTAATTTTTAAAGTTTCAAATGTCAGATCTTAAGGAATTTTCCCTGTAAGCCTACAGGTCTCTGCCATGTATTAATGTAAATTTTTTCTGTTTGCCTTTTAGATGTTATAGTATCTTTCTTGTAAACAGACAGGGATTCCTGTAGGAGAAAAATTGCACATCTTTCCCATTAAGATACATTTTAATAAAGCATTAAGCTCTGAACTCTCAACTGTTCATAGGGAATCCATAAAATCCACTTCACCAGTCAGAGGCTCTGTGGCAATGCTTGCATGGATCTTGTTGCCCAGGGGAGCAGCCCACAGAGGCTACAGATCTGCATAGTCAGAGAGGTGACTGAATTTGAGACTTTAACCCTCTTCTTATTGTGTAACTCTTCTGGCATTTAAAAACAGTTTTGTGAATGGATTTGAGATAAAAATCAAAAAAGTCTTCATGCTGTCAGTAAGAGGTGTTTACTCATTTGAAAGGCAAAATAACCAGAAGTTACTTGGACAGAATCCACATTCATTCCGGTGACAGCAGAAAAAAAAATACAGGAAGAGATTTCAGATTTAAAAATATCTATTTAAAGAAATTGGTAGAGATTTGGAAGCTTGGCCAGAACACCTTATATTAATATTTAACCTTATCTCTGAATAGCAAAAAGCCCATGAGAATATACCTTAATATGAATTTTGAAGTTTAAGGATGCAAGGCAGCTAGAGCTGTGAAATAGCATCTATGGTTCCTCTTCCTTTACTCATTCACATGCTTCTTCTATGGAAAAAAACATATAACAAGACAATATCTAAGAGTAGGAAAACCAAAATATGCATGTCAAAATGGAAGCCATGACAATGGGCAGAAATGTGGGTCTGTGACAAATGAGAGGGCCAAGTCACCCTTAGGTCCAAAGGTTTGATTAAAGGGTTCCCAGAATCCAGGGGAGTTGTTATCCTCTTTAGTTTTGGTTTTGACCACAAAGGGTTCTAAAATAGACTAAAATTGGATGGAAAGAGCAGAGAGAATATAATAGCGACCACATGCAGCTCCCATTGCCTGTGCCACCAAAATTCTGCACACAGCATATGGTTGGTCTCAAACTGATAATTTGTTTGGAAGGAGAGATGCCTAGGAAGGAAGTTAAGCACAATTTCCGCTATGTCAGTCATCTTACTGAAAATAAATAGATGAAACACATACATACATTGAAAGATAAGCTTATTTTTATGATGTGTTATATGCATGCAGGGTAGCTAAGGCTTTGTGTCTACAAAGCTCATACTAAGTTGCCCTAGTGCTACCAAGATTCCTCAGGCTGTGGCTGCTCCCAATTTCTTGCTGACATGTATGACCTTCTTTGAGGGTTCTGGTATGAACAGCATTCCATACGCATGTATATGTGTCTCACTGAAGCTCAAGATTCAGGTAAGAGCTTTACAAAATGTACAATCATCAAAGCAGAAATACATGAATGTCCAGAATAAGACAATAAATGGCTCCCGTTTATAAAAGCAAAGTCCTGCGCAGCTTTCTGAAGAGTCATTAGTTCGACAAGGAAGACCACCTCCATCCTCTGAGTACAGCAGCCTCTGAAAGGCAAGTGCAAATTGCCCAAGCTAAATATTGCCTTTCCTTCCTTGGAACCTATATTTAGCTTTAATTTCTAAATGAAGCTGCTGCCTCCAGAATGACAGAAATTCATTACTTTATAAAAGCTGCTAATGTTAGTGACAGGTACCTGGGAAAGGAGTGGGGCCATTGCCTGAAAAAGTCAGAGTTTAGGCCTGTTTTTCTCCATATTTCTCAAAGGTTTATCATTTATTAATATCTTCATAATGCATTCACCATGTGCAAGATAGTAATTTAGCTGAAAAAAATTAAACTGCCAAAGAGTATTATTTAAATAATGTTTGAGCCAATGCTGATCAAGAAAGAACCAGAGTGTATGCTTTCCAGAATTTTAACCAAAATTTAGTTGGACATTTTCTGCTTTCCCCATTCTGGCAGCATTCCACCCAGGCCTGGAGCAATTATGCCACAGCTATACCAATGGTCTTTGTGGGCACCCAGTATTTTTAGTTTCCAAAATGTGATCAGAGAACACTGACACAGATGATTTCTCAGCGGAAGCAAAGAAAGTGCCATCCCAAGGTGACATAATAGTGTGGGAAGTGACCTGAAATCTGAGTTTATTCAACCTACTATAAGAATCTCTATAGTTCAGGACCCTTCCAGTCTCCGTCTGTGCCAGGACGAAAGGCTGTTCCATAGCCCTCCTGTCCCAAAACCTGCCCAAAGAGAGCTAATGTCCCAGGAGTGTTCTCATTCCTATGATCACAGGCTTATACGACCACAGGAGGGAAAAGTTCCCTACTTTTGCTCCAATGACTGTCCAAAAAGGAACTATTGAGTTGCTTGGGACAGGACCCTTCTGGTATTCATCTGCTGCCAGAGCTAAGGCAGTCTCACAGCCCTCTGGGCCCAAAACATGCACTGAGAGCTTGTCTCCCAGGAGTACTCTCACTCCTAAGACCACAAGAGAGGCAAGACCAACTAATGTAAGACATAACCAGATAGCGAGAGGCAAGCACAAGAAGCTAAACAACAGAAACCAAGACTATTTGTCATCATCACAACCCAGTTCTCCCACCACAGCAAGTACTGGATATCTCAACACACCTTAAAAACAAGATTTGGATTTAAAAACCAAATCTCGTGATGATGGTAGAGGACTTTAAGAAGGACATAAATTAAAGAAATACAGGAAGGACAACACTGTTTTTTTTTTTAAAAAAAGTAGAAACACTTAAAGAGGAAACACAAAAATCCCCTAAAGAATTACAGGAAAATACAACCAAACAGGTGGCAGGCTTGAAAAATACCACCCAGGATCAAAAATGGAAATAGAAACAATAAAGAAATCACAAATAGATTCTACCCTGGAGGTAGAAACTCTACCAAAGAGACCAGGAGTCATACATACAAGCGTCACCAACAGAATACAAGAGATTGAAGAGAGAATCTCAGGGGCAGAAGATACCATAGAAAACATTAACACAACAGTAAATGAAAAGGCAAAATGCAAAAAACTCCTAACTCAAAACATCCAGGAAACCCAAGACATGATGAGAAGACCAATCCTAAGGATAATAGTTATAGAAAAGACAGAAGATTCCCATATGCAGTCACCAAACTCAGTCACTATTGGGGATGCCAAGAGGTGCATGCTGACAGGAGCCTGACATAGCTGTCTCCTAAGAGGTTCTTCCAAAGCTTGACAAATACAGAGGTGGTTGCTAGCAGCCAACCACCAGACTGAGAACAGGGTCCCCAATGAAGGAGTTAAGAAAGGATTGAAGAAGCTGAAGGGGTTTGCTCCAACCAGAGCTTGCAGGGACTACCACCCACCAAAGAGTACACATGGTTCAATGCATGGCTCTAGCTGCATATGTAAGAGAAGATGGACCTTGTTGGGCATCAATGGGAATAAAGGACATTGGTCTTGTCAAGTCTCGATGGATGCCACAGTGTAGAGGAATGCCAGGGCAGGGTGGCAGAAGGCAATGGGTGGGTAGGTGAGGGAGCACCCTCATGGAAGCAGGGGTGGGGGGCTGGGATATAGATTTCCCGAGGGGAAACCAGGAAAGGGGATAACATTTAAAATATAAAAATGGAAAATATCCAATAAAAGAAAATTTTAAAAGTGGGATACAAAGCTAAACAAAGAATTTTCAACTGAGGAATACTGAATGGCTGGGAAGTATCTAAAGAAATGCCCAATATCCTTAGCTATGAGGAAAAAGAAAATCAAAACAATCCTGAGATTTTTACCTCACACAACTCAGAATGACTAAGATCAAAAACTCAGCAGATGTTGGTGAGGATGTGGAGAAAGAGGAACACTACTCCATTGTTGGTAGGATTGCAAGCTGGTACAACCACTGTGGAAATCAGTCTGGAGGTGCCTCAGATAATTGGACATTGCACTACCTGAGGAACCAGCTATACCTGTCCTGGGCAAATTCCCAAAAGATGCTCCACTATGTTCATAGCAGTTTTATCCATAATATTCAGATGCTAGAAAGAACCCAGATGTTCTTTAACAGAGGAATGGATAGTGACACATTTGCACAATAGAGTACTGGTCACAAAAACTGTGACTTCATGAAATTTTTAGGCAAATGGATGGAACTAGAAAAAAATCATTCTGAGTGAGGTAACCCAGTCACAAAAGAACACACATGGTATGCACTCAGTGATAAGTGGATATTAGGCCAAAAGCTAAGAATGCCAAGAAACAATTATAGACCACATGAAGCCAAAGAAGATGGAAGACCAAAATGTCAATGCTTCAGTCCTTCTTAGAACGGGGAGTGGAATACTCATGGGAGGAACCACAGGCACAAATCGTGGAGCAGGGCCTGAAGAAAAGGCCATCCAGAGACTGCCCCACCTGGAGATCCATCCCATATGCAGACACCATACCCAGTCATTACTGCTAATGCCAAGAAGTGCTTGCTGACAGGAGCTTGATGTGGATGTCTCAGAGAGGATCTGCCAGAATCTTACTAATAAATATGAGGATGCTTGCAGCTAACCATTGGACTGAGCACAGGAACCCCAATAGAGCTGTTAGAGAAAGGACTGAAGGAGCTGAAAGGGTTTCTAACCCCATAGGAACAACAGCTATATCAACCAACCAGATATACCCAGAGCTCCCAGGGATGAAACCACCAACCATTGAGCACACATGTAGCAGAGGTTGGCACTGTCTGGCATCAATAGGAGGAGAAGCCATTGGTCCTTTTAAGGCTTGTTTCCAGTGTAGGGAAATTCCAGGCTGTTGAGGTAAGAATGGGTGGGTGAGAGTGGGAACATCTTCATAGAAGCCGGGAGGAGTAGGGGAGATGGGAGAGGGGACTGGGGAGAAAGGATAGTATTTGAAATGTAAATACATAAAACATCCAATAAAAAGAATAATAACGAACATAAAGAAAGAGTCTCTATAGTTAATTGTGCCAAGTGACGACATGGTGCAAGTCCTTCTGGATCATCTAGAATTGACAGAAAAGGCTACCTATGCTATCTATTCGCAAGCATGGATTTTTCCAATATACCTCCAATATACGCACAATATGCTATCATAAGTGTCATTCAGCAAACTATCCTGTTGAATACATAAATTTCTGGTGACATTTTAACAATAGCAACCCTGTTATCAAATTATTGTCAACAAAACACCATACTCGTATGTCATGCTTTACATGGATTCATTAATATTTGTTAAAGTCCTATGAACCAACTTGGACTGAGGGATCAGAATCATGTTCTCATTTTAGAAGTTTGTTTGTCTGGATTGATTCTGTTCTATGCACAATACCCCATTTCACTATTTTTCTATTTTAAACTCTTTGATTCCAACATGGAAATTTTTCTATAAACCTAGATAGTATTTTTATTATATTTTAATTAACATTTGTCTCTATTAACACAATCTCCTATCCCAGAATTAAAGAATATTCTTTAACTTTTCTTAATTAAAATTCATAGAAATAAATTATAAATACTTTTAAAATAATCTTATAAATAGTCCATTTAGAATAAATTAAAATTCAAGCTCTGGAGCTATATTACCTGGTATGAATTGTTTTTTGACAATTTAGTTTAGTACATTACTGAAGTTTCTCAATCTCAACTGCATTAATTATGAGAGTGGATAAAGAAAGTGCCTGAAGTATAAAGAGCTTGGAGCTCTGTGTGACTCACACACCTACTGCCTTAGGAATGGTTGTGTTGCTGTGAGAAGGCATCATGGCATCTTATAAAATAAAATGCATAATTTCGGGCTGGCTTACAACTTGAAAGGTTAATCCATGGTCAACATGAATGGAAGCAGGAATGTTGTAGCAGTAGTTGAGAGTTTTAAATCCTGATCTAAATGCAGTAGGAGAGAGAGAGGGGAAGGGAGGAAGGAAGAGAGGGGAGAAAAGGAGGGAGGGGGAGGGACATAGAGAGAGAGAGAGAGACAGACAGAAACAGAGAGACAGAGAGAGAGACCAGGACAGAGACAAAAACAGAAACAGACAGAGACAGTGAAACAGAGAAAGACAAGAGAGACAATGTTTGGTATGGCCTTTTGAAACCACAAAACCCATCCCAAATGACATGCCTTCTCCAAAAAGCCACACCTACCTAACACAAGGCTACATTTCCTAATCCTTCTCAAACGGTTCTACTGTCTAGGAACCAAGCATTCAAACATGAGTTTATTAGAGCCATTCTCATTCACAGCCACATTCCACACAATAGTTCCCATGGACTTGTATCCACCATAAAGACAAATTCATTTAGTTCAACTTCGAAGTTTTCATGATCTATAACAATCTCAACAGAAAATAGGAAAATAAATCTGAAACACAGCAGGCTAAACTCTCTGCAGCTCTATGGCCAATATCCAAGGGCTTAGATACTCTTCTGTCGAGCTTTGCTGACTGAGAAACACTTCTTTTTATCTAGCTCCAATCCTGTCTGAAGCTTTCCTTGGAAGGTATTCCATAACCCTATCACCTCTAGCATTTTGGGGTCTCTAAGATGATTCAGGAATCACCTTCACAGTTCACACAACGGCCTCTCTGGGCTTATATGTAGGGACTTCACTTTCACATATCTTGCCTCAGCAGCTTTCTTTAACCTTGGCTGAGTGTTCCACAAGCTCACCTCTGCGTCCTTCTTGACTCTAAATCCAGAACCACGAACGAGGTCAATGTTGGCAAGTTCTTCTGCTTAACAGTTCTGGAAAGTGGCTCCACCTGAACTGACATTTGCATAAGCTTTCTTTTATTGATGTTTTTCTTTGCTGCTTAAATTTTATTTTAATTCACTTTTCTAAGTTGGAAGCTTAGCTGAGGGGATCTTGTCGTATATCACTCCCTGTATTCCATTTCAAATCATTTCTTTCTTTAATCTTAGTATCTCTTTGAGCACTAGACTTGGCTCCAATATTAAATTTCCTGGTGTTGCTATTCTCTCTAAATTGTACAATTTTTATTTCTCTTGGCCCCATTTGTTCCTTTTCATTGTAGATCGACATAATAGTCATCAATAATAACCACATAACATAGTCAATACCAGACTGTCTTATAATTTCACCTGCCAATGCCATCAATCCAAAACTCTTCAATTAAGCTTTAGTAGAATTTCAGGACAAAGGCTAAAAGCAGCCACATTATTTGGCAAAATACCACAAGATTGATTTCTAGGCCACTCGCTAATATTATTTCACTGTGAAACCTCCTTGAATTTGGTTTACATAGTCTCCATCTCCTTCAGCACTATGGTCTTCTATGTTCCTACTAGGATGCTTCATTAAGCCTTGATTAAAATATTCAACCAATTTTCTACTATAAAGTCCTAGAGTCTTCCACATTCCTCTGAACAACTGCATAGTCTTCTTACATCAACACCACACTCCTGATACCAACTTATGTCCATGTTATTGTCCTATGGTTGTGAGGGGATACCACATCCAAGGCAACACTTATAAAAAAGATGGGATTTAATTGGGGGAATTGCTTACAGTTTTAGAGAGTTAGTCCATGATCGCCATGGCTATAAGAAGACAGGCATAGTGTTCAAACAGGAGCTGGAAGCTTTATATTCTAATCTGCAAGCAGCAGGCAGAGAGAACAACTGAGATATCATATGGATTTTTGAAACCTCAAAGTCCATCTGAAGTGACACACCTCCTCCAATATCACCACATCTACTTAAATAAAGTCATACCTCTTATTCTCAAACAGTCCCACTAACAGGGAACCCACATGTTGAAATATATGAGTGTGTAGCGGCCATTTTCATCCAACTCACCCACCCCACCTACCAAACACAAAACAGTACAAAATATATTGAATAGCTCCTCCCCTCCATCATTGTGCATTATTGCTCTGTATCTTCATTGAATCACCTGAAGCTATCCTCAGAGTCTGCAGTCATGTCTGCAAAGGTACTTATATTTCTAAAATTCTTGCATATTAAGAGTTGTTTTAAATAATGCTTTTAATATATTTATCTAATAAAATAGGTAGAAAGATCTCAAATATCCATTGATAAATGAATGCATGGTTAAAGAAAATGCTGGTTATATACAAAGTATAATTTTATTCATGTATAACCATAATGAATTTATATAATTTTTAATATTAAGAGAACTTGGCCAAATTCAGAATGATAAAGACAATGTGCTCTGTTATATGAAGTTATATGAGAGTGATTGGAAACCTGGGGATCTAGGGATGTATAAAGTATGATGAGACACATATATGAAGATTATAATTACATGTCCCATATACAAATGATAAACTACTAACAATCACCATATCTTAAAGATTTGTTTATTTTCTATGAGTACATCATAGCTATTTTCAGCTGGGAATTGAACTCAGGACCTCTGGAAGAGAGGTCAGTGCTCTTAACCACTGAGCCATCTCTCTAGCCCTATAATCACCATATCTTAAACTTCCTTTTATTAGTAAAAAATTAAGATAGTTGTATACAAATTGGAGCAGGCATATGTTAGTGTCAATATTTTGTAGAAAAAAATGATCTGTTTGTCCAATTGTTCTAAATATAATTCATTATTATGAAAAACACATTTTTCTCACTACTCTTCAGCACAAATTCGGGCACCATGTTCTTCCAACATGTTGATATATGTAGTCTGACAGAAGATTGACTGATAAATACATAAATACAGAGACATCCAGATAACTGATAGAGAGTTGATAGATGCAAAATAGATTCTGGACTGTGAGATAAAGTGAGATTTGATGAAGGCTGAGGTGGATTATGCAAAGGAGGTGCAGAGCACACCCACTAAGTGATTTTTATGATCTACTATTGCACTGTAACCTCCACTTTAAAAACCTGCAAGTTTTTTTATCTCTTGTTTCTGAACAAAGGCACTTTGCACTAAGTATTAATTCACAAATGTATGTTCAGTTTCTTAAGAAGAAATAGGATGCAAAATTCAAAATTTTGTTTAGTAAAGGAGATGCATAAAGAAAACTAAAAACAGAGTGGAAAGGTAGCCTTAACAGAATTAATGTGAAAGTAGATCAAATATCCCAATTATTTATCTTTCATATCACTACAAAGAGAAGTGTGAAACTATGAGAACAATGTGTGGAACAATTAGAAAAAAACAGGAAACGTACGCTTATGTATCAAATACACTCTATGAGACTGGCAAAGCATTAGTGAAAATGTAATACGTTTCATATATATTCATGCAACACAAATGAGAAAGTAATTAAATTTTTTATGTAGGATGCTGTACAAGTCAATATCCTATCAATTTCCATTGTTATGTAAACCATTCTAACCTTAGCAGCTTGAGGAATGAGTCATTGCTACCACACAGTTCTGTGTATCAGGGACTCAGGGGCAGCAAAAGCTTCTGTCTCCAGCACTCTCAGAACTTTGCTGTCTAGAATACAGTTGGCCTTCAGTGTGTGATGACTTCATGATGGGCAACAAGGTGGCATGTTCTTACTATCAACAGGGGCCTGAGTTCTTTACCCAAGGACTACTCTGATGCTGCTTGAGTGTCTCAAAATGTGGTTGCAGTTTTCCCTGGAGTGTGACCTACAAGTGTATAACGAGAATCCATTATGGTTTAGGTACTAGCCCTAAGCTCACATCTCATTAATTGCATCACGCTGCCAAACAAACAGAAAACTCCAGAAAGAAAAGAGGAGATCTTAAATAGACAATTAGAAGCAAGGTCACCCCAGGGCAGCTAGGAGATTTTGATTATGATAATGCTTGATATGGACAAGTGATTTAAGATAGAAAATTACCAAGTAGGTCTGTGAAAAATCAACCGCATAAAATATGCTCATAATTGTATTAAAAGAAACTACTTAAATATCTGTCTAATCATCAACAGCAATTGAGCCCAAGATCAGAAGACAGTAGAGTAGAGACAAACAGTAGCAGTTCACATACTCAAAAATTCCAAAGAGTCTCTGAGAGAAGAACTGGGTGATGTTCTCTAGGAAAAAACAAAACTCAAGAAAAAAAGAGAGAGAAATGTTAAGGATGAATCTTCTTCGAGCCCACTATATAGGTGATTGGAATGTTCCTATAACTCTGGAAGGAACTGTTCTCAAGGCAGACCGTAGCAGCAAATTGCTCAAACAGAGGGAGCAGGAAAATTGCCACTGTTCCATGTCCAACCCCCAGGCCTCACAATTTCATATAACTACTGAGTGTACAGGTCACATGAATGTGAAAGCTGAGATGAATCCAGAACATGTTTCAGATTCAAAGAAAAGAAAGCTCAAACAAGAACTATGGGGCACTGGGCCCACAGCAAGCTGTGTCTTGGTGGAGACAGAGTTCCTAGAAACAAAGAAATACAATTCTTCCTGAGCATCTCTGTCTCTGGGCCTCTGTCACTGAAAACTGCTGTGGTCAATATAATTACCGAGCACAGGCAACCAGAGAGCAAGCTGGGGCTGAGCACGAGGAGGCACTGCCCACCAAACACTAGGAAGCACAACACAGGCCTGGCTCCCAAGCAAGCAAGTGACTTCTGGGATAACTCGTTTGGAATTACATAGAGACTCAAAGCCATATTTCCAACTGCAGAGAGACAAATGACAACTGACAGAATAAAAGAATCTCTAAGTGTCAACAAGGGACAAAAAAGGCCGAAGATGAAATGCTTAAATATTTCTACACTACCTTATTTCATAATTAACTTTTAAATTTTGCTTTAGTATTTTAGCAGTCTGTCATATTCTGGGTTTTATCTTCCTTGAGTGGAATATTATAACAGGCCTTTCTCAGCCCCCTAGTATAACTGCTAACCCCTGTAACTCAGGCTATTCCTGTCATTCTGACTTAGCTTAATTCTCTATCATTTTCTCCTTCCTAGGTTTTAACCTAGGAAAGTTTTAACATCTTAGCTTTGAAACCATTTCAGCTTCATTTATTCTAGCTGTCTTTTTAGCTTATCAAGGTATAATTGACACACACAAGTAACTTGTTTGTGATGGAGAAATTTATGTCAAGTTGACACGAACTACAATTATCGGAGTGGAGGAAACCTCCATTGATAAAATGCCTCCATAAGATCAGGGTATAGACGAGCCTGTACAGCATTTTCCTAATTAGTGATCAATGGAGGAGGGCCAGCCCATTGTAAATGGTGTCACCTAAGGGTCGGTGGTTCTGGGTTCCATAAAAAGGCAGCTGAGCAGGTGATGTGGAGCTAACCAGTAAGCAGCATGCCTCCGCAACCTACTCATTAGCACCCGAGTCCAGCTTCTTGCCTTGCTGGAGTTCCTGTTCTTGGCTTCCTTCAGGGACAGACTACAGTGTAGAAGGGGAAGTCCACCAAACCATTTTCCCCATCTTGCTTTTTGTTCTTAGTGTTTTGTCCTAGTAACAGTGACCCTGATTAAGAAAGTGATTATCCAGTGGTAGCTTCTGTTCTTGTTTATTCTTTTCCCCCCAGATACAGCTAAATTCCAAAAGGACACTCATAAAATTAAAAAACACAAAACAAATGGGAAAATGTTTGGGAAACAGTAGCCTGGAGGGAACATCAAGTCTGGCAGATGCTCAAAACACACAACAGAAGTAGAAAGGGTTATAAGAAAGTGGTCTAACACAGCCCCTGCTTAGCTGATTCAGATGTAATTGAACAAGAAGGATTCCAGAGAATATTTTTAGGATCCCACAATTCATTGTTGGACTCCAACAATGGAGAATGAACTGATACAATGAGGGAAGGTCCCAGACAAGAATCTTGGCAAAGTCCATAAGATATCATCAGTATGAGAGAGTAACATTACATGGTAAGGGGATAATTCAGCCAAAAAACTGAAATTTTGAAATAAAGCCAAACAAATGCTTGAAATGAAAGAGTCTATTAAAAGTCAGATCAGAGGCATTGGCCACAGAAAGATCAAATGAAGAAAGGATAGAGGACCAAGGTGAGGTAATATTTCATATAAATATGAATAGAGAAAAAATGAATCAGCATGACTATAAGTTCCATTCACAAAATTGCTGTTCATTAGAAAATAGATGTTGGGGCCAGAGATTGTCATGTTAAATGAGATGATACAGGCTCAGGAAAACTCCTGGCACTTTCTTTCTCAAACAGACCCTAGAAATAAATACCCGTATGTGTGGGATGATTAGAAGGCAGAGAGGTCTCTGTCTGTAGAGTGAAAGATACAGGGAAGGCGGGGTGAATAGGGAAGCCCCAAGATCCAGGGAAAGCGGGGTGAATAGGGAAGCCCCAAGATCCAGGGAAAGCGGGGTGAATAGGGAAGCCCCAAGAACCAGGGAAAGCGGGGAAAGCGGGGTGAATAGGGAAGCCCCAAGATCCAGGGAAAGCGGGGTGAATAGGGAAGCCCCAAGGGGTGGAGCAAAGAGGAGCAAGACTCAGGGATGTGTATAAAACATCATAATTATACTCATTATGTTGCATGGTAATTTTAAAAATCACTAAATCAAACAAGTCTGGGAAGGTGAAGGCTAGAAGCAAGACCCTCCAGTTGCTGGAGTGAGGGAAGGAAACACAGGGGAGTTTAGCATTGTCTAAAACTAAAAGAGAAAAGCTTTCAGCTGGAATCTCAATATATGCAGGATTTATTGAACCAATAATTTCCAAGTACCCCAGTGGCTGGTAAACCAAACACACTGAGGTTTCCCATTTCTTTGTCCTCTGTGCTGCACCAGCTTTCTGGGAAACTGTGAGATGGATAACATTTCGCCTCTCCTCTTCCTTCTCCATAGCCTTTTTTCTTGACTTTTTCTGGTTCCTCAGCTTTTCTTTCTGCCTGTGCCTGGGGAGATCCACACAGCCCAGATACCTTGCTCTGATTGTCTCTTGCCCAGTCCCCCTTACTGCCACACTTGTCATGTATAGATTGACACTAAACTTGTTTTCAGAGGATGTTAGGACACAATTTTGTGACACATTTAGTTGAACCGAAGATGTCTGTATTTGAGCTGTTCATTAGAGCCGCATGGACTCGCTGATAAGTATCCAACTAAAGACCCTGACTGCATCTCTTGTAGAATGCTCTCAGGCTTCGACTGAGTGATGGCTGCCCATTCCCATGCAGACCTATGAGAGAACCTTAGCTGCTGTGGGAACCTGATCTCAGTAGATGTGTCAGACCAAAATATAGCAAACACAGTGTTTTATTCCACAAGAGTACAATGAAGAAGACATGATTATTATAACTCTATACATGAAGATTCTTTATAAAAGAGATCAAGCACTTTATTTAAACTCACACAGACAGTAGTGGCCAAGCTGATACATAATATTCTTCCTTTCCCCAACATCTATGTGCATAACTCTTTGATATGTGCTCTCTCTTTTCCTACCTTTCTGCTCTTAAGCACCCATGTTTGAAAACTCCACCTTGGGAGAATCCCATTCCAAGAAGCCCCATTGTTTTTTATCCATATATCCTTTGGTGTAAATGGATTTCAATGAGCCCTGTTCCTAATATGACCTGGCCAGGCCCACCCCCCAATCACTGAGTCATGGTCCTGTAGATTTTTTAATTAGCCCTTGAACAAATACATTAGACTGTCTACTTCCTAGCTGCTCTGCCAGATACTTGCTGCTTGAGTGTGGCCTGGGTTACTGTCTAGCAGTCTGTCCTGAGGTGTGGGGGAATTTTAATTGGTCACATGCTTCTGGTACATCATGTCTAATGGAGAACTCCCGTTCTTTTTGTCTTCTTCCACATTTCTCTCCTCTCTTTCTTTGTGGTCCCTACCTGCCACCCCCAGCCTGTTAACTAAAATTTTGCTTCCCCAATAATTGGCTGTAGCTACCTTTATTTTACCAATATCTTCACCCTGGGAGAAAAGTTTTCATGTTCATCATGAATAACCAGATCTTGGGAGATCATTTACCATTTGAATACATAGCAGCACCAGATCAACTCCCAACAATTCGGGCCTCAAGACAACTGCTAAGGAACAATCTAATTTCAGACAGTCAGGAGTTTTATTTTATATAAAATTGGCTTCAAAGCATCTCCCTGATCAATTTTCAATATCATCTCTATGGTTTTGCACATAACATTTTATTAGTATTTTTAGAGCTTACCCAAATAATTTTTCAAAAGAAAAATTTTCCTTCAAACACTATTAGTAAAAATGTGCATGGCTTTGTAGACCCACAAGCAGTGTTCAGAATTTTAGCCTTCAGAATCCTTCCCTTGTTCCCCCATGGGCCTTCCAGTTCATCCTGCACAGTCATGACACATGACCTCCTATTCTCATCTGAGCACTCACTCCTTTGTACTGGCTGTCGCCGTTCTCTCTGGACTGACTGTGCCTCTCTTCAGTTTACTTGAAAAAGTTCATTGCAAAACCTCAGTTCAAATTCCTCTTCTTTTGTGGTGCTTACCAGTGTTCCAGTTTGGGGATTGATTCCATCTACCTTTATATGACCCTGACCTTGAGATTTCATGTAGGCTTCTATAACCACGAGATATTAATTGAGTCTTAAAGATTTCTTTTATCTTTATTTTCACTTTCGCCTATTTTCATTTGTATGTAAAAGGAAATTTCTAGTGTGTGTTATGAAAACCAACCTCCAAAATTCTGCCAGAGCAGGGAATCCTTTTAACTACCAAGCCATCTCCCCAGACCCTATTTGAGGTTTATAGGTATGTTTATGTCTCTTACGGTGTTGGTGTATGTGCTCTTAGTTACCTATTTATACTGTTATCTTAGGGCCTTTCACAGATTTTAAACATTAACACAACCTAGAATCCATAGAGCTGAAACTGAAGTGTAAATAGGTCACAATGTAATTAAAATGCTGATGGGGATAGATGAAGACTTCGTGCACACACACCTGCTGTCCCAAACTTACAGCTAATCCTGGCCTCCAGAGCACCTACTGGGTAAATGTTGGGATGTTCTGACCCAGTCATTTGAGTACAATTGGCACCTTCTTCTCACTACAGAAGTCTTGCTT
The DNA here is from genome assembly GCF_011064425.1 of Rattus rattus. Taxonomy (NCBI): domain Eukaryota; kingdom Metazoa; phylum Chordata; class Mammalia; order Rodentia; family Muridae; genus Rattus; species Rattus rattus. Next base: position 12,478,628 of record NC_046161.1, on the reverse strand, counting down.
AGGCTCTTGACTTGCTTGCTAAGGTCCTTCATACCGACCACCACTGATCAAAATGAAGCACTATGATGTAACATTGTAAGATTTTCATAACAAAAGGTAAAAACAGAATTGGTGAGATAAATAATTCAAGACAACTGGTACAACAAAATTGTGGATAAGTGCAGACCCTATCATGCACGGCTCAGTTCCAGCTGGAAAGGTAGGACTTGTTCATCTGTATTTTTTTTAAGTCATGTTTCCAAGATTCAGGGTACTTTTTAAAAATATCATATTTTCTTTAAAAGTTGTTTGAAAAGAAGATTCATTTTTAACCAAGAAATCAAGGACCTGTGTCCACCCACACAAATTAAGGACTTTAATTAAATGCTAAATACAGCATAAACAATTATGGGTCTCAACCCACTGTTCCTCTTGTAAAGAGTTTTGTCTGCATCTTTCTGGAGGTCTTATTTGGCATGCATACGCATGCACACAGATGCACACAAACATAACAACTATCTTTCACAGCTTTGAGGTGAGGGAAATTTACTTTCCTTGTACAATTCAGGTTCTCCCTTGGCTGCATATGATAGTCTAGTGACTCCTGCTTCACAATGTTCAGTCCTGGACCTGCCTTCCCCACTTTGAGGAGGGGCTGGCTCTGTTCACATGGTCATTAGAAGCAAAAGGAAGTATGCAGTCAAAATCAGGTCACAGAGACATTGTGGCAAAAGAATTCTTTCATCCCTGTCTTTTCCTCTGCTGAACTGAGCTTCCGTGTCATGAGGACAATTGAATTACTGTCTGGTGAAGCCCATGCCGTGAGAGTTAGAGGCTTTATGTATAGCAAGGAACGGAGGCTCATAACAATAGCTACGTGAATAAGGCAACCTACCTGTGGTCTGTCCGGCCTTGTTACGTGATCAGATGTTTGAAAACCTGGACAATATCTGAAACTGCACCTTATTAGGGATTTAGCCAAAACACTGGAATAAGTGGCTCTCAATCGTGCATGTGTGAGCTATGTAATACTGAGTGTTAGATGGCAAGTTTTGTTATGTAGTATGGAACTGATTGACTTCTCAGTGTCTTTTGCTATCTTTCTACTGTGCTCTTCAGCTTCTATAGAACACTCAGCACAAATTCAGATTCTGCACTTCACCTAGCCCTGACGACACTGTTATAACAAACTGAACCTCAGAGTAGGCATGTGAAGTGATTGGCTTTGACATGAACTCAGGTAACTCTTCACCTGGACCTGGACTCTTAACTGTTATACAGAATTGTAGCATATTTGTTTTTGTCAATGTCCTGAGTCACCAAACCAGTGCAAGCAGGGTAGTTTGTACAGAAGAATTTCTTGTGGTAGTAAACAATTTCATCCTGAGGCTACATGTTAAGCATTCCAAAGGCCCATTTTATTTTACTAGTTTATGAACTGCTGAGTGACTATATCAAACACAGTTGTGATACCATCTCTATTATATGGTGGGGAACCAAGATCTTTATTTCTCCACATATCTGTGGGACTATGCTTTTAGCTGAAGCTTAAAGGATGAGACTTCTCTGTAGACCATGCAGTACTCACTGTCAATCATTAAGAGTGGCATAAGATCTTGTTTCGTGACAGAGCTGGGTCTCTAGTCTAACCACATCATTTCCACAAAGGAACATGTCTAGGTTTGGCATTTCTTCTTCACTGATGTAAATGCATGGTATTGTAAGTCCACAGAAAATACAGATTAATGAAGAAATACCTGATGATAGCACAGTCTATCCTCAAGTGCAAGTGTTATTGATCAGAGCTAGGCAGAGGGCTCTGTTGTATACAAACTGAGGACCTGAATTCAATTTCCAGAACCCACATAAAAGCTGGACATGGAAGCACACATCTACAACCGCAGTGCTGGGATTTGGAGACCAGTACATCCCCAGTGTTTGCTGAGTACCCAGCCCAGCCAAACTGGTGAGCTCCAGCTATGGTGAGAGAACTTTCTCCAAAATAAAGTGTAAAATGATTGGAGAATATCCACAGCACCAGTGTCGTTCCTCCAATGATATATATTTGAACCTGCCCATTGAAACATGTACATAGATCAAATGGACACACACACACACACACACACACACACACTAGCAAAGATACACATGTGCATAATACACGCCTATAAAAGATATGGAAAATAAGAAGAGTGAGCAATCTTATTTTTCTCTTTCAAGATTATGAAATGTATGATTTCTTTAGGTGTTTATTTTAAAGTTATTCAGTGTCAATTGGAAAGGATGGTAACAGTAAGGAGAATATCTTCAGTTGGTTTGAATAAAAATGGCCCCATAGGCCCATAAAAAGTGTCACTATGAGGAGGTGTAGCCTTGTTGGAGTAGGTGTGGCTCTGTTAGATGAAGTACTTCATTCACTAGGAGGAGGGCTTTGAGGTGTCAGAATCTCAAGCCAGGTCACTTCCTGCTGCCTGGTGTTCTAGATATTGAGCTCTCAGTTCTTTCTCCTTCACACTGTCTGTCTGCGTTGATATTATGCTTCCTGCCATGAAAATAATGGACTAAACCTCTGAAACTGTAAGCTATCCCTAATTAAACGTTTTTGTTTATACGGGTTGCTGTGGTCATGGTGCCTCTTCACAGCAATAAAACCCTAAGACACTGTCTCTGTTTCAAAGACAAGAAGATTAAAGCTCAAGGAACCCAATAAATTAACTCCACCTAAAAAATGCCTTGGAACTCAAACTATAGACTTCATACCTTGCTTTGTCCAGAACCAGACTGTCAGTTGTCTTCATCCCTGTCACACAGGTTGATGCCATTTGTCCCATGGTAGACCCTCAATGTTCTTAACCCCCACTGAAAACGAGGTAGAGAATATATCACAAGGGGAGAAAAATGTTTCGAGGGAGCCAATACACAATTCTAGGGAGCCAATACACAATTCTAGGGAGCCAATACACAATTCTAGGGAGCCAATACACAATTCTAGGGAGCCAATACGAGGGAGCCTTCCTGTACGTTCTTTAATTCCCTTTTCCTTCTGACTACAGAACAAGGAAACCTGGGCTGAGGAAGTGAGCTGGGGTAGAGAAAGAATTCATGCTGGTTTCCAAAAGCAGACACAGTTTCTCATATGCCTTACTTCACTCCTGCTTTTCACAATGGTGTGATCATTTCCTGGATGAAATTATTCATTCTTGATAATTTATTATAAGCAGGGGGTCACCTTGGCATCCTCTTCCTCCCTTCCCCCTCTGTGCATTATGATTTGAATAATCAGAGTGAGAGGTACACCTAGAACCCCTGCTGGGCTGGTCCTTTGCTATTGTTCTTGTTTCAGTGCAACCTGGGTTTGGTAATAAACAGCTCAACATAGTTTTGTAAGGTCAATTCACTTTACTGTAGTCTTTATACATAATAAAGGATAGAACTCCACATGGTCCCCTGATGCTGATGTGTGACCTGGTGTGTAACTCTATGTTCAGAAGTAAATTGTAGTTTAAACAAGGCCTGTCCAATATTTTATCACCTCCCTGTGTCATCCTTCTTTCTCCTTCATGCTCTCTCCCAGAAGTGACAACAGCATTGTCAAATAATCACTGGTGACAATAAACCACCTCTTTTTTGGGAGCTCGCTCTGTGTTTCTTGTCAGTCTGTTGACTGCAATGAAGTAGCTTTACAACAAGGTAAGCACTCTACCTGTGTTCTCTAAGCTCAGTGCTCAGACAGTCTCAATTCTTCACAATTTTATGTTTCTGCATTTGTAACTTCACTGAAGCATACGTCAATTTCTTTAAAGGAGGCATTTTGTAGCAAGACGACTTATCTGCTTTAATCTTTCTTAAATTAGAAGGAAGAATTTAAGTACACAGATTTTCCCTTTTCTAAAGAAAGTAAAGGTATTATATTATCAAGGAGATTTGGGGGCTGGAGAGATGGCTCAGTGGATAAAGCCCTTGGATTAGGTGTACTTACCTTAGGTGTGCACATATGGGGCCTGAGTTCAATACCTGGAATCAACTTATGAAAATATTGACACATTAGCGAGTACCTGTAATCCTAGATTTGGGGACTCAGAGACAATTGAATCATTGAGCTTGTCAACAGCCAGTCTAACCAAACTGATGGTTTTAGGCCAGTGAGAGCCCTTGTCTCAAGACAAACAGTAGATAGTACCTGAGGAAAGACATTGAGTTTGTCATCTGGCCTATACATACATATATATATACACATATGAACTGAACACACACACACAGCCACATTTTTAATTTACATTTGTAGTTAGGTTCAGCCTAATGCTGCTTATGTTATGTTAATTTGATTCCCCAAAATTGTTTGCATGAGAATCAGCATGTCAAAATGTAAGACTTTGAGGGACTCTGACCCTAGCTGGTTCTGATTAGTAAATAAAGATGCTGGCAGCCAATGGTTGGGCAGGGCAGAGAGAGTGTGATCATTAGCATTTTCCTAGGCTTGGGACCTAGGAGAAAAGAGGAGAAGGAGAAGAGAGACACCAGGACTGGGACAGTGCAGGAGAGAGAGCATAACTGCCATGTAGGAGCCAGGGGATAGAGGCCCAAGAAGGCAGCACCATGGACTCAGGGCAGCAAAAGTGGAAATAGGATTTAGTAAGGAATAACTCCGAGAGTACTGGAGGGAGGTGGAGGTTAGAAAGTGCCCCAACTTTCAGGCATATCAAAGTATAAAGGCTGACTGGGTGTCTTTAATTCGGAACCCAGAACATTGGGGTAGGTAGCAAGGAAAGCCGCCTCTGCTGGACACAATTTGAGTATTTAATTGTGTAATACTACGTACATTATCTTGCATGAGTAGAAACAAAAGTTTATCAAAAAAATAAAATGTCACTTCTATAAACCTCAAATCCTAAAACCTAGACTGACATTTTGTTTTCTAGTTTACTATTCCACTTCAATTTTTTCTATCTTATTTAGTTATTATTTCTTACAGTTTGTGTTATTCTCACAGAATTCAAACTGTGTCTTGTCTTCAACAGTTTCAGATTTGTAACTACATCTTCAGACTCAGTATTCACCAGGCTCTGGGTATGTGCGCCGTAGGCACTTTGAAAACTGTATTCATTGTGTGATCGTCTTCAGTTGTTAAGTACAGTGGCCGTGGCTTCTGGAGGTTTCCTAACTGATGAAATGTCTCACAAGAGTGGATCTAAGAAACATACTTAAAATACAAGAGGCATACCTATCAATCAGCAGAACCTTTACGCCAATCCCTGTTCTCACTATGTTCCTGTGGCTTATTTCAGTCATTAGTGCTTATCACAGCCATGCCAGGCTAGAATTCCTTACACAGGCAGATCATGCAAGCTCTAATTTCCTCTAGGACGACCATGCTCCCAGTATTTTCATGCATTTTAAAATAGTCCTTAGGAAAGCAGATGATTATTCTGAATTTGACAAGTCTTTACTTTTTAGCTGTACAACAAGGTGTTAGCAAATGTGCTGCTTGCACAGGAACCTACATTTTGCAAGGAGTAACAAGTGTCACCTGCTCAGCACTGAAGTAGCTGACGTTTTTAATTGTGACTAGATGTACTAACTGGGGGCTGTTAACAATTTACCAAAAGCATTATTTTTCTGAATTTCTGTTTGGTGTCAACAAATGAATATTGAAAATGATTACTGCATAAAAGTAATTTATTGGCAGACAAGATTACAAATAATGCCAGCATTCTCTTACAGTTATTTACGGTTACAGTGGTCTCAGGGCCGAACAATTACCACTCATTAGCAGTCATACACAAAAACCAACCAACAAAACCCAGTTGTTCATGTTTTCAAATATTTCAAAGGATTGAAGGTCACTCACATCTCACATTGCTTGTTTGTTGACTTAAAATTAATCGATTTTTTTTTTACAGAGATCTTTTTAAGACCACATAGAAAGAGCTAAGAGAATGTGTAACCTTAATAGATTAACTATCACTGGAACTTCTGTGGGGGATTGGTTTCTTAGTTACTGGATGCTAGAATCTGCCAAACAAGGGTTACACTTAAACTCTCATCTATATGAAATTTTAAATTTGGAACAAGTTGCTAATTCTTTCAAAGTCTGAATGTTCTCACCCATGTAGTGTGAAGAAAAGAAATTTCTTTTACCCAAAGTGAGGATGAAATGGCTGATTGTGAGCAGGCCTCTAAACAGAGTTCTCGGCAGGCAATAAAATTTAAAATAATAAAAATGCTTAAAATGGGGGATGGGAATTCAGCTCAGTGGTAGAGCGCTTGCCTAGCAAGCACAAGGCCTTGGGTTCGGTCCCCAGCTCCGAAAAAAAGAAAAAAGAAAAAAAAGTGCTTAAAATGGGGTTATTCTATTAATTTACAGGTGGTTCATCATTTGACGTATTTGAATATGCACATTTAAATTTTATTTCTTAAGTGGTCTTAGTTCAAATGTCACAATTAGGAAGGCAATACGTGGCTCACTAAAGGTTATCTAAAATGTATAAAGGTGACTTTTCATTCCTATAAAGGATTGTCTCCCTCTCCTCCCCTCTCCCTCTCTCTCTCCCTCTCCCTCTCCCCCCCTCCCTCTCCCCTCCCTCTCTCCCTCTCTCTCAACAATTTTCAGAGGACTAGTATATCATGGAAAAGGAACTAGATTTCAAACTAGCTTCACTCGGTCATGCTTTTTACTTATGCAACAAGCAATTTAGTCAGCCTACCCCAGAAAACATCAGCTTTGCCTCTTCCCCGAGGTTTCATTAGAATTTAAGAAGGTAGCTAGAGATTGTTTTCATCTTTTCTTAAACATTTAGAGAACCTGTATTAAACTCCAGCTTTAGCTCTCACACTTTCCTGTTGGTGACTGGGGCTTCTGTTTCTCATTTGTGAAATAATGCCTCAAGGGTTTAGTGTGAAAGCTAAGTGAGAAGCTTGCTTTAAAATGGACCCTGTTTCTTAGCACCATAGACTACACTCCCTAACATGACAAACCCTGCAATGTCAAGTCAAGCTAGGTAACTGGGGGACTCAAATTTCTGTTTTGCTCCATGTCAAGGTGTACTGGGGCATGTGGGAGCGGTGTTCACATGCATTATGTGTGCTCACATTGGCCATGGGTGAGGACTGAGAGAAGAGGGGGGCTCATATCAGGATGTAACCTGAGTAAAACATATTTTTTAAAAGGTACCAAGCTATATGTATCTAATTTTAGAGCGATAGATGGTTAGGAATAGCCATTTTTTCTTTTATTTAGAAGATTATAATTACATACACCATTTCTCCCTTCCCTTTTCTTTCTCCAAAACCTTCCATATACTTCAAATTCAGGACCTCTTTTTCACGAATTGTTATTACATACATATATACATATGTATATGTATGTGTATATATATACATATATATTTATGTATTTACATATATGAGTCCCCTAGTTACCTTGCTTGACTTGACATTGTATATGTATCTATATCTATATCTATATCTATATCTATATCTATATCTATATCTATATCTATATCTATCTATCTATCTATCTATCTATCTATCTATATATATATATATATATACATACTGGTTCTGTTGTTTCTTTTTTTGGTCTTGAATGCTACTGAATCTCAGCTTAGTGGCCAGCCTGTCATTTGTTTTAGATACCACACTGGGCCATGAAGAAAAAGTCAAAAGATGATTTGATTAAAGATGGAAAATATTAAACTAGGTCACCTCTAAGCCACTGGTGAATATGAATGCAAATGGACATTTGAGAATGAAGTTACCTTTCCATCTTCAACTGTGAGGCCATACTTTTCACCCCCTCCTCAGGTCACATGATTTAGTAGGCAAAAACCAGCATGGAATGTACCTCATTTTATAACTATAAAAAATGGCTCCTGGGTAAGAGCATGCATTCCTTCTCCAGACAATCATTTCAATATCCAGTACCCATGTCAGGTGACTTTCTACATGTCCTGCTCCAAGGGATCTGTGGTTCTGTGAGCATCAATGCTCCTGTCCACATAGTCCACCATACCATGATACACGAATACTCATGCATAAAGGATACAAAATAAAATAAATAGTTTTTTAAATTACGTATTGATAGGGTAAGGAAGAGAACTTGGCTGTTAAGAACACATACAGCTTTTCCAGAAGACTTGGGTTTAACTCCCAGCATCCATGTTGAGCAGTTCACAGCCACTTGTATATCTTCAGCTCTGGGGCATTAGAAGCTCTGGCAAATGTGGGCACATATACTCATGTGTACACACATGTAGACACATCAGTATACACATAATTAAAATAAAGCTAAATATTTGAAGCAAGCATGTTTTAATACATATTATTATGAAATACTCTTAAAACTTCTTTGTAAATTTAAATTGATTTAAGTGGGATGAAAGTCCATACATTAAATAGACAGAATTATAGTCATTTCCTTTTTAAACATAAAGCAATCGAATCACAGAACATTTGAGGTCTATGTTTGCCTAAGACTGAGGTAATAGATAAAAAAGCAAGCTCCAGGATCACAGTTCCTGAATCATGTAATACACCTAACATGTGGAAACACCAGGAAGTCTATAAAAGCAGAAACTCCCATCGTTCTGAAGAATGGAATTCTGGGATACAGGAGCCGGGATGGCTGGTTTCTTCTGAGTCTCTTTCCATGACTGCCAAGTAAAATCCGTCTCTGTTGTCCTCACTGACTCTTTCCTCTCTGCTGGTGAAACCCTCAGCACTGAATGTATAGGTCCTCTCTCCTCACACAATCGCAATCGTTGGTTTGTGTCTACCCTATCCACCTCATTTTAACTCAACCAGCTCTTTACTGTGTCTGTCTCCAAATGTAATCACAGCATGAATTCTGGTTAGAATTACAGCACACGAATGTATCCGGAACATGACCATTTGCATTATTGCTACAATGATCCATCCACAAGTAGCACTGAGTAACTGGATAGTTAGGGACTTAGCATACAGATAAAAGTAATAGCAGCTAAGTCCATACTGTGTTAGCACCTTAGCATCCTATAACCCCAGTTTTGAAAATTGTAGACTGTGGCTATTTTGTGTTTTATCAATATGGTATCTTGTTTAAGGGGATTTAGGAAGCTGCGCAGCTAGTTTTATTTGTCGTGAAATTTTGTGGGATTCCTAGACAAAAAAAAAATGCTTTGTTGTCACCTAAAGAAAAAAACTCATAAACCCACAAGGTTCAAGGATGCTATAAAAGAAATAAGGGCCTGAAGGAGACCGAGGAATTTTCTCATAAGAACAAGACACAAGGTGAGGGGTAAATAAGGAGCAAGGCAACATGAGAGTATTGTTCAGGACGTGTGGGCAGTTGGGGTCGGTGAGTGGAACGCGCTGAGGTCAGGGGAGCAGAACATTTCCTTAACTAGCAGACTTGTACACATAGACAACTATGCGAGGTGCCACTTTCCTTCACCCTTCCAGTTCTCAAGTGCTTCCTTCAACGGAAGGCCAAATTAATATCAGCAAGTGGCCTTTCGTTTTGCAGGGAAGCAGTACAAATATAATACTCATATCTGACAACATTCTAAGAGGGTTTTTTACTTAAAACATGACACGGAGATAAAGAAGGATGATTTAAATGCCTTCATAGAAGACAGAAAAGAGAGACACTCCCAATTACTAAACACCTGATGTATACTCTCAAAGTGCCCGCTACTCATTGCATATTTAATATTTGTCATCACTTTTTGTATGGACTTGTTCATTTATCTTAACAAGAGGCTGATATTGTTGCTCCTATTATAATTCTGAGTTTATGTCTCTTGTCTTCATCCCAGGGAAGCAAACTTTTCAGTAGGATGTTAGCAGGATTTGGGCTCATGCAGAATGTAGTGCTTAAAGATTATAAGCTCAAGGCCCCACCGAACGCACTTGTCCCTCTCAACAGTCTGGGATATGGAGCTAGGATTCCTTCATTCCCACTGACCTCTGCATAAATATAGTCATGAACGGCTAGGGAGGTATTGAGAACAGAAACAAAACCCAGGAATGTTTAAGAAACAATCTGCTCTAGGCTGCAAAGTGAGCAAGTCCCAGGTCCACCACGCAACTCTTTCTTTGCTTCAAGAATGTCACACTAGCCTTCCCTATCATTCTCTCAGGAAGTATGATGAAGGGAAATGACACCAATAGGAAAACACTCTTTCGTTCTTTGAAAAAGAAAGCACCGTTCTTAAATAAAATACTTCTGATTAGAATATTTATAAAGGTTAATGAGAAACAAAATGAACTGAGAACCAGCAGGGAAATATTCCCAAATGTAAATAACAAACTTCTACAGTTCTAATTATATGAGAAAATATCCCAAGCAGAAAGTCAATTTATTTTCATCAGATTCAAGGAAACCAGCAAAATAAGACTTCCACTGCTTTGTGCATTCCCACACTTAGACCCCTCTGCCCTCTGTATATGCAAAGTTATAGATGGCTGGGTAGGGGGGCATGGATGAGAGCCAAACGACACTCCCTACTGTTACCATAAAGAAATTAAATCAAGGGAGACTTCTGGAGATTCTGGGGAATCTCTGAGGATTCTTTACTTTTTAATGGGATAAGATAAAAATGTGTGGCATTGATTCAACAGAGTTAAAAACTAGTAACGGAAAGCTGAGGTCTTATATCCTCCAGATGTCTCTGACATTACAGGGTCATGATTAATGGAGCAAAGGTTCTGGACATCTGACCATCACCGGAGGTTAGGTTCATGGTTCCAGTGGCAACAGATCTCTTTGAGGATTGAGAGAAATTATAATATGACATAAACTTGTTTCGTTCAGTATAGAAACCAGAAACAATCAACCCTTTTTTGTCCATGAAAGCTCTCTCAAAAGATTTAAACCCTTCCATACTTACCAAGTCAATTTTCTCTTAATCTGGTAAGGAAAAAACAAATTAAACAGGGTCTGATACAAGCTTCCCCTACGCCAGAGTGCTCACAAGATATAAAGTTCTTCAGGTAAGACTCATGCCACCGTGAGTGTCTATCTCAGTTTCCTGGGCTTTCACATCATCTCAAACACTGGACACAGACAAGCCATGAATGTCATTACCTTCCACTTTCCCCCTGCCCACCTCATCGTCCATCCTTTCTGTATCTGTTGGTTATCATTGTTCTTCAGAATTAGAACCCCAGATCAGACTCAGGCTAACTCTTTCTTGCTTACTCCTGCCAATTCTATGTTCTTTGTATTCCCTATTTGGAATTGAGTGTGTGTCAAAATTTGCCAACAAGAACTTAAACCTTACAGTGTATCAATATAAACTGTGAGGTGTTGGATGGTACCTTAGAGGGGAAAGGAGGGATCCTATTCTTAAGCAGCTTCTACTACAAGGAGAATCTAACAAGGGATGACTGTCAGGCAGATAGGGATGATAAGTCACACCCAAGGAAAGGGGTCAGAGGCCAACCATAAGCAGAGACAAATGACAGCTTGGCTTTCTTTAAACCTGTCCCGACAACTGACATGTTATTTCTTAAAGGCCTAACAATAAGTACTAGTAGACTTCTAGCAAATACTCATTGTAAAGGCAGAATCCTGAGTTTATAAACTTATCTTCATGTTTTCTTCTTGTGAATAATAAAAAGTGCCATTCCACAATCAATTTAAGCAATGTGCCTTGATTACATAATCCCCTGCAAAAAGAAACCACAGAGGAGAACAGTGTCCTAGTACAGGTAATTTCTCCCTTATCAGATAATAAGCAGTGAAAGCTTGTGGAAGGGGCAAGGAAAAGAACAGAGCAAAAAGCGACACAGCATGGAGGTAATTCAAGTGGTTTATGTTAAAATGGAAATCACATAAATACTAGAAATGTGCTGTTCTGAGCACAGGCTCTGCAGATCAAATTGTCAATGGGAATGAATTTTAATGACTAGTTTATAACCTCTGAGATGCACGAGAACCTAAAAGGCAAGTAGTTAGAATGGAGGGCTGTTGTTATATCAGAGCAATTAAGAATTCTGCAGGGGACATTTCCTACGGGAAAAGTAAAGTTGGCCTCACATTGGGGAAATAGAGCTCTTTCTAATAATTTAACACAGAACTTGTCTAACTTATTTATCTGTAAATTTTAACAAAATATTTAAACCCTAACTTAGCTTTGAATGACATTAATAACAATTTAGTCTCTCTATGGAGTAAATGAAAATATCAACATGAAATCTGATACGTGTGTTAATTGACATGTTTGTTTCCTCCATTTTTATGAATGTAGCAATTTCTTTTCAAATCACTTGGGTCTTGCAAATACAGTTAGGCAAACACAAAGAGATCCAGTGTGCAGGTGCGTTGGCATGGTAGGATACACAAAAGCTGTCAAGTGGTCGTCCCCAGCTTCACTTTCCAAGTTTCACTATTTTGCTGTCACCTTCCTTGGTCAATTCTTCAGAAAGTATGGCTTGGGTAATGATTTGCTCATTAGTAGAGGGGCAGCCTCTAATATTAAGGGAATATAAAGAATTAGTCACTCTCGATGTTGTTCTTAGCTTTCACTAAACTAAAAATCTGCATATTATAAGCTTCTGAAAGCTAGGGAGAAAAAAAATGACCTTTATTTGCAGACCTCAAAAGTATTACTTTTCTTTGAAATAGCACAAAGTCATGGCTTTCTATAAAATCGGAACTGAATTTATTTCCTAGACTAAACACAGAGGAAGCGACAGGTATTCATGAAATCACCAGTTCCCAACATTCAGTTTTTTCTTGGTTAAAATAGCATGTCTTCAAAGGATCTGTCCTGTAATCAAATGTTATTTTCTCTGGACAGTCATTTTGATATGGATTAACATGTTTCAATTTTACTTTTCTTCTCAATGACTGTCTTACAGTGGAGGAAGAAGTAAGAAAACCAGTTACGTGCTGTTTTAAGAAAGCTGAAAGGTGTGGGTTGAAACGTGGCACAGTGAAGACCAAGAAGAAGGGCAGAAAAAAACATCAGATTAGGGCAAATGGTATTACAATCCTTGGACATGGAGAGACATTCCAAGGAGAATACTGACATCCACTATAAGAGAAGAATCCAGAGAATAATATACCAGAACAGTTGTATCACCTGGAGGCAACCATGGGAAGTCGTCCTTGCTCACTAAGAAGCCCCAAGAGCACAATGAAGCTAGAATATGAGCTATTAATACGTTAGCTATATCACTTCCTAGAAGCCAAGCCTGTAAGAGTCAATCAGTCTTCAACCCTGATGCGAGCTGATTCTTAGGACCTTGACATCCTGAATGGCCTTGGTGAGGTCCACCCTCGGAGCTATGTCTGCAGCAACCAGCCTAAAAAGATGAAAGAAAGTGTCCCACAGGCACTTCGAGTCTTCATTACTGTGTAATACAAGATCGAGAGCTTCTGTCACCTCTATGTCTGCAAGGACAACCGTAAGCATAGCATCCACATGGGCCCTGCTGAGGCCCATGAGGTCATCTGTGTGATCTGAGAGACAGGGTTGGGAGAGCACAGAATAATGTTTGAGGCTTACTGTCCTATGATTAATAAATTCTTTTGTTTCAGGGCTGGTTAAAAGATTCAATGTATAGTACTTCCTTTGTAAGCATAAAGACCTGAATTGAGTCTCTAGCATCCATGTCAAAGTGCTGGGCACAGGACTGAGGAACTAATTCCAGGACTGGGGAGATGGACAGACGGATCTCAGATATTTTTAGCTAGGCAACCTAAAAAATCAGCAAGCTACAGGTTCAGGGAGACTCTGTCTCAAAATATAAGGTGAAGAGTAATTGAGGAAGATGCCCCACATTAGGCTCTATCAGCTTGCAGGCACATGCGCTCGGGTATGCGCACAAACACAAAACACACACACACACACACACACACACACACAAACACACACACACACACACACACACACACACACACACACACACAACTAAGGATGGAATATGTGCATCTGGTGGAAGAACTGGAAAGTCCCAACTTCAAATCAAGGATCAAGGTGTCCTGTAGTACAGTTCAATCAGGGAGGCCAGCACCAAAATCAGCCCATCGTCTAATTGGTCAAGAAACTTAAAACAGGTTTTCCTTTTAAATAAATGTCTTTACATTTGTTCATGACTTCATGACACTAAGAATGTGCTACTAAAATTTATTATGTGCCATCCTTTGAAGTAAGAACTGATATAACTCCTTGAGGCCCCATATGAACAACAATGCCAAGCAACCAGAGCTTCCAGAGACTAAGCCACTACCCAAAGACTATACATGGACTGACCCTGGGCTCCAGCTGCATAGGTAGCAATGAATAGCCTAGTAAGAGCACCAGTGGAAGGGGAAGCCCTTGGTCCTGCCAAGACTGAACCCCCAGTGAACGTGATTGTTGGGGGGAGGATGGGGAGGGGAACACCTATATAGAAGGGGAGTGGGAGGGATTAGGGGAATGTTGGCTCGGAAATCGGGAAAGGGAATAACAATCGAAATGTAAATAAGAAATACCCAAGTTAATAAAGATGAAAAAAAACACCCAATCTTGTTAATATTAACCTGTCAAACAGTATCTTTGTAAGTAGGTGCTCTCGTTTGTCCCTTTTACAGAAGAAGAAACAGAGGCATAAAGGCATCGAAAACTTGCAAATAAAGCATACTGATCAAGAATTTGAACTCACAGGTGTGCCTGCAAAGACAGTGGCCTTAGTTTGGCATATCCTGAGAATTTCTATAAAGTAATGATCAAGAATGACCTGTGAAAAGGAAAGGTACTCTTTTAATACAGTTTGTTTCCCAGCATTTTTGTCATTATCTCACATGATCCCCTGGCAGGAAGAGCATTGACAGGCCCATTTAACAGATAAGGAAACTGGGTCCCTGAGAAGACACACGGTGCAGCCAACTGCCGCAGACAGAAAATGGAAGAAACCAGAATTTAGAATTTAGGGGGAATTTATTCCAAACTCTGTTCTTACAGTTACAATGCTGTCCACAGGACAGTTGATGGAATGTCTATGGAAAAAGACAGAAATCTTGCCTAATGAGCACTTACGCCTATCTTAGGTTGTTTGGTTCTAAAAAGTAACTTGAAATGAACAGAAACTGTCTGTATTTATCATCTCGTTATTACCTGCTCTCCGTGTTATTTACACAACTTTGTTTAGTTTTAATATTATTTGCATTTCACAAAATAACTAATTCCCATGAGCATTTCCTAATTAAACTTTCATTATTTTATATTTTAATAGTCATGCTATTAACTCAATTCTTAGCTATTATACAATTACTTTTTAGTTTTATTACTTTTTATTATTTATTTTAATTTACTAATTTTAAAATATTATATTTATTTATGTATAAATATATTTGAGTACCAAATAAATGAAATTGAATACTAAATAAACATAAACTACTTATTTTAATTTACAATTCAGTTTTATACTTTCCTTAATATTTAAAATACTTTAGTATTTTAATATTTAATATTTTAATCCATCTGGGGTTCTCTGTATAGCTTATCAAGCCATGGCTCACTATCCCACATAGATTCCTATAATTAAATATAGAGGAACACACACACACACACACACACACACACACACACACACACACGAGATTGTAAAAACTTGACTATGAAACAACCAAAGTTTACTCAGTATCAGACAACTGCTAAATCCGAGGAACTTCTAGCCATATCTACCAAGTTGTAGTGTGTAGTTTACTGCAGCCGCCTTTATGAAAATGCAATCTCTGTACTTGTCCTGCACATGTGACCGACTACGCCTGCCACACCACAGCAGTCTGCATGTCACCTGGCTTCCCATTCCAGACTGAGCATATGTTTCTGCTGTTACAGAAACGTAACAACCTAAGTATGGACAGAACGAACTTAATGCATTTCTGTCATCATTCCTTAGGGTGCATGTATCACATTAGTGTGGTTGTGGGTCGTATCCTGTTAGAATTTTTGTTTAAAAGGCTCTGTTTGAGGTGCTGACTTGCATTTCATTAAAAAAAAAAAACCAGTTTAAATGAATTTGGGTCTGGAGATTAAAACAGAATTTATCACAACTTGGAGTGGCCCTAAATATATTGCACTATATAATTTATATAAAGCTCAGTTCTAAGTATGAATGATTTTAAAAAAATCAAAATATCAATAGATGCCAAAGAGCAATGCAGATGCTCTGTTGTACACTGTTAAACATTCAACCAAGATTTAATGCCTTATGTTAAAATAACGACACATGGTCATCTCATGGCTCATACGCCAGCTCATTTCATTCTTATTAGATGTTAATGTATTCGTAACAAATAATTTAATATTAAATATTTCTTAATAAATTTTGTCAGTAAGTGTTTGACTGGTATATTTATTTTATAAACTATATTCCAGGATGACACATCCCAATTGGGTGGGAGTGTAAAAGACATTGTCTGTAAAACTTTAAGAACTCTGATTTAAGATGACAGAACAATGGACCCAAAGTTATCGGGGAGGCAAATTAATCTTCTCCAAACTTCTTTTAGTTTCGTGCTTTTAAATTTTAATTTACCTCACATCTTTGAGGATGAACTCTCAATGAAGCAACTGACCCAAGATTATATACATGAGTTTACGGTCAGAAGTAGAGGTGGAAGCGGGTTTCCTCACTCAGACCTTAACAGACATGCCGTTCTGGGCTTCCACACGTCTCTAAGTTAATTTAGCACCGAATTCTAAAAGTCCGTGAATCTCTTAAACTGGCATTCCCCCTGCCTCTCACATACACACACACTTTTAAAATGCTCTACAACATTGAAGGAGAAAAAGAAGTAAGAAGAGGAGAAGAGAGGAATAAGAAAGAGCTGAAATCAGTCAGGGGGATCTAAGAGCACTCCCAGATCCTGCATCCTGAGCTCCTGAATGCTAGCACTTCCATTTTTGATATCTGCTTTTGGTTTGTGTGCACATGAATGTGTTTGCATGTATGTAAGTAGTCAAACCTGAGCATGTATAGTATTATTTTCGGCGGTTAAATTCTACGAAGTCACTCCAAATACTGAGGTCACAGATCAGATGGGTTTCCCATGAGCCACTGCTCTCACTAGTTACTTAAACCAATCGAAAATGTAGCCTGGCTTCTTTATGTGTCTGCTGGAATCCAACTTATTCAGTGTTGGCGTCTGATGAACACTGGGCTTGCAACCAACAACGTGTCACTTGTCCCTGAGGTTTGTCTAATACTCATGTTCTTTGCATAATGCTCAATAGAATACACTGTGCTTGGGAATGCTGGACAAAACTATTTTCATCACACTTGAAGGTCATTTAAGCATCAAAAATACCAAGAGAAATTATTTATGTGAAAAACATGGCCTAAACAGACAGAAGGGAACACTTGTTAGCACATGAAAACTGACACAAGACCAAGTGTCACCTGTTGGGACTCAGGGGGAATGTTCATGTCAGCGACTAAGACTCTCCACTCCACTGCCATAGGGCTGCAAATGACCAAGGCCCCATGTGGTATTAGGGTTGTAAATAGATGTCCATGGAGAGCCAAATTTGAATGCACAAAATACGTGCAAAAAGAGATCTGGTTACACATATAAATGGTTTAAATTAAATAGCAAACCTCACAGTGTTTTACAACAAATATAACTGGTGACTTCTGAATAATTCAGATCTAGAGAAAATGAAGTGAAAATATATCAAGGTGTTTTGAAAATGCGAACAGGCAGAGAACTAGAGAATACAGAAGTTTGGGAAATAACTGTTTTCCTTGGCAAGTTTAGTTTTCTTTCTCAAGTTGAGGACGATGTACTGTGAAGGCCTACCGGCACAGCTTAACTCGGAGGTACCTAGCTCCTTGTGAAGTTGTCTGTCATCTCTTTAGTTCTGAGGCAGAGATTTACACACACCCCTGCCCCAATGCCCTTTCATGTCAATAATGGATTTGCCTTCTAACCACACTGTTTTCTTGACTGGGATTTTACTATTGCTCCGGAATTGATTATTTTTCAGAATTACTGTAAAGATGCCTCCAATGCAGCAGTAGTACTATGAAAGATCAGCACAGATCCTTCCCTGTGCTTGCTGTTCAGGGTTGCAGGATGAAGGCTGCCTAGCTGTGAATATATAGTGAGGAGTCAAAAAATAAAAGCATCAGGACAGATTTCAGTGGGAATTTCCACGTTTTTGTGAGAAAATATCACAAGCTAGGTTCTGCATCATGCAGAAGCCCTCCTTATCTGACTATGTCTCTTCTGCGCTCTAGTCCCACGCCTCAGGAAAGATTTTCTGGACTGTGGCTCAGATTTCCTCTCTGCATCAGCACCATCCTGTGAACTCTATGCTCCTGTCTTTACAACATCCCTAGTTGAGCTATAATTTATCCACAGTCCTAAAGACTACCTCCGACCATGTGCCTCAAGTCCTTCCAGAGACTGGATGCTCATTGTTTTGTCTCCCATGGCACAGACAAGAAACAAATGTCATGAAAGATTGAATAAATGAATGAGTGAATTTTCATTTGTTCCAGAAGGAAGTACCATGTTTCCGTTCAGAATATTTAACTTCTTATTTTATATATTTGGAATTCCTACAATTCATACATTTGGTTTTCTTTAACCGTTTCCATATTTCTCCTGTCTTTTTGGTTTTCTTCAGTTCCTGTATTCAGGAAAGAGGCCAGAAATTCATTTAAACCAATTTATTTTAATTATCTGCAAAGTGCAAATTTTCCATAATGGCTTAACCTCCCTGTAGGGATGAGAGTCTCTGACAAGCACAGCTCAGAGGCCCACAGGAAGGAACAGGGAGGAAACAGCTGTTAATAGCTCAGTAGATGCCCCCGCCCTCCATTACCTGGGAGAGTAGGCCCTCTGGTGCTGTTTCCTCCAGAGAGGTCACATATGTCCTCTGCACATATGAACACAGGCTGCCCTCATCAGGGAGCAGATGCGGGTCCTACAGAATCCTTTTGGTATGTGGAGGAGTGTGCTATGTCTGCCTTTCTTCATTCGGTTTTAGCTTCACTTCATATTTGATGTATCACGAAAGCAGTAAAACCAGCTTAGATTTTTTTTTCCAAAATAATAAAACGTCCTTCGTCCTCCTGAAAAAAATCTGTCTCATCAACCTTCAGAGACTAGACTCTCACCTCATTCATCACAATCTACAATTAAAGCCAAAACCTACTGAGAATGATAAAGAATGTACCTATTCAACATTAGCACAGGAAGACTAAACAGTAAAACTAGATACAGCAACCTCACTTTTCAAGGTGAATAGTCACATGGAATGATGTCTCTGGCCAAATACCTAAATCTGGGAACAGTTAAAAATATTAATTACTTGCCTGATTCCTGGAAATATTGAGACAATAATTAAATAAGCTAAAGAAAAGTCATGTTAAAATGGGTAAAAAAAATGCAATGGATTCTCCATGACAAGATGGTGCTCATATGTTTTCATAGGACAAATTTTAATAAGTAATTGATAATGGTCATCACCTAATTCAACCAGCTCTTGTTGGCCAGGTGTTCTGGCAATTGAATGGATAAGTAGTATCACACACATGTAACTCTACTGTAACTGTGTAAGTAGGTGTTGTGATTATTCTCATCTTGCAAATGAAGAAACAAGCTCTGAAAGGGAGTTGGATTGCCCATGATTTAAACCATCTGTTTTGCTCTGTCGTAACTAGGATCTATTGCATCAGGCTTGTTGGAAAGTGATCTCAGTGTCTATAAGAATGAAGATTACTTCAGCATAGGTGGATAGCAGAAAGAAAGTTCTCATTCTGGGGAAGACACCAACACCTGCTGGTAAGATCAAACACTTGGGAACTATCTATAAACACATGGATGCTGACCTACTGTGTCACCAGCTGTATCTCCTACAGAGGGCTAGCCTCTCAGAAGAAGACAGCTCTGTGCACGTGTGCTCAATCTCTAAGTCTCACAGCTATAACCTGGCTTAACTTGATGGACGTCTTAACCTCCTCTCCAAAGAGAAAGGGGTGATTTGTGTATAAAGATAAAATCCTGGTATAGTGCTCGAAATGTGTTTGAGATGGAAGACAAAGTTCCTGAACAAGAGAAGTACTCTCTCTATCCTGCCTGGGAGGGGCAGAGGAACCAAGCACAAAAATAAGAAAGTGAGGAATCAATCTAAAAATCACTTTGGCAAAATAGGAATGATTCAAAGGTAATCAATCAGTGGGTACATAGACTTTCTCTGAAAACATTAGACCAGAGTTCAAGTTCCCAGCACCACCTATGAAAAAAGCCAGGCATGGATGCCTGCTATGTATTCCCAACATTGCTCAGCACAAGGCAGGCAAATCCAATCCAGTCTAGCTGAAACACTGAGGTTTCTCCTTAGTGAGAGACTGTCTTAAAGTAGGAAGACAGACAGCTATAATAAGGAAAGATACTGGATATCCTGATATTCCTGCTATGATCTCTGAATGTACACACATGTGTGTGCACATGCACACACACATATACACACAAGCAACATCATACAGATATGCACACTTATATATAAGCCCTCTCTCTCTCTCTCTCTCTCTCTCTCTCTCTCTCTCTCTCACACACACACACACACACACACATATTCACATGCAAATACACATATCACACACATATATACAAGCAATAGCATGCACACACACAGAGGGGGGAGGAGGGAGGGAGGGAGGGAGGAGAGAGAGAGAGAGAGAGAGAGAGAGAGAGAGAGAGAGAGAGAGAGAGATTTTGTTGCAAAATGGTTGGCTGCTAGCATCCACCTCTGTATTTGTCAGGCTCTGGCAGAGCCTCTCAGGAGACAGCTTTATCAGGCTCAGTGAGCGTGCACCTCTTGGCATCCCCAATAGTGACTGGGTTTGGTGACTGCATGTGGGATGAATCCCTATGTATGGTGCTCTCTAGATGGCCATTTCTTCAGTTTCTGCTCCACACTTTGTGCACATATTTCCTCCTGTGAGTATTTTGTTCTCCCTTACAAGAAGTACTGATGCATCCACACTTTTGTCTTTCTTCTTCTCGAGCTTCATGTGGTCTGTAAATTGTATCTTGCCTATTCTGAGCTTTCGGGCTAATATCCCCTTATCACTGAGTGCATATCCTGTGTGTTCTTTTTGTGATTAGGTTACCTCACTCAGGATGATATTTCCTAGTTCCATCCATTTGCCTAAGAATTTCTTGATGTCATTGTTTTCACTTCTTAAGTCTAGACTATAGATACCTCTAAGAGAAACAAGACAGCATCATCTCTGTCTCCCAAACCTGACTTTTTGTAGGTAATCAGGGACATTTGTGAATGAAGTCATGTCATAAAGAGTAATTGTCACATCTACTACTACTCTGAAAATTTGTCAAGTAATTTGAAGATGCCTGTTCGCCCAGAGACATCTCCTTCCCCATCTACCATGTTGGCTTCTCAGTCTATAAACCTTTAGGAAGTGAGTGTCTATTTTACATGAGACTTTCAATCTGTGGTGTTACACTATAACAGACTTAATTAACTAAGACATTGAATTTTTTTAATAAATTATTAGTTCTCAATGGACAACTAAGATCTACAAATCTCCAATCAATTTTGGCAAATTCACCTGCTAAGAACTTTCATCACCATGATAGGAGTGACTACTTTCATTTAATTTCCTGTTTCTGGTGCCTAAAAGAAAGAGTCTTTGTTGTACTGGGGGCAATTACACACCTGTTCTTTTATCTTTCTGCACTACAATGCTCTGGATATGTAAATTATTAAAGAGCCACACAGAGGACAACAGTGATTATTCCTGTGTACCATAAGACTAACACTCGGGAAATATATTCTCTGAAGAAAATGGTCTTATGCCATGACAACTGAAAGGACTAGTCTGCCTTTTATTTGGTCTTGATCTCTTCCAATATCTCATTTGTGCATTTGAAAAACAATCATACTGGAAAGCAGTTTGGCTGTTATTTTTATATCATTGAAAGATCAATATGATCTTCTTCTTCTTCTTCTTCTTCTTCTTCTTCTTCTTCTTCTTCTTCTTCTTCTTCTTCTTCTTCTTCTTCTTCTTCTTCTTCTTCTTCTTCTTCTTCTTCTTCTTCCAGCACTGAGGAGTGTTCTTGGCACCTCTTGGATTTATCTTCAACATGGTTGATGGGCTGAGTGGTAACAGACCCCTTAACAAAGTCAAAGTAACACTTTGCTAAGTACTTATGCCAGTTTTTGAAATTGCTTTCTTAACAGAGAATATTTGAAGCATTTAATTCATTCTAGGAGTGAGTCTTTAACTATAATGTCTATAGGTTAACAAGAAAATGAGAAAGATTGGCTTATCTTAAATTCTTTCTTTTCTTACAATAGGAGCTACTTTGAGTATCTAACATTAGCAACCCTTTAGTACAACAATAACCTGGAGGCATATGAACTTATTTTTGTTCATAGTTGATACACTGTATTCATCAGCAATGAAAAGGATTAGCATGTGGCACTACTCACTACAACCTAAATTATATGGAGGAGCACAGACCACAGTAAGTAGAGACATATTCAGAAGAAAGGGCAATATAGCATTCAGCAAACACAGCTCTGAGCATGAAATGAAGTGTTTTCCAGGGAGCATTCTAGATTATTTCCTTCCTTTTTCAGATTATTGAGTGGGTAATGGTTTTAGAAACACTAGAAGGTTCAATACAATGATTATTTATTGACAATGAATACAATTTTGTGTGACTTTAAAATAGGAACAAAGATGGCTGCTATTATTGTCCACATTATACTTGCATTGTACTTCCCTATAAAGGGTTTAACTGTAAGTCCCATGTCTTCCTCCAGATCATGATTACCTCAGGGATAAGTAATGAATCTGAAGTCTGGCAAGATATGACTCTCCAGGCATTAAAAAGTTAATAAACAGCAGAGTTAGAAGCCACCCTAGATTTAAAGTCTAATCTTGTGTTCTTTTCAGAAATTTAAAATGATAATTAAACAAGAATTGGTGGGGAGGGTGCTTTGCATGAGAAGGGCATTGAATTTGTTTAAAAGAACTGAAAAAATGTAAAAATGAATGACAAATAAAAAATAATGGCTCCTTTGATGAGCTTTTAGATTTACTAAGAAGAGAAGAAACAAGTCATTATATTAAAATCCATGATACCAGGAGATATGGAATCAATGAAACACTCCTTTCAAGCCATTCTCCCATGTATTCAGTAGAAGGTATTGCTTAGCTAACATTTCTTGGGGAAGATTAAGTACTAACACATGCTATAACAGATAAATCTCAAAATTATGCCAAGTGAAAGGCACAAACACATAAAGCCATGTATCATATATATATATATGATAGGAGATTCATGTTTAAATTCAGGAAGAGGATGGAAGAAGCCGGGATGCCAAGGTTAGAGTGTGGGAAGGCAGGGAACATCCACGACAAGGTTGTGCCAGTGAAGATATCTTGACAGTAAGTAGTGACGTGGCAATGGTCACAGAATTCTTTGAACACTGAAGTATACATTTGAAGCTATCTATTACAGCACTTACATCATTTCTCAGTTTAAAGAAAAAGAGTTCTTTCTAGTTGAGGCATTGGCAGCACAAGGTGATCAAAGGGAAGACATTACTTCCAGGAAAATACAAATAATGACATTTCAGTACGGTGAAGTCTACTTGAGTGGGTCATAATTACATGAAATATATGAGGTGATATGAAGTAATAGCCAATGCTTCCTAAGTACTCATCGTATGTCAGTTTTGAGTGTTCTTTATCAGTACTCCAAAACTCTTGACAAACCCTAGGAGCTATGCCATATTTTCCTCCTATATTTTTAGATCAGAAAGTAAATCGGAAAAGGTAAAGAGGTTGGTTCAAGGTTATTCCGAGGATAACTGCAGAGCTACGAATGGAGCCAGGAAGACAGCTTATAATTATTATTAATCACCAGACTATACTATTCCCTTATAAAATCACAGCACATACTGCTTTGATGTGAATCAAAATCCTTATCCAGGGAGGCTGATGAGATGGTTCAGTGACAAAAAGCACTTGTTCCTCCAGAGGACTCAAGTTTGGGTCTTAATACCACATGGAGCTGTTCAAACCTGACCACACCTCCAAATGCAGGGGATCTTACACTCTTTTCTGACTGCTTCAGGAGACCATACATATACATCCTCCACATACATCCTGCCCACACACAAGATACATAAATAAAAATGAAGTGAAGTTTATTAACATGCATTATTCACAGGAGCAATATATTTTCATTTTAGAACAGTTTACGATTAGTGTGTCTGAGTAGTTTCTTGTATGTGTGCATATGGATCACATGTGCAACGGGTACCAGCTGAAGTTCCCTTGGAATTGGAGTTACAGAAGATTGTGGATATTGGGAAGTAAACTTAGGTCTTGCAAGAGTGGCAAGTGTTTTTCATTACTGAACCATCTCTCCAGGAAAGACCATTGAATCTTAAGGTAAATGTCTGTGTATTGACTTCCCCTAGCTCCTACCTGCAGTATATGGACAATGTTGTACTAAAAGATTTTGCATACATCCTAAAAGAGGGAGCCCATTGGCCCAGAAGCTTTGTACATTCAAAGGTCACCTGTTATTTTGAAATTTCAGTGCTGAGATTCCATGCCTCACAGATGAAGAGACTATTCAGGGACAAAAACCTCTCAGGTCAAGCTGCTGATCAGGAATGAGAATGCTGAACTTGAGATGAGAATTTGACAGGTTGTGCCTGGAGCTGATCCTGTGCCACAGCTCTCTGCTCCCAGATCCTGCTGGCAGAGAGCTGCATTCTCAGAAGTAATGACACTCCTGAGAGCAAAGGTGACACCAGCACTTTTGTTCACATTCCTGCCCTCAGAACCCAGGAATTGAGGAGCCCTCTGGGACAGAATCATTGCAGTTTCTGTCTGCACCTGGAGCTGACACTGTGCTATAGCTCTCTGTATCCAGATGCCCCTGGGAGAGAGCTGGTCTCCCAGGAGTGCTGACACACAGGCTTAAAGGAGGGTCAAGCCACTGTCAGAGACAGCAAGACCAGCTAACACCAGAGATAAGCAGATGGCGAGAGGCAAGGGCAAGCACCTAAGCAACAGAAACCAAGGTCACTTGGCATCATCAGAACCCAGTTGCCTTACCACAGCAAGCCCTGGATAACCCCAACACACCAGAAAAAGCAAGATTTTGATTTAAAGACCACAACTCATGATATTAGAGGATGTTAAGAAGGACATAAATAACTCCCTTAAGGAGATGAGAGTTTGTCAATGGGTTGCTAGGATGAGTCTATAATGGAAGGAAATTGGATAGGAAAGACAAAGAGACAACCAAAAGAATATTCTAACCAAATATATTATTGATTAGTATGCCTGGAGTGTCATGCCCAGAGGTGCCAACTGGAAGCCTCAATGTATCATGAGCTGAGAAGGTAGGAGAACGATGACCACCATTCCAGGCTTAGATGCCAAACAAACACCAGAGAAGCTCTAGGATATTAGCACTAGAGTCCAGGAGCATGAGAGTTGGAGGAAGGAACAGAGTATTTTAAAGCTAAACTTGACTCTTAAGCCTCCAGGACCTACTACTCTGTAACTGTGAGACTTCAGCCACTAACCTTCCTCCAGCCTTTCCTCACAATCTTGTTATGATTATGGAGAGAAAGTCCTATATCAGCATCTTGCCTGAAATTCACTAGATATTGCAGTCTAAACTTGAACTTATGATTCCCCTATTTGTATTCCAAAATACTGATATAATAAGCCTGGCTAGGTCTGTATTTATTTTTTAAGAAGGGCATAAGAAAGCTGACTTTCTGAGTGTATAATGAAGATCAAAAGAAAAAAAAATAACACAGGCATTAAATATATTCCTCTGTTCATTACAGAGTGTTCAATGTGCAGTAGTTATTTCAACAGTAAATGTACACCAGGCTCAAACAGACATGTAATTCTGCCAGTTTCCATCCAAAGAGCAGTAAAAGACCTTGGGCTACTTATTAATAATCCCACCACCAATTTCAAACCCCACAATTTCTGATTTTATTTCCAACCACTATAATATAAGTTCTTAATGTTTTCTTGCAATAATTTGAATTTACACAAGAGGAATAGGAATGTTTTCTAAAATAATCTCCATGATACTCTGTGAGGCTTTCTCTGCTGGGGAAACAGCTTTGGCTTAACTTGGGTTTTTTTTATTTTATTTTTTTGGTCTTGTCTCAATCTAGTTTTCAGTCAGGACTATCTTTACCCCATTAGTGTCTGAGATTTTCCTTTGAGGTGGTAAAGCGCCACTTTGAATCTATATCCTGCTGTTATGATTTCAAATGCATTTCTGATAACAGGGTCATCCCTGCTAAACACATATTAAAAAAAATCTCCTATTTTTCTAGAAAAACAGAACAACGCAACAACAACAACAACAAAAACCAATGAAGATCCAGCACTGGTGTCTTCAGAGGGGACTTCCCCTACCCATTGTTGGGATGAAAAGACTGTAAGATAACATTACATCGGGTTAAAAAAAAGAGGTTCAAAGAAGCTCCTAGATCAACCCCCTTTTTTTAAGAATTTAGTTTCTCAGTATGAAAAAGTTACAAAGTAGTGTGGCAGCACCACACAAATTTCATCTCTAAAATACTGCCAGCATTTGGCACCGAGGGAAAGCCTGTTCAAACAGGCTGATCATCAGACAGCAGGCTACCTTGATTTTCTCTCAGGTCCCCACTCCGTCTTCTCTCTGCTCTTTGCATGCCAAAGACAGGGATCTTCACCAGGGTTCTCTCTGTGGAGGTCAGTAGTATCTCCCATTATGGTGATTTGAAGGAAGAGTGTCCCCCATAGCCTTGTGTATTTGAACACATGATTCCTTATTCTAGGCTGGGTCCTAGAATCCTTAGGTAGTGGAGCCTTGCTTACGGAAGCATGTCACTGAGGGGTGAGCACTGAAAAGATTCATTTATGCTTCCCTTCTAAAACTGACATGAGACTTCTCAGCTTCCAAGTCCTCCCATCATTAATGGACTGTCTTTTTGGAACTGGAGTCTCAAATAGCTCTTTTTTTATAACTTGCCTTAGTCATACTATTTTATCAGAGCAGCCAAAAGTAACTCATATGCTATCCATACAAGTATTCCATAAATATTCATTCATTGAGAGGCCAGCATAGACCCCAAGGTAAGAATGACTAAATGATAAAAGATACCAAATTAAAGTGGTTGGATTTAGCACCTGTAGAGTATAACTCCTAACCCACCCATATACTATATAGCTGTGTAGAAGAGAAAATTGACACTAAAATTTCAAATATAGGTCAACAGTTGTCGAACTATTGCGCAAAGAGACAATGGAGGGTTTTCTAGTCCCTCTTCAATCAAGCCTCAATGTTAACTCACAATTTGACCCAGAGGGAAACTGAACTGTTCTTCTTGCCCAGTGTGGAAAGCAGCCGCGGTGGTTCTCTCTGTACACTCATTCCTCTGTTGAGTCAGAAACACCTTCTTTTCCTTCTGTGTAGTGGAGATTGGACAAGGCTGACAGCACAGGGAAGGAAGCATTGCTATTTGTATATCTAATAGGTTCATGCCAACTGGTAGTTTTTCTAGAATGTTTGAGATCATTTGGCAATAATAATGAGATAGGATGTGACAGTGGAAACTCTCCAATTTAGCAAGATTCATTTTGCAAAATCATCAGTGAGTCTAAATAACTGCCTAACAGAGCAGAACAACATCTGGCAAACGAGTAGTGACACATGATGACGCTTCTAGCAGCATATGGCAATATCTTCAGAGTCACCTGCAGATTGGAAGAAACACCACTTTATAACTACCTCAGCAAAGAGGGAGGCAGAGTGTGTAGTCAAGGAGAGCTTTGCAATAACACAGGATGACCACCGAAAGTGGATACTAAGTATTAAACAAAATGTCAAAATAGCAAAACATTGCTAGAAAACCACAGTAACAAGTTCTCTAAGACTGCTAATCACAATAAGGTATAACAAGTGAAAGACCTATATATTGAGCTCAAAAGCATGTTGTTCAAGCTCTATTAAGTGACTAATGGTACTATGGTCAGACTTAATTAGAATTCTTATTCTTTGATAAAGAAGAAAAAAATCAGGCTGTCTTTGCCAAGCAGTCTCTCACACATTTGGTGGGTATCTGTTTCTCATTTCAGATTTGCCCTGTCTAGAAATTGATTTTCCTCTCCTAATATGTGCAACGCCAGTCCTCTGGGATGGAGAATACAGCCTGATGGATGCAAAGTATCTCTGTGGTCCATCTACTCACCCCTTCCTACCCGCATAATCCAGGAGTAGTTATCAATACCACCTCAGAGTAACCAGTTCTACCATATACCATAGCAGCTTGTGAACAAGGGCAACACAGAAGTGGCAGAGAAACACAAAGAATCCATGTTGCTCCAGTAGCCTTATATTTCTCCTGAACTTCATAAGCACTCACAAGTTTAACTCTACTCTCTCAGGTTGTTCCCCAAGGAACCTCTGACACACACCGTTTACACCATCCTGGGCTTGGCTATTTTATACTTACCTCCTCAGGAAATGCTGCACTGCTTTCCCACACCAGGAGTAGAGCCATGAACCACCATGCACTTTCCCTGTTCCAAAAATGGTCCCTGGATCATGAACATTGGACTGTGGTAGCTACCATGCCCAAATGTCCCATCACCATGAACCAAAATCTGCACAGCATGGTCCCCTGTGCTCCCTGCACCTTGTGAATCTCTATTTCTACCATGGCTTTGCGCTCTTTAGGGTTGTGTTACCGAAGCATAGGATTGGCCAACATTTCTGCACCCTGATTTTGGCTCCTAGTAATGGTGATCTTAAGAGTCACTGTGGTGGTCTTAATCTTCCCTGTGTGCACTTTAGGTGGAAGATGATGATTCTGATCTGAGTAGTTAAAAACACTGTGTGGCTCATGAATGCCGCAGAGTCAGAAGTTGATTCCCAGACTGACTGCAGAGTCCATGCCCCTGTATCCCACATGCACTGCATTTAACTTATCAACTCTTCTTTCTTTTAAAACATGTTTTCTACCCGAGAAGCCTTAGGCATACATGGAAATATAGTTCAAAAGTACAAGCAACTTAGTTTCCAGAGCCACACCTTCCCTGCTCAAGAATGCTGTCTTTGTATGTGTTTATATGATGCAAAGTTGGCCATGTTTGCATCAAGTCTATACTAGGAAAGAAGAAACAAGAGTCTTGAACACACAGAGAAACAATGCCACAGCAAACTATGGAAATGGATACTGAGCTTTGATTGTCTGGATATTTGCTCCTTTCTACATCTCCCCTAGGTCTCCAGTACGAGAGACAAGAACGCTGCCACCCAGCTACACCCAGTGCAAGTCAGCAGGCTTCGTTCCAGAAGGTCTTCACCAGTACCCTCTGCTGCAGCCAGGGCTCTGGTTCTGTGGTCCTTTCTATTCTCTTTTCTGAGAAGACTCCCTAGTCTTCTGCTAACTCTAAGCTGCACAGGGCATAAATGAAATCACTCATAGAGTCTCCTGTAGGAAGCCCTTCCTATTCCCCTTTCTGGGACATTAGGTGATAACTGAGTTTCTAGTCATTGTGGTTATTTGAATATTTATCACAAGCACAGGTTAGATTGTAGGTACTCTCTTGTGAGGGACTTGAATGTTATCCTACTTGCCTGAATGGTCACTTGAGGACCCCTTGCTGGATTAAAGAGACTGTAAACTGAGCTCCTTCTCCAGAATATGCTAAACATAATATAAAATCCTATGTGTTTCTTTTACAGTTGTGAGTCCCCACAGATTCCTCAGAAACAAGGGCACTTTGAAGTCCTTCAGAGCTTTTAATTTAATCTTCCTTAATGGCATTTGCCTCTTGGTTGGGTCAATATATTCTCAGAAGTCTGTACCCTTATGGATTTATAGTCTTGAAAAGTGTTTTTTTTTTTTCCTTCTGTAAAATTCCCTTGATTATTTATTAGGGCTGATTCATATCTAGTGAATTTATATTGTTTTCTTATCCAAAGAAATATCCTATTACATCCCAGCCCAAATATATTTGTTTTCTTCAAATTCCAAGTGATTTATGGTATGTGGAAAAATTAAACTTTTTTACAGATTAAACAAATCATTTGCATATTTTTATTTCATAAAGTCACCATGTGACAATTGTTCCAGCTGCATTTTCATTGTTGTGATCTATTTAGAAGCTGCAGAGTGCAGCTCAAAGCCGATCACCCAGAAGGTGTGGAGAGACCCCTGTATGTGGGGCACTTCACCTCAGGCGCCACAGAATCCTTGTCTGTTCTGTTGAATGCCGTTGGTGCACTATTATGTAGAAAGTTTGGATTAGATTCCCCAGAGTAAGTACAGCAGGCAAAACTCCTGTAAGGTGCCGCTGTGTTTCTCAACACTCCCCTTTACATGTACATAGTAAGTTGTTTTTACCAAAAGGTGTGCAAAAAAGTGACCTTGAGTTCCACCATGCCCTATGTCACACTGCAGAGGAGGCTGCGGTCAGTGTCTCCTATACCTGCTAGAGTACTTCTGAGGAGAAACCAGAGTCTGCAGAAGTCAGTTAACAGTTAGAAGGTGTCTACCAGCCTCCAGGCCCCTTGGCACTGTATTAGGTGTTGTTACTGAGCTGAGCATCTCCTAATTCACAGCCTCACAGCAAAGGAGAGCAAATGGGTGTGAGAATACATACAATCAGGGCTATAATTGTATAAGGAAGTTGCAGGCATTCCAGAGGAGGGAGAGCCAGAATGAGGGCTCTAGTAGGGAGGGTTTGCTCAAGAAGAGAGAAAGAAAACACCACCCGCCAAGAATAGCTCCTGTAAAGTCAGGGGTGAGAGAGAATGCCCTCAAGTTAGACAAAATGAGAGTGGCTAGTTCTTTTAAATTGTATACAAGAAGAAACATGTGTTAAACAAAACAAGACTAGGAAGGAATCATTATCCCAGGGTTTCTTACCCTCTCCCTAACACCTTATTATAGGAGGAAGACTGCATGTGAAGGAAGAAAAATATTAAATATCAGTCTCTCTTACCAAGGAAAGAAGCCAAACTTAGCACACATGGTAGGTTGTGTCTTATTGGGTGGGGTAGGTCTTGTTTTGTTTTCTGGTTGTTTGTTTAGTCCCAGCATCTCATATATCCCTAGGCTCTCACTAGGTAAGGAGAATTCTTCTCCCTCTGCCTCCAGAGTTCTGGGATTACAGGTATGTGCTATCATGTCTGGTTGATGTGGTCTGGGGATCAAACCCAAGACTTTGTACACCCTAGGCAAGCACTGCACCATTTGAGCTATACACCCCAGTTCACATAAACACGAATATCATATATACCATGGGTTACACATAACCCTCAATACATGTATGCATAGTTCAGTGTTTGAATCCGGTGGAACATAGGTGTCTCCTCAGAAACTCACTCTTTCTTAGCACTGAAAATTGCAGGACCCTTTTATATGTTTTGCAGTATACAGCTGTGACCTGTAATCATTTCACAGATGGTAGCAGCTGAGGTGGTGGCTCCTGTCTGACTGTAACTTAGAATACACTCGTCACCCCAACACCACCACCCTCTTTCTCCACTACCCCCAAATTCTCGTTACTGCCATTCTACTCTGCACGATACCAGATATTTGTAGATTCCACTCGAGTGAGGTAATGCATAGCTTGTGTACCTGTGCTTGGCTTATTGTACTTCCCGCAAAGGTCTTCAGATCCATCCATCTGGAAATGAATGAAATTGTTTAAAAATATTTTTTGTCTTAATGGTATTCCAGTTGATGGAACCACATTTGTTTACAACCTTGGTTATTAGGAACTGTGCTGCAGGACCATGGGGGTGTACATATCTCTTGAAAATGCTGACTTCTCTTTGTATAGTATTACAGTATGTGTATATATGTTAGGGCACAGGCATAATGTTCTCCTTGACCACTGCATTAATGTTCAATGCACCAACACTGTGCAAAGTGGTCCTTCCCTCCACATTCTCAGTGGCATTTTTGATTTAGTTACTTAGAAAACAAGCAGGCACCTAAGGAATAACAATAAAATAAGATAAAACAAAACCAAACAAATCTGAAAAGGATGAAGCAAACAAACAGAAGAGAAAGAGCAAAAGCATGAGTTATATTATTATCATTACAGGGATGGGCGGTATTACATTTTGATTTTTATGTTCTATTCTCTGATCACTTGGGAGGTTGACTGTTTTGTTACATTAAATATCTATTTAGATCAATTGTTCAGGTTTTATGTTTTTGAGAATTTCATATAAGAATACTGTATTCGTATCATTTTAACCTTCTTTCTCCCCTTCTGCCATCTCTTGCACTATATTCTCTCTTAAAATCCATATTATTCTTAAACATGCATATGTCTACGTACACACAGCCTACTGAGTCCATTTAGTGTGGGTACTCTGTTCGTGGGTTTAGGGATGATCAGCTGGGATTGCATCCCTGAAGAACAACTATTCTGCCTTGTGAGCACCCATTGATTTCCTGTAGCTCTGTTAGCTATGTTTGGGGCCTTGTGAATTTCCCCTCATCCATAATGGCAAGTTGAATGATGTGATCAGTTTTGAACTTGGACATTGTTCCCACTGAGTTTTTTCAGTTACACACGTGTGTGTGTGTGTGTGTGTGTGTGTGTGTGTGTGTGTGTGTGTGTGTGTTTTTCTGGCTATCAGCTGTTTGTCATAGTACACATATAAAATATGCCCTTCACTTTACAGATTGACCCCAATCTGTGCTTTTGATTATAAAAAATATTTTATACTAAAGCAATCTCATTTATGTGGCTACTCAAAGGATTAAAGTTGATTATGATATTTTATGTACGAACTCCTAGAATAATGCCAAGTCAATAAAAACAGAAAACTCAACAAATTCTAAAAGAAAAGACACATGCAACTGTAGGCCACTGGAAATTTCTCTTGGAACAGTGCCAAATAATTCTGAACTGCCAGGACAGTAAACATGAAGAGTCTTACTGCCACCACTCACCACCCACCAACCAATCCCACCTCCCACCACATCCAGGCTTTGCTAAGAAATTCCATGAGTCTTATTCTGCAGTAGTCTGATTCAGTCTTAAGAGAAAAGACACAGAGACTGTACAAATTATATAGTGGGACAGCACAATTCTCTGACTTCTATGACCTCACAACATTAAATATTCCATGAATAAAAAAAATGAACATACTCTCTCACGTGCATAAACTATGCCAAATGAGGAGGCACATCATCTTCTCCATCATTTCTATAAATCTCCAACTATTCAAGCTAAAACCATGGACCTGACTGAGGAACCCCTCTTTAAAGGTTGACCGCATCTGTGCTTTTGAGCCTGCTTCTACAGAAACAGACAAAGAAATCCTAGATGGATGATTTAGAAATGACTTCAGAGTAAACAGGGCACCCAATCCTTCCAAATGTGCTTCTTGGCTCAGCATCTTTATGGGAAATTTGTACACAACTGATCGGATGCCGGGTAGGGAAACTGAAGATTCACACTATGTATTTTTATCTCCTAATTATTATTTAATTTGCACTTCAGTGCTTGCAAAATGGGTGTGAAAATGAAAATGAAGTCGCTATAGAGGGTAAGAAACACAACCCTGTGACATGTAAGATTCAGCAGACTTCCAGATCAGCAATGACAGCTTTGACCCAATTTGAGCCCTTGCTGAAGCTTTGGAGTACTGGAAGCAACCCTTTTGAAGGCATTGATGATGTAAGAGTTGACAGTGGAACTTAGGACCACATTGTCACTTCTGCAGTCTTTCTACATTAGAACCATATCATTCTTTAGTATATTACCTATTCATATTAGAGAACTCAGACTTGTGTCTGACTGAGAAAATGTGTATGACCTGTGGCCTGCTGTAAGTCACTAAGTACACACTTGGTCATTGAGAGCTAAAGATCATTCAGTCATTCAGTTATTCCATTTGTGAGAATATTTTTTCTTCTTCATTTTCAAATTAGTTTACAAAAAGTAAGCATCCTTATGTCGATCTCAAACACAGTATGTTTTAATTAGTCTTTTCCCTCCCCACCTGTTTCTCTACCACCTCTATGTATCCCCGACTGCATCCCTGACTGCTTTCCACATTTTATCTCAAATATGTCTTGCAGAATTTTTCTACTCTCTCAGCATCTCCTTTTATCCTTTTCTGATCTTGTCACGGGTTTTAGGCTTTAATTGCATTTGCACCCTAGGATTCACATGTATGAGATAGTTTTGTCATTCTGGGTTTGAGACACCTCAGTTAATATGAATACTTTCAAAACCCATTCATTTTCCATCAAATTTCAATTTTTCCTGTCTTAAAGAAGCTGAGTAAAATCCCCATTGCATATGGACCACGTCTTCCTCATCCTTTCACCTGTTGATGGACAGCTAACCTGACTCCCATTCTTTGTCATTCACAGTTTGTGAGAACCTACCAAATGTCAGCAAAAACCGTGGATGCTTAAAGCTAAGGCCAACATTGTCTCCAACTTCAAGGACCCCAGTGGTGTGGATGAAGAGCTGCAGAAAACACTAATAATAGATGGTTATGATTATGCATTTTAGAGAAGGAGAAACTAAAATTGTATCTGGTTTGGATGTCAAACACACAGGTGCTCCATTTGCAGACTTGTAAAAGTATTTGAATAATTGCTTATAAAACTAATATAAGTTAATATAAGCATGGTTTTAAAATTTAAAACAAATCAAGACTATTGCCTAAAATTGCCAACATAGAGAGTCTTACAAGTGCAACCAATGTCAATTTGCATGGTCTTCAGGACAAACTACTTGTTACTTAGCATTTGATATTCAGCCATATGAATTGCTTCAAATTGCAGTTTTCATAGTCATATCAGACCATGTTCTGATAAAGGACTCAATAACAATGTACAAATTGGCACATTTTCCCACAGAGCACAATGTAAAATATTCAAACATTTACTATTTTTAAGTTATTTTCTTTGCACAGTTTGGCATTTATTTATTTATTGTTTTTTTTTAAGTTTTTCGTAATGGACTCTTTTTTTCCCCATTTTAATAGCAGCTTTATTCATGACAGCCAGAAACTGAAAACAAGCCAGCTGTCCCTCAACTTAAGAATGGACACAGAATATGTGGTACATCCACACAATGGGGTCTTTGTCAGCAATTACAAAAGAAATGACATCATGAAATTTGCAGGCAAATAGAACTACAAGGATGGAACTAAAGAACATCATCCAAAGTGAGGTAATCCAGATCCAGGAAGACAAACATGGTATGTATTCACTTGTAAGTGCATAATAGTCATAAAGTGTAACATAAGCATGCTACAAATCGTCTTCTAAATATTTGTGTTAATAGCCATAGATTTGTGCTGCTTGTAATGGACTCTTAAACATTTATTTTTTCTTCCTCCTTGATCAGAAGACATCTGATCTAAATCTTTTGAAAATTCCAACCTTATTTCCTTAGAATGAGAAGATCAGACTTCAAGGAAGTGTGCATGCTTAACTCTAACCCCATACAAACACATACCCCACACACACACATACACACATACACACACATACACACACACATATACACGGACACACACACACACACACGCACATACACACACACACACATATACAGACACACACACACATTTACCATGTCTTGTAGCATAGCTCGTGCTAGAGTTAGGGCCTCTCACTCTCAACCTGCACTGGATGGTACATTTGCAGAATAGTCATGGTTTAGGAGTAAGTCATATTTCAAAGGGACCTCTAAAAAATTACCATGCTCAGAGAAATACCTATCAAGAAATAAATTCAAAAAGGAAGCTGTTACATGATACATAACAATGAAATACAATCAGATGAAAGAGTTATGATCTTTGTGGCTAGCATTACTGAAGCTACACGTGTATTCCAGTGATGAAGATAAGTACTCTTGTTATGATTAGTTCATGTCAGCGGAGCAAACATTTTATTGTGTTTGTTTCCTATGCCAGGAAATATACTTAGAATAGAAGGCAATTATGTTTTTCTAAAAAAATATCTCACGATTTAAATAATCTAGCAAGAAACTGTATGGTTGGTTAACTCTGTTCTGAAGAAAGAGGACAAAAATATTCAAAATATTTCTAGGCTTCAAAGTAGAGAAATCAATGAAACTGAAGTTTGCAGGGGAGTCCTCAAAGGGAAAAAAGTTTGAAATAGTTTTGTGGTATTAGTTTAATTATGCTTGGCTTATGGAAAGTGGAGCTACTAGAAGGTGTGATTGTGTTGGAGGAAGTGTGTCATTGTCTGGCTGCAGAGGAGGGCTTCGAGGCGCTATGCTCATGCTCTGCTCAGTGCAGAAGAGATCTTCCTTCTGGCTTCCGGTGGATGACAGTTTCTCCTGCTTGCCTTCAGATTAAGTGGTAGAACTCTCTTTGTCCATCACCATGCCTGCCTGAACCCTGCCATGCTTCCCACCATGATGATAGTGGACTGAATATTTGAAATTATAAGCTTTCCCCAAGCAAATGTTATTGTTCATAAATGTTGCTTTGGTCATGTGTCTGTTCATAGCAGTAAAACCCTAACTAAGACAGAAGTTGTTACCAGGAACTAGGGTATTGCTATCAGAGGTCTTACTATGCTTTTGTTTAGAGAAATATGAACTTTGGGGCTCTGGGGTATTGCTGTGATAGTAATGACCATTTTTTTCTTGGAGGCATGCAGAATTTTAAACATTGTGTTTGGAAAGCAGTGGGATGCTTTAAGTGGGGCTTAATGGACCATCCTAGTAGGAATATGGAAGATATTGGTGCTGAGGATGACTTGAACTCTGGGTGTCTGGCTCAAGACGTTTCATGGGAAAGGAATTTTAGTACGTTGCCTCAAGATTCTTACCATGATTTGGTGAAGAGTGAGGCTGCTTTTGTTTTTGTCTGAAGAGTTTTCCTGAGAGGTGAAGAGACTCACATTAATTACATTGACAAAGGAAATTTCAAGAGACCCAGCATAAGCTTTGTCCTCTGGCTTACTCTCATGAGGAGCATTTTGATCAAGTGTAGCAAGTTTAGGACGGAAAAAATGCAAACATAAGATCCAAGAATTAAGGGGCACCAGGAAATGAAGTGAAGATAAAGCCTGTGTTCGTGGAATTTAAATGAAATAAGGAAATGGTGACCTCGTGGCAAGATCTCACCTAAATAAGCTTATTGTTTATGGGTTTGCAATTGAACAAGGGATAGTTTTATCATATTAGGTGTTATGACCTGGTTATTGTTTCATTTGGACATAAAGAAATATGATTGTGAATCAAATTGGCAAGCGATGGATTGCAATGGCTATTCTTGGTTGTCAAATTGTCTACATCTGGAAAAAACTACAACCCCGAAATGGAGGCCTCATCTGTCATCCAGATCATAAGGCTGGAAGACACAGATTTGGTCCTAATCTGAAGCATAATGGCTATGAAAAGCTTAGGCTCAGGCAGGGTGGTATATGCCTTTAATCCCTGGAGGATTAAAGCAGATCTATAAGTTCAAGGCCAGCCTAGGGCAGAACAAATTCCAAGTGGAGAAAAGCTTAGGTACAGCAATAGTGGTGTATAGGCCTTTAATCCCAGAACTCAGGTGACAGAGGCCTGCAGATCTCTTAGTTCAAAGTCAGTTTACAGAACAATTTCCTGAACAGCCAAGCTTAGACAGTAAATAAATCTTTTGAAAACAGAAAGCTAGTAAAGATGTAACAGAATAAGAGGGCCATGTTTCAGCCCCAACAAGTAGCAGAACTTAGCAGCTTCGGCCATCTAGCTCTGACTTTGGAGTCAAGAATAGAAGGGACTACTAGGAAAATTGATGGTGGTTAACTGGAGCCAAGAATTTAGTGGTGATTAAGAAGAGACAACACTGAGATGAAATCCTCTGGGAAGTATTTTCTAAGCACTCGCTGTGTTCCTGAAATAGCCAGGTTGCACCTCATGCTTCAGTTGGACTTGTCACTTTGTAAGAATCACCCAGGCGGTACTGGTTTGGGAGGCATGAAGGGATCATGAAGATCAGCTGAAGCCTGGCACTGTGAAAAACCAGAAAGTCCTTGGTGAAAGTGCAGCCTCAGTTGCAATTGATGGCCCAGGACTGAAGGAGGTCATGGAAAGAAGTTGAGGCTTGGAACCATGAAAAGAGCCTCTGAGAGGCTATTGGTGAAGCCTAGTTTCAGCTGAAGACCCCAGTGTATTGGAGATGATAGTACCATGAGATGATCACCAAGAATAGCAAGCAGCAGTGAAGTGAAGTCAACCAAAGCCTAGAGTGATACAGAGGATATAGCTAGAGAAGTGACCTAAGCCTTTTGGAGGGGCCAGAAGATCATGTAGTCCTGTGAGATACCTGCCAGGAAGCTAACAGGGAGTTGAACTAGCCTAAGAGAACGAAGTTTGTTCCAGTCAACAAAGCT
This sequence comes from Rattus rattus, assembly GCF_011064425.1. Taxonomy (NCBI): domain Eukaryota; kingdom Metazoa; phylum Chordata; class Mammalia; order Rodentia; family Muridae; genus Rattus; species Rattus rattus. The sequence continues at coordinate 12,440,250 of NC_046161.1, read as the reverse complement.
AAAAGGAATTGGAGATCTGAAGAGCACTTTGCTATCAGACATAGAAATGTAGATTTTGGAGTTTGCCCTGCTGGATTTTGGTCTTGCTCTGGTCCAGTATTTTTTCACTTTGACATTTTGCAATGGTGAACTTTGGACTTTTAAACATTTTTGAGAATGTGATAGACTATGGGACTTTGAAGTTGGACTAAAAGTATAAAAGTATTTTATACTTTGCTATGGCCTCCATAGACTCATGCATTTGAACAACACATGAAGGCCATGGAGTGGAATGTAGAAGATTGAATATGCTTTGTCTATGGAAGTGACACTATTAGGAGGTGGGTCCTTATTGGAGGAAGCATTCCAAAGTGGGGGTGGGCTTTGAGATCCTATACTGAGGCTCCACCCAGTGCAGAAGAGACCCTCCTCATGGCTCCTATGGAAGATAGTCTCTCCTGCCTGCCTTCAGATCAAGAATCATTAGCTCTCTCTCCAGTACCATATCTGCCTGAACACTGTAGTATTTCCTTCTATGATGATAATGGATTGAACATCTGAAACTGTAAGCCAGTCCCAAGTAGGTTTGTACTTTATAACAGTTGCTTTGGTCATAGTATCTTTTCACAGAAATGAAATCCTAACTAAAACAAGGCTTGAAAGAAAAGTGGCATTTTCTAGGCAAAGAGGGTAAATGGGAATTCCCAGAAAAAGAAGCACAAAATTGAAGTCACAAAATCATCCAAAGACATAACTAAAGAACTCTTTGAACCTCTGAGTGTGAAAATGGTCTGAACAAGACTGCACTGGAGCAAGAACAGTACATTGGAGAGCTATAGGGATACAATTATGGGTCTCCTGTAATAAGTAGTCACCTGATTTAAAATTGTACTTGGGGTTGGGGATTTAGCTCAGCGGTAGAGCGCTTGCCTAGCGAGCACAAGGCCCTGGGTTCGGTCCCCAGCTCCGAAAAAAAAAAAAGAGAGAAAAATAAAATTGTACTTATGCTTTTCTGTTTCTTAACGTTTTAAAATCAAAACAGATGAGAAGAGAGACATACATGGGTGTCCATTCTTGAAGAGCCTCCTGTGTGGCTGCATTTAGTAGGAGCTCAATTCTGAAAAGTATGGACCTCAGTAAGGTACCTGAATCAGGAAAAGGCCATGATCAAATATGTGGTTAGAAACATCAGTCTAGCACATGGCTAGATTATACATTGGCAGGGGAGCTGACTATTAAAAGCAATCCAACAAGTATGCCACAGAAACTAACAAAGTTATCATCTACCTAATCCCTGAAGCAGCAGTGATTATGAGAAAGAGTTTGATTGAGATATTCCACAGAATTCAAAGTGCAAGTAATACAGAATAGGAGAAAGAGGGTAAGGGGAGGGGAAAAGAGCATTTTGGATCAATTTCCAAATTTCTTAAATGAGTAGACAGAAGGTTTCATTCATGGTCAATGAGTAGAGTTTCTTTGTTAATATTTTTGTTCAAGTTGCCACTACATGATTTGATGGAAAACCCTTCCAGAGAAGGGGAGAAGTGGGTCCACTTGCAATAAACAAAAGGAGAGAATGGCTCATTGCAGAGAAGGATAAGATACCTCAACATCTCAGTGCACGTCAGAGTCAACAGGAACGGAAAGCCTGGATGAGTGTCTTTTGCTTAAAACACAAAGCACTGTGCCACAAGGCACACAGCAAACTTTATTAGCCGTCATGATAATAACAGTCTTTCTTTAGGCTGTACAGAATATTTTAAATTCTCTCACATTCACTAATGTTTTGTTTGGAGCTCATCGTCTCTTTGAGGGAGATAGCAAAGGCTAATTATCCCTGTCTCACTGATAAGGAAGCCAAATCCCAAGAAACGTGAGAGACTAGACCTTGCTTACATAGCAATTAAAGGCTGAGCCAGCACTAGGATTCAATTTTAATATATATCTTTAATTTTATTTTTCTTGGATATTTTAAGTACTTACATTACAGATGTTATCCCCTTTCCCCTCTCTCCCATCCCTGGGGACTCCAACCTCCCCCTGCTTCCATGACGATGTTCCACTACCACCCACCCACTCCCACTTCAATTCCCTGGCATTCGCCTACATTGGGAAAACGAGCGTTCACAGGACCAAGGGTTTTTCCTCCTATTGATGCTGATCAATGCCATCTTCTGCTATATATGTGGCTAGAACCATGAGTACTCATTCGTTGGTGGTTTAGTCCCTGGGAGTTCTGGTCAGGTCTGGTTGGTTGATATTGTTCTTTCTATGGGGTTGCAAACCCCCTCAGCTCCTTCAGTCCTTTATCTAACTCCTCCATTGGGGTCCTTGTGCTCAGTCCAGTGGTTAGCTGCAAGCATCCTCATCTGTATCAGTAAGGATCTGGCAGAGCCTCTCAGGAGACATCCGTATCTAGCTCTTATAAGCAATCACTTCTTGGCATCAGCAATAGTGACTGGGTTTGCATATGGGATGGATCCCCAGGTGGAGCAGTCTCTGGATGACCTTTTCTTCATTCCCTGCTCCACTCTTTGACCTGTATTTCCTACTGTGAGTATTTTGTTTTCCCTTCTAAGAATGACTGAAGCATCCACACTTTGGTGTTCTTTCTTCTTGAGCTTCATGTGGTCTGTTATCAGTGAGCACATATCATGTTTGTTCTTTTGTGATTGGGTTACCTCACTCAAGATATTTTCTAGTTCCATCCATTTGCCTAAGAATTTCATGTAGTCATTGTTTTTAACAGCTGAGTAGCACCCCATTGTATAAATGTACCACATTTTCTGTATCCATTCCTCTGTTGAAGGACATCTGGGTTATTTCCAGCTTCTGGATATTATAAATAAGGCTGCTATGAACATACACTCAAAAGATGCTCCAACATATAAACAGGACACAAGCACTAGAATTCTTATTCTCTGTTTCTGCATCAAGGTACCATTGGTTTTGCAGCCCAACCCAGTCTCAAGCTGAGGGAAACCAAAGAATGCTTCCCACACTTCAACATGACTGCATCCTAAAGAGAACTGCCTCTTCTCCAACACATTCTTCAGTCCTCCACAGCCACTAGCACAGTAAGTTACTGTGACCCCTACTTGGTGTCTTGAGTGAAGTCCAACAGAATCTTTCACCTGGTACTGCGGTCCCTGAGCTGGCCTGGATGCCCTCCAGAAGGACTGGATTCATACTTGCCATTGCCACCTTGCATATCCTGCTGACTAAAGGGCCAACAGCCACCAGTCAGGACATGTGGGGACTGGCTCTGTTTGAGAGCTCACTTCAGGCAGACACAGTCCACCTTGAGCTTTTAACAAGGTGAAAATAGCGTCCCATCCTGCATCTAACACTTATCATTTTCAGGCCCTGCAGCCAGACAAGGGAGCCAAACCCAATTCACTCAGAAGCAGACTCCTGACCAGCTAGAAAGGTACATTGCAAGGCAGAAGTTGTTACAGGCATAAAAATCTGTTCCTGCCACCATAAGAAAATAGAGCATAATTTTCTTAATGTGTCAGAGCTTTAGGAAAGTGTCCAGACCTTGGTGTACGTTAAGAGTTTGAATCTGAAGCTGAAAGGCACAAACTGTGCCCTTCCCTCACAGAAACCACATTGCAATAACTTGTAAAATCTAGAAGGAAGCATTTCAGTGTTCTGGGTGTGCCTGCATGTAATACAGATGCTAATAAATCTGAAAAGCCAAATGGTTTCCATCCCTGAATCTCCAATTAAACTTTTTCATAGCTTAAAATTATTGGCACCAATTCCAAGTCAATTTTAAACAATAACTAATAAAATACAATCAGAGCCTTCGCTACAAACAAAATGAAAAGTTTAGAGAAATAGCAACTCGAATTGAAAGCTAATTCAATTGGTATCCTAAGTAACCAGAGATGGACAGATGTGGAAGAGAAAATCCGGAGGAGGCCCAGAGGTCAAGGGGACAGAAGGGCTGCTCTACACCCAGATCAGCTGGAGAATGAAACAGAATAATAGCTGACGGCTGGGACTAAGAAACCATGAAGAACAGGCTTGAAGTTCAGTTAACTCAGGATTCAGGACAGTGAACCTGACCCTTAATTTCCCTTTATGAGCAAGTGGAATGTGTATGAGACATGTTGTAGTCTTGGTTCCACTGTGTACCTGAAGTAAGCTTCACTAAAAGAATAATCCCTTTTGCAAATGTCCTGTAAGGGTCAGATGAAAATCCACAGGACAACTGCAAGAAATTCCTTTGCCTGGTGATAAAATGAGTAAGAATTAATAAAAATTCTCTGCTGCATCAGTTACTATGTTGGGCCTATTCATCTAATTAGATTCTAGTTCAATGTCCAATTCGTAAGTTCAAAATGCCAGAGCTTGTGTAGCATGCATTACAAGAAAAAATTGATTTATTTTATCTTGTTATATTTGGTATTTTCCAGATGTAGGTAGATTTTGCCTCATTTGAGCAATGAGCCAACCTAGAATCCACTGCCCTCAAACCCTTCCCCAAAGAAAAGTCCAAATCATCCTAGGCCTACTACTTCTCAACTAAGGGCCATCTCTGACATTCTACTATCTGACATATTCAAAAGATACAGTTTACTTAGCATAATCTTTCTGATTTTCCCGTTACTTCCTATAAAGTCCACAGTTACGGCATTGACCAGTGTTTCTCCTCTCCATTCTAGCTCCTGACTGATCCTTGCTTCCCCATGTGTCTCTACTGTCTTTTGGGAACAATAACCACAATTCTTTATTTGAAAGATTTCATTTTTGCTTTTAATTCTATGCATGTTTTCATGTATTTATGAATGTGCACATGACTGCAGGTCATGAAGTTCATAGAAGCCAAAAGAGGACATTTGCCTCCTGGATCTGAAGTTATAGAGAGTTGTGAGCCAACCAGTACAGGTGCTGAGGAACAAACTCTAGTCCTCTGTAAGAGTGGAATATTCTCTTAATTTGCTGAGCCATCTCACCCTAAATGCTTCTTTGTCAAGTCAAATGTTTCCATTCCAGTCATCTTCCTATACCTGAATATGATCGGGACTTAGGGAGAAAGCTCAAATCTCTGGGACGTGGATCAACAAAGTAAATCTATTGGAGATTTATAAAATATATTTCACTGAAAGGCCCAGAAGATTTCTTTTTTATATTATGAAATTTATTTCTCCTTCTAGTTGGAAATAAGTTTTTACAAAAAGCTTAATAGTACTGGCTGTCTATTACGGATGTCTTTTTTGACTGCACAGGTAGCAGTGAGATGTCAGAGAGTGGGCGTTCTTATGGCACTTACTTCACAGAGCAAAGGTGACTGCAGTTACAACGAGATGATGTGGAAAGGTGAGAACCAGGATTTTTTCACCCACAGAGTTGGTGGCTGTGGAGAATCAAACACTTCCCAGACATAAATAAGTATGCATCCCATTAAAATATAACACAGCACAGATGGAAAGCTGGTGAGCATAATTATCCAATATCGGTAGTGTAGATTCACAGATTAAGTACCCCTCATGGGTGCGGGTAACTGTATTCCCATCCTCTGAAGAGTGGTCTGTCAACTCTCAGGGGTTGAGCCATTTCTCCAGCTCCGGCGGTAGTGTTTATATTATTTATATTCCTTATCATTGTGGCAGGGAGGGCAGTGTGAGTCAGACCATAGTTCTGGGAGCTGATAGAGGTAGCCCTTCCAGTAAGAAATGAAGGGGAAGCCTGATCTGAATCAGATGCCAACATTACCTTCCAGGCCATCCCTGAGAAACTAAGATGTATGACCTTAAGTCATATAACCTATGACCCAAAGATTCCAGGACCTCCTGAAACAGCACTGCAAGGTGGGAACAAATATTTAAACACAGCAGCCTGTGAGAAACATTTTAAATTCAAACCACAACAGGCCTGGGTCATGAAGTCAGGTGGGGAGCCTTGCAAATGCAGAGCACACATCTAGACAGGGAAGTGTGAGGTTCCACATCAGTTCTGAGAAACAGCAAGAAACACTTTTCTTCCACATCTCAGGATGACATACATATTTGCTGTCTTGCTTCCAGGCTTTAACAGGTTGCCCTTTCTTTCCCTTCCAGTTCTACTGGCCCAAGGAACCTTTATTATGTTAATAAATCATAGAATATCAAGCCAATACCACACGGATATGATGAGGTGACAGGAAAGATGTGCATGTGTTGACCTGGTAGAACTCCTCAATACAGAATGTGGAAAAGTATGGTATAAAGTGGTTTCCCCATTCCAATGGCATTTTCTTAGAAAAGACTTTACTCCTGAGTTCAAACCCACAAACCCATTTTTAAAAGTAGGCGCAAAAATCTATTAACCTCAGAAGGTACTTGGCTCTAGGGATCTGATTCCTGATTCTCTTGCTCACAGACAAGTGGTCTGAAGTATTGAGCTTTTCTCCAGCCCTATCTTGTCCATTTTCTGGCTCTTGCCCACAGATCCTTTCTAAAATAAATAATTTTAACGTTCAAGTCATGTTAATCTCTGTGCATGCTATATAATGTCCGTATCTCTTATAAGTATTTTAAAGTTAAAAAATATTTCACAAACACGTATTGATCACCTGAAGGACTTATATTTTTTAGATAAATGCACAGAAAATTAAATGGGCACTGTCACTGACCTTGAAAAACTTATATTCCAGTAGGAAAAAGAAGTATGAATATTAAGTAGACAAATGATAAATAAATAGTGTGCATGAACATGTGCATTCATATACACAGCCTAGAATTAATTCCTAAAAGCAGATTTCCATGGTCAAAGTTAAGCATATTTTAGGATTTATACATCTTAGTGAATCGCCATTTTAAAAAGGTTTTTGCTGCATTTTACGCCTGCGATTTATATAGTTTCTAATCAATGTAGCTTCCTGCTAATCATTTTAAAATCTTTTCATTTGACAGTTTAGAAAACCATGTCTTCTTTCACGTGTCTTTCAAGGCCACTGAGACTGGCACCATTTTTCCATCTTGTACAGTTATTTGTGTATTGATCTTTATCATGAAACTCTTTTTCCTCAGGTCAAACATTTGAAAAACACTCTTTAACATACTTTATTAACTTTTCCTCTCTTATACATTAAAATAAATTTACTGCAGTTTTAGGCTTTAAGGTACTTGTCATTAATATTTTCTTCATCCTTTTTGGTTCTGGTTTGACATAATTCTTAGAGAAATCTCCCTTATCGTGTCATATAAATCTCCATGTATAGTGATTTCTGGTCATCCTGTGAATTTTAAAACCTAATAATGTTTAGTTACCTATAATTTATTTTGGTAGTGGTGCAAGCTAGATATCTTTAAAATTTTTTGAATAAATCCAATCACCTTACTAAAATTATGTCCCATTTATTTTAAGATTCATTCTTCATTGTAATATGCTGTCCGAGCAGATCACACATAAATCTAGGCTTTTAGATATCATATGAATTAAATGACCAGTCTAGACACTTACTCCTCCATAGTTCTATTTGTGCAGTGGCTGCTTCTGTAAATGCATGAGCCCTTCACTGTGCAAGTACCCCTCTCTTTCAAACTGGCTTACTGACCTGGAGGGATGGAGGCAAAGGTGGGGAGTTTGCCACAGAAGAGTCTCTCATCCATCAAGGATGAATCCATTAAGTTCCTGAAACACTCAAGTTCTCTAAGGAGCCTGCTGGTGGTTACATGACAGCTCGTTTAAAGGCTCCTGCAACATCAGCCTCGGCTGCTGCACACCTGGGACAGCATCTCTACAGTCTCAGGTAGTATAGCTTGCTCCCACACAGAGGTGGGTAACCCAAAATCTATGGGCTTCCAAACTTAAGGGAAAGACTTGCTATTCTCAGTTGCTGAAATGTTGAATTGCTAGAAAATGTAGGTGTCTCTTGGAATTCTCCAAAACACACTAGTACTGGTGACTAGAAAAATAGATTGGTAGAGTTTCCTCTTCTTGTTTATGTGCCTTCTTGTGTTTGCACACAAAAGCTGCTATTGTTACAATTTCCATATCAACTAGACAGAATCAGTGGCTTTGGTTTAGGAAATCATTTCTCAAGTTCTAGGACACGGAAAGACACATTTTAAAAGTTTGTCATCTCCACAAATATATCTGTAGTCAATTAGATACAGGTCCAGGGATGGCATGAAGAGGAGTAAGTGAAGAAGCAGTTGAAAAGCCAGGCTCGATCATCTGGATAGTAGTCTGGGTTGCTAGCCTGCAGGGTGAAGTACTGAAAGACACGTGATCTAGACACTGCCATATGCATTATCTTTAAGGACCACCTTAGGGAGCTGGAAAGATGGTTCAGTAATTAAGATAACCTATTGCCTTTTAAAAGGAGCAGATTTGATTCCTAGTATTCATATCTGGCAGCTCATGACTGCCAGCTCCGGGGAACCAGATGTCATCTCTGGCCTCAGGCACATGCTCATTCTTACACACAGGCACACACACACACACACACACACACAACACAGAGAGAGAGAGACAGAGACAGAGAGAGACAGAGAGAGACAGAGAAAGACAGAGAGACAGAGAGAGAGACAGAGAGACAGAGGGAGACAGAGAGAGAGAGAGAGAGAGAGAGAGACAGAGAGACAGAGAGACAGAGAGACAGAGAGACAGAGAGAGAGATCCTTTGGGTTCCATTTCTTTAATGTTCCAAAGATTAAACAAAGGATAAATGTTGGTAGGAAATGAAGGATATATTTTGTTACTGCATTGAGCATTACAATAGAAAGCAATTTAGGGGATGAAAGAGTTCTTCATTGAGGGAAGTCAAAGCAGGAAGTCAGGCAGGGTATTAAAGGTAGAAACCATGGGGATTGTCTGAGCTTAGCTTGTAGCCCTGTACTACATGCCAGGGTATGATGCTGCCTACACTGGGTTGGGCACTCCTGTGTCAATAAACAGTTGAGACACTCTCCACAGACCTGTTCACAGGCAAATTCAATCTGGGCAATTTCTCAGCGGAAGGTTCTCTTCTCAGACGACTCTACTAAGTTGATAGTTAAAGCAAGCCAGAACAATTACCAAGTGATTTATTCAGCCATCCAGGCTTAGAAAAATGGTGTAAGATGTAAATATGTTTATAGGAAAGACAATGTAATGAAAATTGGTTTCTACTGAGGCTAGACCTTGTGAAGGGCATCAGAGAAAAGATGGCTGATGAAAGTGAGGGCACAGGAAAAAAACAAAACAAAACAACACAACACAACACAATAAAACAAGCAAACCAGCAGTAGCTGACTGCTTTATATTATTTCAGCACAAGGTTTGAAGGTAGACAATTGGAAGCTGAAGCAGCGCATAGGCAAGTGTTCCAGGACTGTGAGGGCCAGAGGGCAAGAACACTGTGAGTCCCAGAACAGGTAAGATATGGCTTCTGTTCTCTGCTAAATTGAGACTTCTGCATGGAACCAGATTCCTGAGGAGAAGAGGAGCTCTTGGTCTTCAGAAAATCTTATTTCTAAAGCATGAAAGACAAAAAAGATGGGAAAATGTCATTTGTCTCTTGCATCAGTTAGGCAAAGAAATTTCAGTTTAAAAAACAGGGAAACAATTACTACTTAAATAAATGGTCTATATAATGGAAATATCTCTCTATCCTGTAGATTATTCTTAAATATGAAATTCCTTTTTTGGGACCAGATATAAATCTCTCCTTAGAGACACATCCAAACCATGTCCAATACAGAGGCCAATGCTAGCAGCAAACCATTGAACTGAGAACAGGACCCCCTTGGGGGGGATTAGAGGAAATATTGAAAGAGTTGAAGGAGCTTGGAACCCCATAAAAACAACAATGCCAACCAACCAGAGCTTCCAAGGACTAAACCACTACTAAAAGACTATACAGGGACTGACCGAGGGATCCAACTGCCTTGTTGGGGCAACAGTTGAAGGGGAAGTTCTTGGTTCTGCCAAGGTTGGGTCCCCAGGGCAGGTTCATATGAGGGGGGCAGTAAGGGGGATGGATGGAAGGGAATACCCGTATGGAGGATGGGGAAGGGAGGAGATGGGGGCTTATGGACAGGAAACCAGGAAGGGGAATAACATTTGAAATGTAAGTAAAGAAATATATCTAACAAAAAATTTTTTTAAAAAAATTCCTTTTTTGTAATCTTAACTTTAAACATATGTCATAGTATTTCCACTCTGAGTGTCTCCAAATTTGAGCTCGTTTCCTCCTAGGAAAGATTGGGAACTTCTATATGATCTTCAAGCGTTAGGTCCATATTCCTGTGACTGGATAGAAGGCCCAGCTCGCTAAGAGCAGTGCCAGGTTCTTAAGGTGCCTATTTCATTCTATGCAGTTCTTTTAGGATATTTTCCACATTGATAAACAGTTTTTAACTATATTTAATATTCACAAATGGTGATGTTCTTGAGATAAGTTCTTGTATTCCCAAATGACAGGTCCAAGAGGATACACATTTTGAAATGTTCTGTGCGTGCCGTGAAGCTACCCTTCAGAAGATGCTATCAACTTACACCTTTACGAAGACGTTCTGGGACACCGTCTGTACTACATAGCTAGACATCTGTTTTTTAATCCTTACTGATTGAACAGACAGTTAAGTATTATCTTTAGCTTGCATTTCTTTTATAACCTGCATTAAGCTTTTCTCATGAATCCTAGCCATTTGCAGTTTTTATGTTGGGAGTCAGTTGGATTTCACTCTTGACAAAACAAGTCCACAGACAGGAATGTGAGTGATTTATGATAACATCCTTAGAGGTAGAATAGGATTATGGATATTTCCTCCTCCATGTTTACAGTAACTTAAAAACTTACCCTTCAGATTTTCTATCAGTTGGATTTCTGCATCCCATTAAATGTTGCCTCAGCTTTTGCATCCTCCTATGGTCCTTACAGATCACATCACCTTCTTTGTGCTTTATTCATATTCTTCTATGGTCTGAAACAAGAAATTAAAAAGCACTAACCAACAGGAAGAAAATCAACCTGGCTAGAGCTTTACCAAAAGAACACATAGTGAACCCGTGACACCCGACCGGCCTCTCCCTAAGCTTCCTTGTCTTGCTTAGTGTATAGACCGTGTGAACATAGCAATGATTCTGTGGCGAGTTCACCTGAAGGATTATGAAGCATCTATGTAAACACTGATTTTCTTTCTTTTTAGAATCATCTGAGCTTTGAAGAGCTACAAAATCCCCAGAAGTCATTTGCCACCATTGCTGGGAAGCAGCTGTCATTAGAATCAAGAAGTCCTGGAATCCCTCTAGCAGTGTGTCCTGGATAGCCATGCGGACCAGCAGAGAAAATCAGTTGTTCTTCCTTTTTTATTACAGATTAACAATGAAGAGAAAAAAACAGGTGACCTACCACTAAATTTAGCTACTGACGTTCAGAACCTTTTATCACATAAATAGATGAAACAGATCATTCAGGGAGTTTCTGGAAGAAAAAAAGAAAGAGCAAGAAAAAAATAGAGTAAGTCCAAGTTTGAAAAGAAGCCAGAATAATTAACAGAAACTGTTTCATTGCTCTCTTGTTTTTCTCCCTAATTAATATTTATGTGCACACATTGCTGTTTTCTTAAGAATACACTGTTACAAACATTGTCAGCTACAGCTAGCTTTGCAATGAGTTAGCCCAGCAACCTAAAATTGACAGATTAATATTCAGGCAACTAAATTTCCTAAACAGAAGATAGAGCTATCATCTTTTCCTAAAACTGGAGACAAAACACTTGTGGGTGGAGAACCCTTACAGACTTGAAGTACAAAGGGGAGAGTGGCGTATCCGTTTTTACATCATCATCATCATCATTGATGTCATCACTATTATTATTATTATTATTATTATTATTATTATTATTATTACTCTTCCAAGATCAGTTTACATTGAGTTATTACCAGACTATGTTCTGGAAACAAGAGGTCATAGACAACAGAGAGGACAGGTGACATTGAAAAGTCAAAACCTTTTGAAGGAGATAACACTGATGTTGGTAGTGAGTACTGGATGTCCTTGATGTGGCACTATTAGGAAAGCTGTACAATAGTAAACTACAGTCAGCACAAATAAATCAAGAGGTTTCTTCTGTATCAGTGAGACATGTCACAGTCCCATGAAGTTTCAATGAAGTACCAAAGAATCTCGAAAAATTCAGAACTGACTGATAAACGGTTATGCCCTTAATTACTGCTACCCCACATATTTAGGTACCATACACTATCCCATCCGCATCAGCAGGAAACCCATTTTTAATTTGTTAGTAAGGGTCCAAATGTCACTTTGATCCTCCAAGCAAGTAATTTCCCGGATTTCTGCAAAGACGCTTATTTGGCAGCAATCCTGAAGAAAAGTCCAGTCCTTTGTTATTCGGCATTAACATAAAGCTCACTAACGTCCAAGCAGTTCACAGCCATTGATTAGTTGTTAGCCATTTGGTGGCGGATGAGAGTGCACTCTACTTCTTAAACATATTCTAAATACTGGCACTGAATAAAACACACTTTCTCTTAGGGGGGCGGGGGAGGTCGAGCGCGCTTATGTACTCTATTTCCCCTCCGTGTCTTCCTTTCTCCATATCCACTATCCATGCCGCGGCTGGACCCATTTCATCATTCTCTGAACTCTCAGCTATAGAAGGAAATTCTCCACATTTGTAAAGTTGAATTTCACAAACCCCTAACCACCTCCATTCATAGAACCACCTCCCTTTGTGGTTCCTTAATGCTTCCTAGCAAAAGCCTTTCCTTATCAGCTCTGCCAGTCACACAAAATTAGTAAATCCTTTCTCTCATTGAATGTTTCAGCTTGGACTCCCCGCATCTTTTAGACTCTAGTTGTTGAGAGCCAATAATTCTTTTACTTCCTGTTTATTAATAGAACATTTGCCTCCCCCAAGGCTAGGAATAAGCAATTTGAAGTGACATCGCTGTGGTGTTCAATGTTACTTTTCAGAGCCAGTGAGAAATACCTGTTTTTATTCCTGTTTGGGGAAGCCTAAATTTATACCTCTGTTTTTTGTTAAAAGCACACGTCTTCCCTTTGTATTTTGCCTGCCTTTTTTAGCAGCCACTTTTGGTTTGTAAAATATCTCTAAGTACCTGTTACTGGAGAGAACTGGCTGTTTTCAAGTCCTTCCGAAGGCACTGTGCCATCATTTACTCTCCATTCAAATGAAGTCTTTTACTGGCATAAAGTTGCCAGATCTTCATCAAGGAATTATTTTGTGGTGCATCTTGAACGATCCCAATCTATTTTCACTCTTTGACTGGATATTGGTTTAGTACCAATTACAGATGTTTACAAGTGTATCGAGGGAGCTCCTTGGCTTCAAACCCAAGGTCTAGTCTCAGAAATCAGATGAGTTTCAACAACGCAGTTTGTCTTTGTCCAATCAGCTCCAAGTTTCCTCCCATAACCCAAGTAAGTGAACCCAATGCGGAACACAATTATTCTCTGCCACATTGTCAGGCATTAATTTTCTCTTTTGCTAGCTAGAATCAAGAATTTAATTCACAGGAGCATTCCTGCAGTATTCCCACAGACAGCAATTAATTTCTATCCATAAGGGTCCTGGTTTCTGGCATTCTTACTAATTGCTAAAACCTAGTCTCCACTTGAGCCAGATTGGAAAAAAAAAGTAACACATAAGGAAATTTTCATCAGTGTTCTCTATTTGAATTCTTTAATGTACTTGAGATTTCTCAAAAGAATCCAAGACCAGGGGAATTCTCTTAAAACAGAGACCAGACATCCACAATACTCTTAATAAGCATGCTTTGCTGGCACTGTTAACTAATTAACACAGATATACAACAATAGCACATTCTCCTGCTTCAAATGCACACCGAATGGGCATCTCTGCCCCTCTGAGCAAATTAACCTTTATCTCCCAAATTAAGAAACTAGAAATGATGTTACAAACAATTGCCCTCAAGTCAATCACAATTAGTCTATGTGCAGTGGAAAAGGTTCATATTCCCAGAATTTAGATATTTATTAATCTGCCCAAAACATTGTCTCATATTTACCATATTTCATGAATAGAGTAGCCCTGGCTTTGTCAAAAACATCTCCTAGGCCCCCACAACAGTTTCAGCCTAATCATTTAGCAGCTATGGCCTACAAGTGTACAACAGAATGTATTAAACTCATGGCAGAGGTCTTTATAAGTGCGTACACAGCCTTGGATTGATGTGTACACAATACCATGGATTCTGTCTACTAACACAGGACTGGAATGATCCTTGTCTTACTCAGTCCTCTATTGCTCTGAAGAGACAGCATGATCACAGCCACTCTTATTTTTTTTAAAAAGTATTTAATAGGGGCTTCCAAACAGTTTCAGAGTTTAGTTCATTGTCATCATGGCAGGAAACACGCTAACATACCGACAGACATGGTTCTGGAGAATTAAAAAAGAAGTCTATGTCTAGATCCTCAGGCAGAACAAAGAAAGACACAGGACCCAGATTGGGCTTCTGAAAACCCCAAAGCCCACTCCTAGTGATGTACTTCCTTCAACAAAGCCATATCTTCTAATCCTTTTAAATAGCACAACTGCCTAGTAACTAAGTATTTGAATCTATGAGACTTTGGAAAGGCTCCCTGACCATGGTGAGAAAGACAAAAAGATCCAGGTGAAGTCAGACAAACACCCTGCTGCTCAGAAGACAGAAAAGGTGATAAGCCAGTAAATCAGGGCTCGAAGAAGCTGTAAGAAAGGAAGGAAGGCAGTGATTCTATGCAACAGCTCTACAGTCCTTTAGCTTTACTTCATCATAACCCAGGTTTGATTTCTGACCTACAAGACAGGATCATAACACATTTTCTTTCTTTAAGTTACTACTTACTATGACAGCAGTAGGACTTAATTCTAGAGTTAGTCTAAACTCAAAATAAAATCATTCCATTAATTAACTATGTAGTCAGAGCATGGCACTTAATATTTCCACTTTGTCAGTTTCTTTACCTGCAGGTTAGCGATAATAATATCTACTTAATAGACTCATGAACCGCTCAGTGAAAGCAACGTAAGATGGAACAAATGATAGGGCCAGCCACAGAGGATCAGTGTATTCCGTCACTGGTGGCCATATCACTGCTGTGAAACCCTAACCATCATCTCTACCATATTATCAGAGCTTTCATATAAGACCATTCTCCCATATCAGAGGAGACTGCACAGATGGGAGATGATGGAGAGATGGGAGAAGATCTCTCCACCAAACCATGAGAGACTGCATTACAATCTGTGATACACCTCTTCTTTGTAGATAGTCCTAAGTAATCTGGCTGCTTGTAACGGAAGTAGTGCTTATTGTTTGAAATTCTCATTTAGCTGTTTAACACACACATTCACAGTTCAGATGAGTATATGTACACTCTGTTTCCAGTTTCTCTGTCTTTAGATTGATTCTGACCAACAAGGTGATTACACATGAGGTAGCAGCACAAAGAATACCTCTGGCAAGAGCAGCCTCTGCATCTTCCAACCATTTCTAGGATCTCCCATCACCAGTTGTTCTCACGTAGTAAGAGCAGAAGCTTCACAACATCAGTTCCCCTACTCTATAGCTTCTGTGTTTCCAAAGATGGATCATAGGACTCAACTTCCCATAGACAAAAGAGAGGGTTATAATGACACAACTGACAGATTCTTGATTTGGAGAGAGTCAAGAAAACTTGAAATACTAAATATGAATATCCCCCTGTAGCATAAATTCTTCTCCTAGAGAAGAGCCAATACAACCCTAATTAACCTAATGTGATGCCCTCTTCAGAAGCAATGTGGAAATTAAGTGGTATTTGATTTCTTGTTTTAGTTTGATAAAGAATCCAGGGAGTGAAAATGAAGCTACTTTTTTTGCTACTTTAGTGCATTCAGGAGCTCTAAAAAAATGTTTGTTTCAAGCTCCACTGGAAAGAGGAAAATAATCAATAGAGATCGAACACAACAGTACATACTTGCTGAAGAAATATTACAAAGGCTGGAAAACCAACATATTAAGGAAAAGCAGATGCATTTTCTTTGTGAATTGGCACTAATTGTGCAGCTAAAATAGTTCAAGTCTGTACCTGGCTTTTATATCAAATACTTTACAAACTTTCTTCTATGACTTTCTCCAAAAAGTTTCTCTTGAATGTTCACTCCTGACAATCTCTATGCTAATAGCACAGAAATAAAAGTGTTGGCATTTGAGACTGTCATTCTTTCTTCCCACTTCAAATGCATGTATCCAAGAAGGCCAGAATATGGAATGCTATTTCTGTTTCATAGTGGTTAGATAATAGAGAACATTACAACCTTGTTTAAAATGTCTTATCCAAGACTACTATAAAATTATCCATAGCTGAACCAAGTTTTCAATTCTTCCTGAAGGTGTTAAAGAAATCTGTGCCTAGAATGCTCTGTGCCTTTCTCCTAATAAAGAGGACTTGAATATAATCACAAATTAGCCTGTGTGATTTCCAGGGCACACCCACACAACAATTTCCACCAGGTCCATTTATTTCCTGTTACACTTCATGCTACCATAAAAACTGAGTCCCATTGATTTGACAGAAGCAGCCATCCTTGTCAGTACCTATAGTTGCCTACACAAATTTTTGTCTCTCACAAAATTAGAAAGAGAAATATGTAAGACTGAATGAAAATTAATCAATGTTCTATTGATAATGAAAAGAAACAAGACCAAAAATAGTTTACAATAATCTTAATGAGATCAAGCATTGACAGATGTTTCTAGAAGGCCATCTCCCTGTTCTACTCCCACTATCTCTGTGGAGTTAACTCAGACTCCCATTTCTGAAATCAGAAGGCCTGTCTTGTCTGTGGATCCATAACATAACCCACTGCCTCCTGCCCCAGGGGAAGACATAAAGGGAATGAAAAAATAGTTCTTTATTTCATCCTGTAGCCTATCTCCTGAGTCATTACATCCTCAGTTAAAATTTCCTTCCTTCTAGAATGGTCAGGAAAACAAAAAATATTTTGTCAGCCAATAGAATCCTGTAGACAGTCATACAACAAACTACACTATGAGCAAATAAGGTACGTGTTCTTTCATCCTCAAATAATGAAGTGTAAATGATGTATAGTGATTGTGTTATAATCCTTGTTTATCAAAGTCTCAATCTTTACAAGTCTCTGGAGAAAAATCACTGGACTTCTGGTATTGTGTACCACACTGGGTTATTATTTTAAAATACAGGTAAAGATCCAGGTGTGGTGTGAATCAACTCATGTTTGTAATCAAGCATAAATCATATATAATTTCAAAAGGATTCATATTATTAAGCTCCACCAATTTGCTAAGGGAAGGATGAGAAATGAATGCAAAATACCGGAAAACATTTTATTTTGCAAATCGACCTTTTTTGGGAAGAAAATGCTCTGTACAATGCTCTTGCCTTGTTGAATCACATAGAAAATTTTATATGAAAATTATGAAATAAAAAATTTTAAATTATATATATATATATATATATATATATATATATATATATATCTGATGGTAGACATCTCTTCTGGTCTATAACTTGAGAGTTATTATAGTGTTGCCCAAAATACCTGTATGTAGACATCTCTGTGATGTCTTGGATTCTTTGTACAACTACCCATGAATTATCTGAATTATTACTGAGCTATATTTCAATTCCACTTTTAGTTTTCTAAAGAACCCTTGTGCATGTTTCCACAGTGTTTTTTTTTTTTTAAACCGGATAGCTCTATGTCAATGTGACACAAGCTAAAATCATCTAAGAGGAGGGAATCTCAATTACAGAAAATTCTGCCATACGATCAGGCTTTAGGCAAGCCTGTACAGTATTTTCTTAGGATTGGTAGAAGAGGGTACAGACATTGTGAGTGATGCTATCCCTGGGCTGCAGGTCCTTCATTCCACAAGAATGGAGGCTGAGCAAGCCTGTAAGAAGTAGTACTTCTCGTGGCCACTGCACCCGTCCCTGCCTCCAGGATACTGCCCAGTTTGGTTTCTGTTTTGTCTTCTTCAGTGCTAAGGTGTGGAAGTATAAGCCAAATAAACTCTTTCTTCCTCAACTTGTTCTTGGACATATTGTGTCATTGCAGAAATGGTAACCTTAACTCTGGTTACTCTAGTCTTATTCCCAACAGCTCTATGCAAGCACTTCTCTCCCTTCACCTCACTTGCATTCATTGTTGAGTTCTTTACATTATTCATTCATATTGATGTGGCATAGATGAAGAATTTAATTTAGATTTTTTTTTGTTTTCCTGATATTTACATATTTAACATTCCCATTATACATTTAATGACTTCTATTTTATCCTATGGAACCTCTTGGTTTATTCATTTGCCCATGTATTGTTGATCCTACTCCTTAGTTTGGGTAGTTGATTTTTATATGATTTACTTATTAATTTCCTGTCAGGTGTCTAACTAGCAAAGATTTTCTATCATTCTGTAGTATACCTTATCACTTGGTTATGTCCATTGCTATACAGTAGTTTTTCAATATCAGACAATGATTTAAGGGAATCAATTAGAGTAGTAAAGAAATACCTTCTCTCTCTCTCTCTCTCTCTCTCTATATATATATATATATATATATATATATATATATATATATCCTACTATATATATAGATCCTACTACAAAAGGCTATACTCAACAAAATTGGAAAATATAGATTAAATAGATTATTTTCTAGACAGATACCACATACCAAAGTTAAACCAAGAGCAAGTAAACTTTCTAAACAGGCCCAAAACCCATGGGGAAATAGAAGTCATTAAAAACCTATGAACAACAAAAAAAAGCCCAGGACCAGATGGATTTAGTTGAGAATTCTACCAGACCTTCAAAGAAGACCTGATACCAATATTCCTCAAACTATTCCATAAAATAAAACAGAAGGAACACTACCTAATCATCCTATAGAGCCACAATTACTCTGACACCTAAACCACACAAGAACCCTACCAAAAAGAGCAAACTTCAGACCAATCTCACTTATGAATGTCAATGCAAAAATACTCCATAAAATTCTCGCAAACTGAATTCAAGAACACATCAAAACCATCATTCATCAAGACCAATTAGGCTTCATCCCAGGGATGCAAGGTTGGTTCAATATACAAAAACTCATTAACATAATCCATCATATAAACAAACTCAATGAAAAAAAATTACATGATTATTTTCTTAGATGCAGAAAGAACATTTGACAAAATACAACACCCCTTCATGTTAAAAGTAATTGAGAGAACATGAATTCAAGGCCCATACCTAAACATAATAAAAGCAATTTACTGCAAACTAACAGCCAATATCAAATTGAAAGGAGAGATATTTGAATTAACACCACTAAAATCTTTGATAAGAAAAGGATGCCCACTCTCCCCATATCTATTAAATGTAGTACTCTAAGTGCTAGCTAGAACAATAAGACAATAAAAACATATCAGGGGGGTAGAAATTGGCAATGAAGAATTAAAGGTATCACTATTTGTAGATGATATGATAGTATACATAAGTAACCACAAATATTTTAGCAGAGAATTTCTCCAGCTGATAAATTCAGCAAAGTGGTCAGATATAAAATTAACTCAAATCAGTAGCCTTCCTTTATACAAATGATAAACAGGCTGAGAAAGAAATGAAGGAAATAATTCCCTTCATAGTAGCCACAGATAATATAAAATATCTTAGGGTAACTCTAACCAAACAAGTGAAAGATCTTTATGATAAGAATTTCAAGTCTCTCAAGAAAGAAATCCAAGAAGATTTCAGAAAATGGAGAGATCTCCCATGCTCATGGATTGGCAGAAATAACATAGTAAAAATGACCATCCTATCAAAAGCAATCACAGATTCAATGCAATTCCTACCAAAATCCCAACACAATTCTTCAAAGTCATGAAAAGAGCAATTCTCAAATTTATCTAAAAGGGCAAAAACCCAGAATAGTGAAAACAATTCTTAACCATAAAAGAACGGCTGGGGGAATTACTATCCCTGACCTCAAGCTCTACTACAGAGCAAAAGTGATAAAAACTGCATGGTATTGGTACAGAGACAGACAGGTTAATTAATGGAATAGAATTTTAGACCCAGAAATAAAACCACACAATAACACACACTTGATATTTGACAAAGAAGCCAAAAATATAAAATGAAAAAAATCATCTTCAATAAATGGTGCTGGTCTAACTGGATGTCTATATGTAGAAAAATGAAAATAGACGCTTTTTTGTCACCATGCACAAAGCTCAAGTCTAAGTGGACCAAGGACCTCAACATAAAACCAGATACACTGAATCTAATAGAAGAGAAAGTGGGAAAGGTCCTTGAACTCATTGGCACAGGCAGAAATTTTCTAAACAGAAGTCTAATAGCTCATGCTCTAAGATCAAGAATTGATAAATGGGACCTCATGAAACTGAAAAGCTTCTGTAAGGCAAAGGACATAGTCAATAAGACAAATCAGCATCCTACAGATTGGGAAAAAAATCTTCACTAACCCATATCTGATAGAGGGCTAATGTTCAAAATATAGAAAGAACTTAAGAAGCTTACCACCAAAAATCAAACAGCCCAATCAAAAAACAGGATATAGAACTAAACCAAGAATTCACAATAGAGGAATCTCAAATGGCTAAGAAGCACCTAAAGAAATGTTTAAAGTCCTTAGTGATCAGGGAAATGCAAATCAAAATTACCCTGAGATTCCACCTCACACTAGTCAGAATGGCTAAGATCAAAACATCATGTTGGCAAGGATGTGGAAAATGAGTTTTCCTGGTGGGATTGCAAACTGGCATAACCACTCTGGAAATCAATTTGGAGGTTCCCCAGAAAATTGGAAATAGACCCAGAAATATCACTCTTGGGATATACCCAAAAAATGCACCACCATCACACAGGAGCACATGTTCCACTATGTTCATAGTGGCCTTATTTGTGCAGGCCAGAAGCTGGTAACAACCCAGATGTCCCATGACAGAATAATGGATACAGAAAATGTGGCACATTTACACAATGGAATACTACTCAGATATTAAGAATGAGGACATCCTGAGTTTTTCAGGCAAATGGATGGAACTAGAAAATGTCATCCTGAGTGAGGTAACTTAGACCCAAAAGGATATGCCTGCTATGTTCTCATTAATAGGTGGATATTAGAAAAAAAAATACCCAAGATACAGTCCACAGAACTCAAAAAGGTCAACAAGCTAAAGGGCCCAAATGAGGACACCTCAGTTCCACTTTGGAGGGAGAAGAAAGCAACCACAAAGAGGGAGGCAGGGACAAACAGGGAAGGGAAAGGGGATGGGAGTGGAGGAAGAAGGGGACATGATCTGGTGTTGGGTGGGGGAAAAGGACTGAGGGCCAGTAGAAAGAATGGGAACAGGTGACCTAGGGAGGAAGGAAGTTGGGAAGACTCTCTAGAATGTACCAGAGAGCTGACAAGTGAAAGACTCTCAGGACTCAAAGGGAGTGACCCTACAGTGGGGAAAGGGAACTTATTTAATCCACCTCCAGCAGAAAAACAGGGCATCAAGTGAGGGTTTGGTTGCTATCCCACAGCCAAAGCTCTGACCCATAATTCTTCCTGTCTGAAAGAATGCAGGGATGGAAGTGGAGAAGAGCCTGAGGAAAAGTTGGTCCAGTGACAGGCCCAAAGTGGGATCCGGCTCAAGGGGAGGCCCTAAGACCTGACACTATTACTGAGGTCACGGGGCATTCACACGATTGCTCTCCAAAAGACCCAATAAGCAGCTGAAAGAGTCAGATGCAGATATGTGCACCCAACCAATAAACAGAAGTTTCTGACTTCTTTGGTTGAATTAGGGCAAAGCTGGAGGAAGCTAAGGAGGAGGGCAACCCTGTAGGAGGATGAACAGTCTCAATAAAACTGGACCCCTGAGATCTCTTAGACACTGGACCACCAACTAGGCAGCATACACCAGCAGAGATGAGACCTCTAACACATATACAGCAGAGGACTCCCAGGTCTGGGTTCAGTCAGAGAAGATGCACCTAACCCTCAAGAGACTGGAGGCCCCAGGAAATTTAGAGGTCTCTTGGGGTGGGTGGAGTGGGGACATCCTTGTGAAGATAGTGGGGTGGTAGTGCAGGGGGCAGGGAGGAGGTATGGGTGTGGAACTCTAAGAGGTGGACCTGGACAGGAATAAAATCTGGAATGTATAAATAAATAAATAAATAAATAAATAAATAAATAAATAAATAAATAATAAATTCTTTTTAAAAAACAGGCATTTAAAAACTCACTATTTTATTTTATTATTTTTTTCCTTAGGAGGGAATGTGAACGTTTATTGTGGTTTTTCTTTTCTTTTTCTCAATCTTTATTAAATTGGGTATTTCTTATTTACATTTCAACTGCTATTCCCTTTCCTGGTTTCCAGGCCAACATCCCCCAACCCCTCCCCCTCCCCTTCTATATGGGTGTTCCCTTCCCCATTACCACCCTCCCCCCAAACAACCCCGTTCACTGGGGGTTCAGTCTTGGCAGGACCAAGGGCTTAGCATTATTTATCAATATATTCCAAAGTTAGATTTAAAGACTGAAAAAAGTTAATATTTAATCAAAATCTACATGTAAATAATTTTACATAAGCTATCCCATTTAACCATGAAAATCACCTTGAAAGGTAAGTGATGTTATTCCCATTAAATAAACTGGAAAAAATAAGTTGTAATGTTATTTATCTGATAAGTAGAAAATATGGGATTTTTATTTTGTCCTCTTTTGCTGTAGGGTCTGCTTAGTGAACTTATGAATTGCATATAAGGAACTTGATAAAGAGTAGTCTGTAAATGATATCTATCATAGATGGTAACTGATTTAAGTTTCTGCAAACCACACTTGTTTTTGCTGAAACATTTTTTTGCTAGGTTTTGTGCACAATTTGTGGCTCTGAGGACATGGTAAATGGGGGTAGTTCACCAGGCTCAGCTGCTGTGTGATGAGAGGATTGGTGTGGCAAATGCCCTTCCCAAGTGAAGATTATTTATTTTTAAAATGAAAATTTTACAGTTGTTTGATAAACAAACGCTCATGGAAACAGAATCATTTCCCTTTAAGTTTTATGATGACAATGTGACCCGAATCTGCAAAAAATTTACAAATGCCTCACATTTCCATAAGAGATTCTTCTTTAATTCATGAGTTCTATGAGGTCCCCAAGAGCAAAGCATATTTATATTTATTATTTATTATTTGAATTTTACAAGTGAGGGATCTGTGCTTTTAAGAGGTTATACAGCTTATAAGCAATGAATCTGTAGCAGTGAAATCCCTACATCTCATAGAACCAGAAATTCTAGAGCATATTTCTAGCTTAGCAAGGACACAAAGGGTTGCTGTATAAATGTGTCTCTGAGAAAACAATTTAGCAAGGACACTAGTAGTCAGTAGTGGAACACTAAGTCAATGCACCATTAATTGAAATCTCTAAGTCCTTTCAAGGTAGGAAGGTGTCTTGGAATTTTCATTGGTAGACTTTAGGGTATTTATACTCCAGAACTGTCAGGGAAACAACTATGCCTACAAACCAGAAGTCAATAAACTATATTAAAAATTAGAAGGTACCAGCCTATGACATAATAATTTAAAAACTATAACTTACAACGATTTATTTTAAATTACACTACTTTTGCCCAACTATGCAATCTATTACAGCTCAAAACAGTAGCATCTAAGTTAAAAGAAGCAAAATCATCTAAAGGGTTACAGATCAAGAGGACAATGACAAAGAGGAGTATCAATGATCAAAAAGACTTTGATTTAGTATTCTAAAATAAACCATCATTTCTTGTCTTTCATATATTACACTTCTAATTCTAAGAGGCTTCTATAAGTGGACCTCTTAATAACTTATCATGGGGAAGAATGATTTATAATTACCTTAGAAACTGACCTAAGAGGATAAAAAAAACACTGTTATATCCTTAAGAACAGTGTAAGAAAAAGAGAAAGGGATAAACTGTACTAGTGTGAGGAATGATTTATTTAAAATAAAAATGATTATGGAAGCAATTGTAAGCTATATTTCAAACAGTATATCATTTCATTGTTTTTTCATTTTTTTCTTTTACAAACCATACACAATATACAAAAAGTAAGTTTTCTGATGGATAGCAATATCTATTGACCATTTAGCATCTTGATTCTGAGCATGTGGCAGTCTTCTCTAACTGAAAGTGGTTTGGTGATGTATCAATGTGATAAATAAAGTACCTGACTTGAGAAAACTCCTATCAACTATGAAAATATTGAAGTCATTTATTTACAAATATATCTAAGCATTAGCTGTGTTATAGACAGGACACCGTATTCTTCATCAACATGATACAGAACATATCAGTGAATAAAACAGATCTCTAATGTATATTATTAGCACTAAAGACAAAGGAGCATTCCTTCCTGCAATAACTGATTAACTGTTACTCATCTTACATTATCGAGCAAATTCATGAAATGCATGTGATTTCTGCTTTCATAAATAAATTGATGGACAAAGAAATTGAAATGAAAAGGGCCATCTTATGACCGCAGAATTGTCTAACTTAGGTACAAATTTCAATTCACAGCACAGATAAACAAAAACCAGGGCAGTCTATTGGTTCCATGGAGTGAATTCAATAGCAATTCAAGAGAACTACTGAAGAGCTGGAAGTCACAGAAGATGTCATCAGAGAAGAGGACACTGTACATTTCTAATCAGATAATACCTTGGGGGATGAGTCAGGTAATGCTGCAGATTGCTGACTACATCAAGGCTGTGCAGATGTAAGCCATACTCTACACTGTCCCAGATGGTGACTGTTTCAGAATGAATAGTCTCATCAAGATATTTCAGGAAAATAAAATCTGGGCTGAGAAAGAGTAACAGGATGATATTAAAAGTGATGAAAGTGCTAGAAAGTCTACTTCAGGACTAAAGATCACGTCTTAGGGTTAAATTGCTCTCAATATTCTCTCAGTGAACACTACACATGCCTAAATGGAATGAGGGTGAAGGTCTTGTGGGTAACAGCTCCTAGAACAAAACTAAGAGATTTTGAAAGAAAAACACAGACCAATTCTGTAGTTTGTAGCATCCTCAATACTCAGCAGAGTTATTTTTATACATGCATGTAGAAACAGAAAAAAATAATGTGTGATAAAGAAAAGATGTCAAATTAGGGCATGTACTGCTGTTATAAAACACTGTGACCAAAAGCAACATTAGGAGGATAGGGTTTACTTCATCTTATGTCTTTCATTCCATCCTGAAGGGAAGTCAGTGCAAGAATTCAAGCAGGAACCTAGAGGCAGGAACTGAAGTAGAGCAATGGATAGAAGCAGCTTCCTGACCTGCTCCCCATGGATAACAAAGCAGTCTTTCTTATATAACTCAAGACTACCTGCTCAGATGCAATACCTCCCACAATGGAGTGGTTCCTACCACATAACAAGAAGATGCCTCACAAACCTGCCTATAAAGACTCTGAGAGAGGCATTTTCTCAACTAAATTTCTTCTTTCAATATAATTGTAGCTTGTGTCAAACTGACAAAAAAACAGCTACGACACATGGCATGCATGCACTCACACACATACATGAGTAAAAGTAAAAAGTAATAAGCAAAAATAAAAATAAGTAAGAGGAGCTAAAAAGACAACTGTGATTAAGAGGACATATTGATCTTCCATAAGTGTTGAATTTGGTTCATAGTATACACATCCAGCAGCTCACAATAGTTCATAACTGCAGCCCCAGGGAATCTGTCATCAGCAGACATTTCCGGATATACCACATCCACTCCCACATAAAAATAGATACACATAGGTAAACATTTTTAAGTAAAAGTAATTTTTAAAGTCATCATACTAAAGATAACTTGAAGTGCTAAATCTGATTGAATTAGCGGATAATTAAGCAATCATTATATAGTCTCAAGGACTTAATGTAAATACATCTTTTTTTAAGTTCCAAGGGTAATTTTAGTAGAGAAATTAACACCAGCATCCAGATTCAGGTTTTAAAATATGCTTTACCCTCTCAAAATTTGTTAAGATATTACAGTCCTCACACAACAGTGACTTTCGTTAATGACTTAAGTGGAATCTTCCATTACATTTTGTTTTTCTTTTTTCTTAGTTTTATTTTGTATTTAAATTTTTCTCTCATATATTTCATCCCAACTTCAGTTTCCTCTGCCCCCTCTAGTCTCTCTCCACTACCTCCCTCATCCCAAGATCCAGTCACCCTCTGCTTAGAAAAGAACAGACCTCCCAAGTACATTAACTAAGCATTGGATATCAAACTACAATAAGACCAGGCACCTACCATCACCTCAAGACTGAAAAAGGCAATGGAGTAGAAGGAAAAGGGTCACAGAAGTAGGCAAAAGAGTAAGGGACAGCCTCATCCCAGACTCCCACAGTTAGGATTCCCACAAGAACATTAAGCTACTCAGCCATAATATTTTGGGGGATCTTGATCTGACCTCTACATGCTCCCTTACCTTTGCTAGTTCCCATAAGTTCCAGTCATTTGATTCTCTGGACCAAGTTTTCATGGTGTGTGTTGCTGAGACCCCTGATTCCTCATATCCTTTCTCTGGTCTCCTCAGAATTACTCCCAGAACAACCCCTTATTTGGCTATGGTACTCCGCAATTGTTCCCATCAGTTTGCTACACAAAGTCTTTCTGGTCACTTTGATGACAATTCTATTAGACTCCAGTTCCAGAATACTCAGCAAGCAGGACAAACTATGGGCAAAAAGTTATGTGGCGGGGTTGGTATCCAAATTCTTCCACTTGAGGTTTATGGATGATTGTTTCAGGCACTGTGCAGCCCATTACTAGGGGTCTTTGCTAGCGTTAATCTCAAAGATTCTACAGAGTTTCCATTGCTTTAGGAACAATCTAGATGTTTCTCAAGAAAAGAATGAATTTTAAAAATGGATACATTTACACAATGGATTATTACTCAACTGTTAAAAAAAAAAGACATGAAATGTTCATGGATGCAAATGTATTGTCTTAGTTAGAGTTTTACTGTTGTAATCAGACACCATGACCAAGGCAACTCTTATAAGACTAACATTTAATTGGGCTGACTTACAGGTTTAGAGGTTCAGCCCATTATTATTAAGGTAGGAGCATGGTAGCATCCAGGCAGGCATGGTGCAGAAGGAGCTGACTGTTCTACATCTTTTTCTGAGGGCAAACAGGAGAAAACTCTTCATGCCAGCTAGGACATGGGTATTAAAGCCTATACCAAAAGTGACACACCTATTCCAACAAGGCTGTACCTTCTACTAGTGCCACTCCCTGGGTCAAGTATATAAAAGCATCACATGGATGGAAATAGAGAAAAAACACCCTGTGATACTAATCTGGACCCCAAAAGATAAACATTGAGAATATCACTTATATGTGGATATTAGCTGTAAAGTAAAAGACGAACATGTTACAGTCCACATACCCAGAGAGGTTAAGTAACAAGAAGGGGTTAAAGAGAACAGAAGAATCTTCCTGAGACAGAAAAATAGAATAGATTTCGAGAGTTGACTGGGGACAGGTAGAGCTGAGAACAGGAGAGATCAGGTGGGGGAGGGAAAAAATACTTGGAGAGATGACAGGTATTGGGAGACATTTTGTGGCTGAAGTGGAAACAAATATACATTTGATAAATGACCAGATGAGTCAGCTCAGTCTGTGGACATTTCACCCTCTCTAGGTTCTCTCCAGCAAAGATCCCTGAACAAACATAGGTGTCCAATAATCACACACACACACACACACACACACACACACACACACACACACACACACACACACAGGCCATCTCCCAGAATTCTGAACAAACAGGTATACTGCCTGCAGAACTCTGCACATGCACATCTCTGCCCCCTCAAGCAGATAATCCCTGTCCAACCTCAGGCCATACTTGCTAGCAGACTAGGGAGGAAACCAACCCTATCCTCAGTATCTCCTGGTTACCATATCCCAACCCAAAACTTGGAAGAACACTCTAACCAGAACTCCTGCCCCCAACTCATAGACTTTCTGCTCTATGAAAAACTACAACACCACCAGAAATCCAGCCCACAAATTTTGTTGACACTATCCACTAAGCCATAGGTTATAAAAGCCAGAAGATCAGAGAGGAAACAGAAACTGAGAAACAAGATACACATCCAACAAAGCCAAATGAGAATTCACACCTAGTTATACAATCACCACAAATTAAACACCTAGACATGAGCATATAATCAATAGCCCAGTAAATATGTCACAAACAGAACCCTGTTTTCCTATTTCAGCAAGCCCTGAATATTCCAGCACAATTTAAGAACAACAAAAAGACCTCAAAATCAACTTTATGAAAATGATAGAAGTCCTTAAAGCACGGGTGAATAAATCCCTTAATGAAATTGAGGAGGGAAAGAGAGAAACAAGAAAATAAAGAAAAAACAAGCAGTTAAAGGAAACAAAAGTGTTCAACACCTGAAATGGAAATAAAAGCAATAAAGAAACAAAGTTGAGGGAAATATGGCCATGAAGTATCTAGATAAGAGAGCAGAGCCTATAGATACAAGCATAACCAGAAGAATACAAAAGATAGATGAGAGAAGTTAGTTCAGTTTTTGAAAATGTTATAGAATAAAAAAATACATCACAA
This sequence comes from Rattus rattus, assembly GCF_011064425.1. Taxonomy (NCBI): domain Eukaryota; kingdom Metazoa; phylum Chordata; class Mammalia; order Rodentia; family Muridae; genus Rattus; species Rattus rattus. The sequence goes on along the minus strand of NC_046161.1, from coordinate 12,411,622 downwards.
AGAAAACTTCGAATCGCATAAATTACTAACATAAAACATTTAGGAGATTTGGAGCACTATGAAAATACCAAACCTACAAATGGTAGGAATAGAAGAAAGAGGATAATCTCAGCTCTACAGCCCAAAAAGCAAGTTTAACATTTTCATAGATGAGAATTTTCCTAACCTAAAGAAAGAGATGCATATATAGATACAAGAATCATATAGAACACCAAATAGATCAGAGCAGAAAAGAAAGTCTCCTATCACATTATAATCAAAACATTAAACATACAGAACAAAGACTATTGAAAGCTACAAGGAAAAAACCAAATAATATATAGAGGCAGACCTATTAAAACTACATCTAACTTCTCAATGGAGAATCTAAAAGCTAGAAAGACATAGAAAGATAGCCTACAGACTCTAAGAGGCCACAGATGCCATTCCAGACTACTACATGAAGGACATTTTTCAATAAACACAAATAGAGAAACAAGATACCCAGTGATAAAGTCAAATTCAAATAATATATGTATTTGCAAATCCAACAATACAGAAGATACTTGAAAGCTCCAACCCCCAGAGATTAACTACAGCCATAAAAACATGGGAAATATATAATCTTACACCATAAAAACCAAAAGAAGGGATACACACACACACACACACACACACACACACACACACACACACACAGACACCAATGCAACCACTGCCAATGCCAACAACAACAATAACATAGAAATTAACATTGGATCATTGATATCTCTCAGAATCAATGAACTCAATTCTCCAAAAAAAAGACATAGACTAAAAAAGTCTGTGTGAAAATAGGTTCCATCCTTCTTCCACATACAAGAAACACACCTCAGTATCAAAGACAGTCATTACCTCAAAGTAAAGATTTTTCTAAGCAAATGGCTCTAAGAAGCAAGCCGGTATAACCCTTCTAAAGCCAACTAAAACTAGACAAAGGAAATGGGAAAGAATACCACTTACTCATCAAGGGAAAAATCCACAAAGAAAATATCTTATTTGTGATTTTCCATGCCTGAAGGCAAAGGTATACACATTTATAAAATAAACTTCACTAGAGCATAGAACACAAGTTAACCCTCTATATTAATAGTGGGAAACTTCAATACCTCACTCTCACCAGTGGACTGGTCATCCAGCCAAAAACAAAATAGTTAAACACTGTGGCTAATAGATGTTATGAACTAAATGGACCTAACAGGTATATACAAAACATTTCACCCAAACAGAAAATAATATATCTTCTTCTCAGAATCTGATGGAGCTTTCTCCAAAATGGAATACTCAAGTCAAAAAACCAAATCTCATCAGATATAAGAAAATTGAAGTAACCTCTTGAATCCTATCAGACCACCAAAGATAACAATAAAAACCATAGAAAGCCTACAAATTCATGGAACATACTCCCTACTGAATGTATACTGAGTTAATACAGAAATAAAGAAATAAATTAATGACTTTCTAGAATTTAATGAAAATGATTGCACAGTATGCCCACAATGAAGTAAGTGCTAAGAAAAAAGTTCATAGACTTCACTGCCAGTATTTCAAAAGAAATGAAAAGATCTCATACCAGCAGTTGAACAGCACACCAAAAGATCTAGGACAAAATAAACAAGCACACCTAAGAGGACGAGACAGCAGGAAATAAGAAAACCAAAAGCAGAAATTAATAAACTAGAATCAAAGACAAAAATACAAGTAATCAATGAAAGCAATAGTTGGTTCTTTGACAAAATAAACAAGATAGACAAACTTTTATTCAAACTTACCAAAACAAGGAGAGAGGATTTTTAAATTAACAAAATCAGAAATGGAAAGAGAAATGTAACAGACACTGATGAAATCCAAACAATTACTAAGTCATAGTTTTAAAAACTATATTCCACAAAATTGGAAAATCTGAAAGAAATGTATAATTTTCTTGATAAACACCCCAAACTAAAGTGAAATCAAGATCAGATAAATAATTTAAATAGGTCTATAACACCTATGAAAATAGAAGCAATCATTACAAGTCTCACAGCCCAGATTAGTTGACTGTGTAGGTCTTCTTGTGGTGTACCTCATACCTCCAGCTGACACAATTATATCCCCCACTCTTCCAAAAAAAAAAAAAAAACTTCCCAAGTGCTGCATGATGTTTTACCTGTGGTCTCTGCATCTGTCTTCATGTGCTGTTCGATGAATCCTCTCAGGAGACAGCTCTCCAAGCACAGGAGAATATCATTAATGGTATCAGGGATTGGCTGTCTTACATGGGATATGTTTCAAGTTGGCCCAGTGATTGGTTGGCCATTCCATCAATCTCTGTACCTTCTTTACCCTCCACATCTTGTACACAGGACAATTTGTGTGTTGAATGTTTTGTGGGTGGGTTGATTTTTTTCCTTGCTCCACTGGTAGTCCCACCTGGCTACAGGAGGTAGCTACTTCAGTCTCCATATCCCCTGCTGATAGGAATTTCAGCTAAGGTCACCCTCCCATAGATTCCATGGAACTTCCTCTGATCCTGGTCTCCAACTACTCCCAGAGATCCCCCTTCCATCAATTATCTTCCTCTCCCATCCCTTCCCTGAACCCCCTTCCTGCACATCTGATCCACGGGGGCTTACCAAGACTGAAACATCAACCAAAGTGCACAAAAGCTCCTCACCCCATACATCTGTGGCAGATGTGCAGCTTGTTTTTCGTGTGGGTTTTCTAACAATTGGAGTAAAGCCTGTTTCTGACTTACTTGCCTACCATTGGATCCCCTTCCCCTAAATGGACTACCTTGTTGGACAATAGTGGAAAGGATGCATTTAGTCTTGCTGCAAATTGACATCCCAGGGAGGGTTCTTTCAAGGGTGGGGGTGGGGTTACTCTTGAGAAAAAGGAAAGAGGGTAACAGGGGGAGAGATTTATAAGAGCAGGACAGGGAGGAGAGGAGGAATGGGGTGCTGAGAACTGAATGCAAAGTAAAAATATATACCATACCATGGCTAGACAGGCTTGTGCAGAATTCTACCAGACTTTCAAAGAAGAATTCATACCAATATTCTGCATATTGTTCCACAAAATAGAATCAGAAGGAGTGTGGCCAAATTCATTTTATCCTAATACCCAAACCGTATACTGATTCAATAACGAAAGAGAATTACAGGCCATCTTTTTCTTATGAACATAGACGTAAAAATACTCAACAAAATACTTGCAACCTGAACCCAGGAACACATCAAAGAGATCATTCACCAAGAGATGCACAGATAGTTACCTTGCGGGATATTTGACCATGTTCTGAATTGCAAGATTGTGTCATTTACTTGAAAATCTTGTTTCTCTTTGTGGGATAGCTCAGCCTTTACACAACTCTTAATCCAAAAGTTTTCTATTTATTGTAAGTAGAATTAAATCAAGGCAATTAACTATTGGTAAAGAGGTAGTGTAAGCAATCAGTTGACAAGGAGTGAACATAGAAACAAATGTGTGAGCGCAGGGGGAGGTCAGTAGGACAGACTCACGGGATGTAGAGGTGAGAAAAGTAGAGGTTTGAAGGATTTTGAAGATAGCATGGAGAACTTTCTTTTGGGAAGTCAGCTGTGGAGGAAGATCAGGTGGGTGTGTTCACTGCCTCTCTGATTTTGGAGGGAACCAAGTGTAAAGGTCCAAGAATCACTGAGGAGAATACCTCAGACTCAAATAGTATACAAAAACAAACAAACTAAAAAAAAAGTTTATTCTGCAGAAATACAGCATTTGGTAGTCTACCATTCATCAGGATGAAGAGAGGTGTGATTAGAGAAATTCCAGGGGGGAGTAAGTGACCCTTATACTGATTGGTTGGCTCTATTATCAGGGGTATTAGTGTCTATGGAGTTGTCTAGGGCTTCAGGGACTTTCCAGGGGAAGCCTAGAAGGTGTTGCTGACTCATCCTGACTATTTTTCCCTCTGGCCAGATGATCAGGGCAACTTCTGATTGGATGCCCGAAGGGGCTGAAGTTTTTTTTTTCCAGTAACTGACTTGCCCAAGCTTCTTAATTTCTGGGAAAGATAAACTAGTCTACTGAACTGGCATCTTGCAGCCTGTCATAAAGTCAGTCTTGATTGATAATCTCAAATGTAATGTTATTTGCAGATGATATGATAGAATACATAAGTGAGCCCAAAATTGTGCCAGGGAACTTCTACCCCTAATAAACACCTTGAGCAATGTAACTGTATACACAAGTAACACACACAAAAATGTATATATAAATGACAAATGGACTGAGAGAAAAAAAATCAGCGAAACCACACCCTTCACAACAACCAAAAACAATTTAAAATTCTGGCTGTTGCAAATAAGGTTGCTATGAACATAGTAGAGGATATGTCCTTGGGGACTGTTGGAGCATATTTGGGTATATGCATGGGAGTGGTATAGCTGGGTCTTCAAGTAGAACTGTTTCCAGTTTTCTAAGTATGAGTCAATTTGTATTCTTTGACATGCAACCACCAGTGAGGCCTGTAGCAATTGTTGAAGAAACTTTCTTTTCCACTGTATAGTTTTGGCTTCTACATTAAAGATTAAGTGACTATGGTTGCATGGGTTTATTTCTGGGTCTTCAATTCCATTCCATTTATTAACCTGTCTATCTCGGTACCAGTACCATGAAGTATTTTATCCATATTGCTCTGTAGTATAGGTTGAGGTCAGGGATTATTATTCCCCCCAGAAGTTCTTTTACTGTTGAGAATTGTTTTAGATCTCCTGGTTTTTTTTTTTATTCCATATGAAGTTGAAAATTGCTCTTTCCATGTCTGTGATGAACTGAGTTGTAATTTTGATGGGAATTGCATTGAGTCTGTAGCCTGCTTTGGGTAAGATGTCCATTTTCACTATGTTAATCCTACCGATCCATGAACATGGGATATCATTCCATTTTCTGAGATCTTTGATTTCTTTCTTCATGGACTTGAATTCAGATTCAAATTGAATTCAAGTTGAATTTTTCTTGCAGAACTTTAATTTGATTGGTTTGAGTTACACCAAGGTATTTTATATTATTTGTGGGTATTGTGAAGGGTTTTCCCCCTAATTTCCTTCTCAGCTTGTTTATCATTTATATAAGGGAGGCTACTAATTAGTTGCAGTTAATTTCTTTATTTAATAATTTTATTTTTCTTGGATATTTTATGTATTTACATTTCAAGTGTTATTCCTTCCCCTTCCTTTCCCATATCTCCTTTGCCCTCCCACTGCTTCTATGAAGATGTCCCCATTCCCACCCACTCCAACCTCAACACCCTGGGATTACCCTACCTTGGGGAAACAAGCCTTCACAGGATCAAGGGCTTTTCCTTCCACTGATGCTGGACAATGCCATTCTTTGCCACATATGTGACTGGAGTCATGGGTCCCTTCATGTTTACGCATTGGTTGGTGGTTTGGACCCTGGGAGCTCTGGCCGGGTTTGGTAGGTTGATATTGTTCTTCCTATGGGGTTGCAAACCCCTTCAGCTCCTTCAATCTTTTTACTAACTCCTCCATTGGGGTCTTCTTGTTTAGCCCAATGGTTAGCTGCAACCATCCTCATCTGAATCAGTACGGCTCTAACAGAGATACCCATATCTGGCTCCTGCCAGCAAGCACTTATTGCCATCAACAATTTAGGTTTGGTGGCAGCATATGGGATGGATACCCAGGTGGGGCAGTCTCTGGATGACCTTTTCTTCTGTCCCTGCTCCACTTTTTGTCCCTGTATTTCTTCCAGTGTATATTTTGCTTTCTGTTCTAAGAAGGACTGAAACATCCATATTTGGTTTTCCTTCTTCTTGAGCTTCATATGATCTGTGAATTTTTTCATAGGTATTCCAAGCTTTTGGGCTAATATCCACTTATCAGTGAGTGCATGCCATGTGTGTTCTTTTGGACTTTGTTACTTCACTCAGGTTTATATCTAGTCACTTTGCTGAAGTTGTTTATCAGTTGTAGGAGTACTTTGATAGAATTTTTGGGGTCACTTATTATAATGCTGCAAATATTGATGCCTTGACTTCTTCCTTTCTAATTTATATCCTTTTCATCTCCTTATGTTGTCTAATTATTCTGGATAGGATTTTGAGTACTATATTGAACAAGTAGAGAGAGTTGGCAGCCTTGTCTAGTCCAGGATTTTAGTAGGGTTGCTTCAAGTTTCTCTCATTTAGCTTGATATTGGGTACTGGTTTGCTATATATTGCTTTTATTATGTTTAGGTATGTGCCTTGAATTTTTTATCTCTCCAAGATTTTGACATGAAGGTATATTGAATTTTGTCAAAGGCTTTGTCAGCATCTCATAAAATGATCATGTAAGTTTTTTTCTTTGAATGTTTACATAGAAGATTAAGTTGATGGGTTTCTTTATATCGAATCATCCCTATATTCCTGGGATGAAGCCAACTTGATAGTGGTGAATGATCATTTTGATATGTTCTTGAACTCTGTTTGTGAGGATATCATTGAATATTTCAGCATTGATATTCATAAACAAAATTGGTTGTATGTTCTCTTTCTTTGGATGGATCTTTGTGTAGTTTAGGTATCAGAGTAACTGTGGCTTTGTGGAACAAATAAGGTAGTATTCCTTCTGTTCTTATTTTGTGGAATAGTTTGAGGAATATTGGCATTAGCTCTTCCTTGAACTTTAAAGGTATGGTAGAATTGTACACTAAAGCCTTCTGGCACTGAACTTTTTTTATTTGGGAGACTTTTAATGACTGTTCTATTTCCATAGGGGTTACAGAACTGTTCAGGTAGTTTTCCTGTTCTTAATTTACCTTTGGTTTATGGCATCTATCTAGAAAAATCATGCATTTCATCTAGATTTTCCAGTTTGGTAGAGTATGGCTTTCATTTCAAGACCTAAATATTTGTAATTTTCCTCAGTTTTTGTTATTATATTTGCCTTTTCATTTCTGATTTTGTTAATTTGGATACTGTCTCTGGGCCATTTAGTTAGTTTAGGTAATAATAATCTATTTTGTTGACTATCTCAAAGAACCAGTTCTTGGTTTGTTAATACTTTATATTGTTTTCTTTGTTTATAATTGGTTGATTTCAGCCCTGAGTTTCATTATTTCCTCTACTAAAGTGTGTTTTCCTCTCCTTCTTCTTCTTCTCCTCCTCTTCTTCCACTTTACTCCTCCTCCTCCTCCTCCTCCTCCTCCTCCTCCTCCTCCTCCACACCACCACCCCCACCATCATCATCATCCTTATTATCATTCTCCTCATCCTTCTCATCCTCCTCATCCTCTTCAAGAGTTTTCAGGTGTGTTGCTAAGTTTCTAGCATAGGATCTCATCAATTTCTTTATGAATGAACTTAATGCTAAGAATTTTCTTCTTAGAACTGCTTTGTGTTCCATGAGTTTCTGTGTGCTGGACCTTCATTTTTATTTAATTCTAGAGTGTTTTTAATTTCTTTCTTTATTTCTTCCCTGACCAAGATGTCACCGAGTAAAGAGTTGTCAAGTTTTATGAGTATGCTAGCTTTCTCTTTTGTTGTTTTTATTGAAGACTAGCATTAGTCCATGGTGGTCTGATAGAATGCAGGGGATTATGTCGATCTTCTTTTATTTGTTGAGGCTGGGTTTCTGTGCAATTAGTTTTGGTATATATATGTGTGTGTGTGTGTGTGTGTGTGTGTGTGTGTGTGTGTGTGTGTGTGTGTGTGTGTGTGTGTGTACATATATGGGCTGGATACCCAGGTGGGACATGCTCTCAAACTCTGCTAATCTTTCAAATTCTGCTCCAAACTTTGTCTCTATAAACTCTCCTATGAATATTTTTTTCCCCGTTTTAGGAAGGACTGAAGCAACACATCTGCAATTTGGTCACCCTTCTTGAGCTTCATGTAGTCTGTGCATCTAGGGTAATTCAAGCATTTGGGCTAATAGCCACTTATCAATGAGTGCATACCATGTGTGTTTTTCTGTGATTGGGTAACCTCACTCAGGATGAAATTTTCCAGTTCCCTCCATTTGCCTATGATTTCATAAAGTCATTGTTTTTGATAGCTGAGTAATATTCCGTTGTGTAGATGTACCACATTTTCTGTATCCATTCCTCTGTTGAAGGGTATTTGGGTTCTTTCCAGCTCCTGGCTATTATAAATAAGGCTGACATGAACATAGGGGAGCATGTGTCTTGGTTGTATGTTGGAGCATCATTTGGGCATATGCCCAGGAGTGGTATAGATGAGTCTTTAGGTAGTGAAATGCCCAATTTTCTGAGGAAACTCCGAACTGATTTCCAGAGTGGTTGTACTAGCGTGTAATCCAACCAACAATGTTCCTCTTTTTCCACATCCTCACCAGCCTCTGTTATCACTTGAGTTTTTGATTTTAGCCATTCTGACTTGTGTGAAGAGGAATCTCAGTGTTGTTTTGATTTACATTTACCTGGTGACTAATGATGTTGAGCATTTCTTTAGGTACTTTTCAGGCATTCAATATTCCTCAGCTGAAAATTCTTTGTTTAGCTCTGTACCCCATTTTTAATAGGGTTACTTGGCTCTATGGAGTCTAACTTCTTGAGTTCTTTGTATAAATTGGATATTAGCCCTCTATCAGATGAAGGATTGGTAAAGAATGTTGGTTGCCATTTTGTCCTAATGAAAGTATCCTTTGACTTATAGAAACTTTGCAGTTTTAAGAGGTCCCATTTGTCCATTCTTGATCTTAGAGCATAAACCATTGGTGTTTTGTTCAGGAAAAATTCCCCAATGTCTACGTGTTCAAAGTTCTTCCCCACTTTTTCTTCTATTAGTTTGAGTGTATCTGGTTTATGTGGAGTTCTTTGATCCACTTGTACAAGGTGATTAAAAAAATGGATTGACTTGCATTCTTCTACATGCTGACCTCCAATTGAACCAACACCATTTTTTGAAAATGTTATCTTTTTTCCACTGGAAGGTTTTAGCTCCTTTGTCAAAGATCAAGTTACTATTGGTCTATAAGTTTGTTTCTGGGTCTTCAATTTTATTTCATTGATCTATCTGCCTGTCTCTGTACCAACAATACATCTCTTTTTTACCACTATTGCTATGTAATACTGTTTGAAGTCAGAGATGGTGACTGCCCCCAGAAGTTTTTGTATTGTTGAGGATACTTTTTGCTATTCATTTGTTATTCCAAATGATTTTTGAAAATTGCTCTTTCTAACTCTATGAAGAATTGAATTGGAATTTTGATGCATTTAATGTGTAGATTTCTTTTGACAAAAATGATCATTTTTACTATATTAATCTTACCAATCCATGAGCATGTGAGGTCTTTCTATCTTCTGAGAACTTCTTCAATTTCTTTCTTGAGAGACTTGAAGTTCTTGTCATATAGATCTTTCACTTGTTTGGTTAGAGTCACACGGAGGTATTTTATGTTATTTGTCTCTCTTGAAGGGTATCACTTCCCTAATTTCTTTCTTAGCCTGTTTATCTTTTGAGTAGAGGAAGACTACTGATTTGTTTGAGTTAATTGTATACCCAGTCACTTTGCTGAAGTTGTTTATCAGGATTAGTAGTTCTTTTAGGTTAGGCAAGTTTTCTTCTATGATTTTGTTATTGATGTTTTCTGGCCCTTTGAACTGGGAATCTTCAGTCTCTTTTATTCATGCTATTTTTAAATTTAGTCTTTTTGTTGTTTCCTGAATTTCCTGGATGTTTAGGGTTAGGAGACTTTCGTACTTTGTATTTTATTTGATCTTTGTGTTAATATCTTCTCTGATATCTTTTACACCTAAGATTCTCTCTTCTATCTCTTTTATTCTGTTGGTTATTTCCTGCATCTATAGCTCCTGATCTCCTTCCTAGGTTTTCCATCTCCATGGGTTGCCGCTATTTGTGATTTCTTTATTATTTCTATCTCCAATTTTAGGTGTTGGACTGTTTTATTTAATTCCTTTACCTGCTTGAGAGTGTTTTTCTGTATTTCTTTAAGGAATATATTTGTTTCCTCTTTAAAGTCTTCTTCCTATATTTCATTAAAGATATTATTTATGCCCTTCTTGAAGGCCTCTATCATCTTCATGAAATAGGATTTTAGCTCATAATCTTGCTTTTCAGGTGTATTCACGGCTTTTTAGGGTATTCACGGCTTGCTGTTTCAGACAACCGGGTTCTAATGGTAACAAGTTACATACATTGTCTTATGTTGCTTATGTTCTTTGCTTGCCTCTGGTTATCTTTGGTGTTAACTGTTCTTGGTGTATCTTACTGGAAACTGTCCCTCCAGGAGACAGGTAGAGGTCTGTGACCTAGATTAGAAAGGTTGCTGGAAGACAGATAGTGCTGTCTCTGTTTGGGGGTAACTCCTGTGTTCTTGGTCAGAGCAGGCCTCCCGATTCCTGGTTATGGCAGACTTTCTTGGAGACAGACAGGATTTGGGATATGGGGGAAGGTTAGGAGCACCAGATTGCCCAGTGCACAGTTGCAGACCAGTAGGAAGATGGGGCTCTGGCAGAGCAGATAGGTTCCATGTACACTCAGCTCCATGTGGGTCCCAACTAGGGTAGGGGTTTCACCTGTGTCCCTGGTTTTGGCAGACCTTATGGGAGACAGGCAGGCTGTGGGGTATGGGGGCAAGTTGGATACCTGATTTTTGATAAAGAAAACAGAAATACACATGAAACTGCAAAGCTTCCACAAGGTAAAGGACAGTATGGCAGCCAACAGAATGGGAAAGATTTTCACCATCTCAAATCTGATAGATGCCTAATATCAAAAGTGCATAAAGAACTCAAGAAACTAACTAACAAATCAAATAATCCAATTAAGAACTGTGGTTCAGACCTAAAGAGAGAGTTCTAATTAGAGATGACTGAAATGCCCAAGAAACACCCAAAGAAATGTTCAACAACTTTATTCATCAGAGAGAAGAGAATCAAATCTATTTTGAGATTTCACTTTACACCTGCCAGAATGACTAAGATCAACAACACAAATGGCAGCTCATGGTAGTGAGAATGCAGGGCAAGGGTAGCATGCCTTTATTGCTGGTGGGAATGCTAACTTGTACATCCACTTTTAAAATCAATATGGCACTTTCTCAGAAAATTGGAAATCTATCTACCTACTGATCCAGCTATACTACTTCTGGGCATAAACCCAAAAGATGCTTTAATATACCACAAGGTTATTTGCTTAGCTATGTTCATAGCAGCTTTATTTACAATAACCAGCAACAGAAACAATTTAGATGTCTGTCAAACAAAGAATGGATAAAGAAAATGTACATTTATGCAATCAATTATTTCCCAACTGTTAGAAATAAATGAAATAATGAAATTTATAATCAAATAGATGAACTTCTAATAAAGGAAGATAAGAACCCTGAACCAGCTATCCTCTGTAACCAGAGTAGGTTCTCAGTGGTAGCACTCGGACATCAATCCATCCACAAAATCTATAACCTACAACTTGTGCTGCCTTCAAGATGTGCTCAGGGCATGGTTGTTCAGGGCTTGCTTATAGGAATGACAAACCAGTGACTAGTATAACTTGAGGCCAAAGCCACAAGAGGGAGCTTATGCCTAACACTGCCTAGATTGCCAGGATTTAGAAGCTGGATGGCTAAGAGACCTAGGGTAGACTCTTTTTTAAGTCAATGAAATGATTCCTAGTGATATTCTGCTATACTCATAGGATAGAGTTTTGCCCAATCATCATCATAGAGGCTTCCTCCAGCAACTGACGGGAGCACGTGCAGAGACCCACAGCCAAAAATTAAAGTGGTAGGAAGAATTGTAGGTGCCTGAGAGATCAAGGACACTATAAGAACATGACCCACAGAGTCAACTAAACAGGGCATGTAGTGGCTGCCAAAGACAAAAGCAACCATGAAGACTGCATGGGTCTGCACCAGGCCCTCTGCATTCATGATATGTTTTTTTGTAGCTTGGGTTTTTTTTTTTTTTTTGACTCCTACCAATGGGAGTACAGTGTCTCTGATTCTTACCTGGAACCTCCTCCTACTGGATTGCCTTGTCCAGCTTTGCCATGAGGTTTTGTGTCTAGTATTACCGCATCTTCCTATATGAATTTGATTGATATTTCTGAAAGGTCTGCTCCTTTTTGAAGGGAAACTGAACAGTAGATTTGGGATGAGAGGAGTGGGGTTACTAGGAGGAGGAGGAAAGAGGAGAGGCTACAGCTCAAATGCATTGTATCAGAGAAAAATAAATAAACAAATATTAATTACTATTCTTGGATATTACTACTATTGTCTGAATGTTCATGTCTGCCCTTAACCACTGCTATTCAGTTTCAGGTGGAAGGCAAAGGAAGCTGAAATATGGTGTTAAACAGTGGAAGACATCCCTGTAGAAAGATATATTCCCTAAAGAAGAAGCAAGAACAGGGACTTAACATGTGTTTCTTTTTGGTCTTTTTCTTTCTGAGCCACCCTTAGACCTTATGGACAGATACTCCTCCCTAGGGTATACTTTAGAAAACATTTTCAGAGTTGTGCTGTATATGTAGTTCTAAATCCTGTTAAGTTTACAACCAAGTCCAACTACACAAGAATCTTTATAAAGAGTTCCACCGTAATCCTAAAATTAAATGTGAAATGTAGGAAAGTTTTAGCAAATGAGCAATGACCAACTATTTTTTTCTTATCCCTTCTTTTTAAGAATAAAGTTAAGATGGGTTCATTGTAATTCCAAAGAAAGCAAGAACTAGCTAGCAATACCAGGATGAGTTTTTTGATCCAGCTGGAATGAGGGCATTCCCTCTGTGTCCACAGGTATGGATACCCTCAGACCATAGCATGTAGATTCAGCTTTGCTTCTCTAAAGTCCTCTCAGGCTTTGCTCTGTATTGTGGGAGCATCTGGTACTGGAAAGTTAGAATTGAGTTGAGTAACATTTCCCAAAGAACTGAAAGATGATGATGAAGAAAATGTTGTAATTCTAAAACACTTGTATGTCCAGACAGATAAAAATTTATTTTCTTAATGAATTCCATGTTAGATGATAAAATTATTGCCTTATCATCATGAATTGTTCCTTTAAATATGTTTGCATGAAGAATAACATGTCCTTCACAAATTATGTGACAGCTATTTGAGCTTACAATGTAGTACAATTTTAAGCATCCATTCTTCCTACTTACTATGCAAATTCAGTCTAAGACCTATCTTCAAGTTGGAGAGATGTTTCAGCTGCTAAGAGAACTTAAGGCTATTCTAGAGGCTAGTGTTGGATTGCAAGCACCCACACTAGGCAGCTTACAACCACCTGCCACTCCAACTCCAGTGAATAAGATCATTTTTGGTGTCTATAGGCACTTGCACACAAGGGCACATGCATAAATACATAATTAATAATTTAAATAAGTATTTCATATTACAGAAAACCATCGCGTCATCCTGTTGTGTGTTCCAAAACAATTCCAGTATCTAGAAAAGAGGAATGAGTCTAGAAAAGGTACACATAAAAACTTTCAGTATCGGATATTTCTGCATTCAATTTAGTCTTCCCTTCAATCATTTTGCTCAATGATTGCAACTTTGTGAAAATTGTGTACGGAAAAAAGCACATTGTTGGATAGATGTGAGAAAATCTAATTTATGAATAGTCCATTCAGCTTTCAGGAGAAAGCAATGAGAGATATTAATGAGTCAGGAAGTCAAGACGGTATTGTAAATTAGAAGACAGCTGTGGAACTACATAAAATTAAAGCAAGTTCAACTTCTAAATGTTGTAAATGAGTGAATAATCAGGGGCCATCATCTTCCAAGAAGTTCTTCAGTTTCCAGGTTCTCTCAGGGAAAGCAGCAGGAGCGAGACTTGATTTGCATGCAGACGGCCTCAGACTTTGCTGCCAAGAACCACTAATATTCTGCATGGTTTCCCCATGTCAACTATGCAACATAGACAAAATGCAAATACAGATTTTCTATAAGAGACTTTTTATGCAAAGTTTTGATTTTCAAATGCAGAAATTAAGTAGGAATGTACTAACTGACTTTAATTGCCACTCTCCAAAATCTTAAAGATAAATTAAAAATTGATTTAATGTGTGGGGAGGCACTGAAGAAGTCTGACAATTTCTAAGGTAAAAAGGAGGACTGTGGGAGTTCAAGAATGGAACAAATATTCCTTTCCTTTCCTGTCAGAGTGTTTCTGTGAGTTCTATATTTTTTTTCTATTAACTCATTTTTAATTTTTTAAATTATTGTTTTTATTTGCATTTTAAATGTTGCTTCACTCCCTAGGTCCACCCTTCCAGATTTCTTCACCCCAATCCTCCTCCCCTTCACCTCTGACAGGGTGCTCTTGTCCAACCCTGGTATCCCCCTTCCCTGGACATCTAGTCTCTACAGGATTAGGCTAATTTTCTCCCACTGAGGCCAAACAAGGTAGCTCCCTGCTACAGAGATGATGAGGAAGCTGACCAGTGTGTGTATGCTCTTTGGTTGGTAGCTTAGACTCTGGGAGCCCCCAGGGGTCTGGGTAAGTTGACACTGTTGGTTTTCCTATGGGGTTGTCATGCTCTTCAGCTCCTTCAATCCTAGCTATGCTAGGCTACTGTCTGCAAGCTCACCATAACATCAGTCAGGGTTTGGTCCCTGCACATAGGGTGGATACCAAGTTTGGCCAGTAACTATATAGATTTTCCTTCAGTTTCTTTCCCATTATTGTCGCTGCATTTATTTTAGACAGCAACAATTCTGGTTCAAAAGTTTTGAAGGGGATGTTGGTATCCCCAACCCTCCACTGGAGGCCTTGTCTATATGCTGGAGGTGATCTATTCAGGTTCCCTCTTCTCACTGTGGGGCATTTCATCTAAGATAATCCCCATTGAGTCATGGAAGCATCTCAAAACCCAGATCTCTGGGGCTTTCTAGAAGTTTCCCTCCCCAAGCACCCCATTCTCCACCCCTGGCAGCTGCATACTTCATTCTCCTGCTCCTCTGAGCTTCTCTCCTGTCTCCCCCATACCAGATTCTCCTCCACATTTTCCCTACCCCCCTACTTTTCCAACCATCTCCCTCCTTCCCTCTGCCTCCTGTGCTTATTTTGTTCCCCTTTGCAAGTGGGATTGAAGCATCCTCACTTGGACCTTCCTTCTTGTTAAACTTTTTAAGATTCATATGTTGTATCATGGGTACTATATACATTTTAGCTAATATACACATCAGTGAGTACATACCATGCATATCCTTTTGGGTCTGGGTTTACCTCACCTCATATGATATTTTCTAGTTCCATCTATGTGCCTGCAAAATTCATGATGTCCTCATTTTTAATACCTGAGTGGTATTCCATTGTGTAAATGAATGACATTTTCTGTATCGATTCATCCGTTGATGAACCTCTGGGTTGCTTCCAGTTTCTGGCTATTGAGAATAAAGATGCTATAAACATAAGGCTGCTTGTGACCTTAGGGTATGATGAAGCATCTTCTGAGTATATACTCAGGAGCAGTGCAGCTGGGTCTTCAGGTAGAATTATTTCCAATTTTCTGAGGAACTGCCAAGTTGATTTACAGAGTGGTCGTAACAACTTGCAATCCCACCAGCAGTGAGGAGTATTCCTCTTTCTCCCCAGCCTCCCCAGCATGGGCTGTCACTTGAGTTTTTTGATCTTAGCAGTTCTGCTTGGTGGAAGGTAGAATGTGGGCCAGTAGACCATGCTAGGAAATTTGGTAAGGTTGGGTTGGAAATGGTAAAACCTCTCAAGAGGAACCAACAAGGAGGATGTTAGGAGGTTCACCTGCTCCTGTCCAGGTCCCTGTCACATAAGCATAATACCCATAGAGAGGATCCTGACCATTAGTCATGTAGGAACAGTGCTCCCAAACCCCTCTACATGCAGATGAGGCATCCCTTACATCTCAGACCAAGCCAATAGAAATCATCTGCCGTCAGGTACCAACCCGCCCCAAAATGTATCTAAGATCCTATCCAGAGGGGATAAAGGTGTGAGAACTACTCCATCACGGGTTTACAGAGAGCTTCTGTCATAGAAGGGCTGTAGCACTCCCTGGAGAAGAGAACATTCTCCCAAAGTTTTTTGCAGCGGCATCTACCTGGGACCACCAAGGCCAATCTCTTCCTACCTAGTAGCTCTGACCTCCTTTCCTGGTTGCTGCACATCTCCTGTTAGCCAAACTACTACTGTCTTAGCATAGCACAGCATCTCCCTGCTGGAGCAGCATTAGCAGTTGCACTTCAACATCCCTTCTTACAGTATCTCCCCATAACAGCAGCCACAGAAGAGAACCCTGATCCAACTTCTCTCCCCTTCCCTTCTGTGATCCTGAGCAGCAGTGGAATCTCAGGGTCATTTTGATTTACATTTCCCTGGTTACTAAGGATGGTGTACATTTAAGTGCTTCTAGCCATATGAGATTCCTCAGCTGAGAGTATTCTGTTTAGCTCTGTATTCCATTTTTTTCTTTTTTATTGGGTATTTTATGTATTTATATTTCAAGTTTTCCCCTTTCCTGGTTCTCCCCTCTCTCATCCTCCTTCCCCTGCTTCTATGAGGATGTTCCCCCACCTACCAACACCCTCCCACTTCACCATGCTGGCATTACTCTACATACTGGGGAATCAAGCCTTCATAGGACCAAAGGCTTCTCCTCCTATTGATGCCAGGCAATGCCGTCCTCTGCTATACATGCAGCTGGAGCCATGGTTCCCTCCATCTGTATTCTTTGGTTGGTGGTTTGGTCCCTGGGAGCTCTGGGTTGTCTGGTTGGTTGATATTATTGTTCTTCCTATGGGGTTGCAAACCCCTTCAACTCCTTCAATCCTTTCTCTAACTGCTCCATTGGGGTACCTGTACTCAGTCCTGTGGTTAGCTACAAGCATCCTCATCTAATTCCATCCAGCAAGCACTTCTTGGCATCAGCAATAATGACTGGGTTTGTTAGCTGCATATGGGATCGATCCTCAGGTGGGGCAGTCTCTGCATGGCCTTTCCTTCAGTCTCTGATCCACTCTGTCCCTGTATTTTCTTTAGACAGGAGCAATTCTGGGTTCAAATTTTGAGAAGGTTGAGTGGCCCTTTTCCCCTAACCGGGGGCCTTGACTAACTTCAGGATATGGTCTATACAGATTCTCCCTTCCCTTTGTTGGGCATTTCAGTTAACCTCATTCATGTTGGATCCTCAGAGCATCTTGCTTTTCTGACATCTGGGACTTACTGGTCAGTTCCCCCAGTTACCCATCCCCCATAGCTATGTACCTCTGTTCAAATTCCTGACCCTCTGTATATTATCCTCTTCTCCTCTCATACCTGATTCTGTCCTGCTTTTTCTCCTCCCCTTCCTCTATTCCTCCCAAGTCCTTCCTACTTTCTACCTCCTGTAAGTATTTTGCTCCCCCTTCTAAGAAGTATTGAAGCAACCACATTTTGGTCTTCCTTCTTCTTGAGCTTCATATGGTCTGTAAATTGTATCTTGGGTATTCTGAGCTTTTGGGCTAAGGCCCACTTATCAGTTACTGCATACCATGTGTGTTCTTTTGTGATTGGGTTATCTCACTCAGAATGATATTTTCTAATTCCATCCATTTGCTTAAGAATTTCATGAAGTCATTGCTTTTAATATCTGAGTAGTACTCCATTGTGTAAATATACCACATTTTCTGTATCCATTCCTCTGTTGAAGGACATCTAGGTTCTTTCCAGCTTCTGGCTATTATAAATAAGGCTGCTATGAACATAGTGGAGCATGTGTCCTTGTTATATGTAGGAGAAACTTTTGGGTATATGCCTAAGAGTGGTAGAGCTGGGTCCTTAGGTAGTACTATGTCCAATTTTCTGAGGAAACACCAGACTGATTTTCAGAGTGATTGTACCAGCTTACAAGTCCCACCAACAATGGAGCAGTGTTCCCCTTTTTCTACATCGTCAACAGCATCTGTAGTCACCTGAGTTTTTAATATTAGCCATTCTGAGTGTGAGGTGAAATATCAGGGTTGTTCTGATTTGCATTTCCCTGATAGCTAAGGTTATTGAACATTTCTTTAGGTGCTTCTCAACCATCCAGTATTCCTCCATTGAGAACTCTTTGTTTAGCTCTGTACCCCATTTTTAATAGGTTTATTTGGCTCTCTGGATTCTAACTTCTTGAGTTCTTTGTCTATATTAGATATTAGCCCTTAGTCAGATGTAGAATTGATTAGTAAAGATCTTCCGCTGCAAACAGTCTTCACCAATAGCCTCTCATAGGCTCTCTTCATGGTGCCAAGCCTCTACTCCTTTGCAGGATCCCTTCAGTCCTGGGCTGTCAGCTTCAACTGGGGCTGCACCTTCATCAATGGCCTTCTATAGTCTCTCACAGTGCCAAACCTCAGCCGTTCTTCATGATGCCTTCATGCCATCAAAACCAGTACCACCTGGCAATCTCTGGAACACAGTTTCTTTGTGCTCTCAGAAAATACTTCCCAAAAGATTTCACCTCAGTGATCCTGATATCTCCTTAATCAACACTAATTTCTAAGCTACAGCAAACCAGTATCAATTGTCCCAGTAGTCCCTTCTATTCTGGACTCTAAAGCCAGAGCCATGTGACCAAAGCTTTTGAGTTCTGCTGCCTGATGGGGCTGAAATATGGCATCCATTATTCTATTATATTACCTCTTCCTGTTTTTCAACTCCTTCACTGCCTAAACATGGCTATCCTGAAACTTACTCTGCAGACTGATTTTGAACTCAGAGATCTGCATGGCTGTTTCCTAAGCACTAGGATTAAAGGTGTGGACCAGCAAGCCTGGATTTAAGTTTTTCTTCACCTAGAACTTGTTCTGTTCTAGGCTGACCTTGAATTCACAGATTTGCTTGTCTTTGCTACCTGGGATTAAAGGTTTGTACTACTATGCCTGAAACTAAATTTAGCTGGATGGAACCTTGACACAAGGTCATTACTCCCTTAATTCATTTAATATCCTTGAACACAGGATTTAGCCCCAATTCACTTCCTGGTGCCCCTTTAATACTCAAACCATAATTTTTTTTCTTTCTCAGCTTGCTATGCTTGTTTACAATGCTCTTCATGAGACTTAACCAGAGAATAAAGTCTATGATGGGTGTTTCTAAGACTTTCTTCGTCAGTGCAATTAATTTGAGTCTCTTTATCTTTGACTAAGGCAGACTCTACAGACAAGGGCAAAAAGTAGTCACATTCTTCACCAAAATACCAGAAAAATATTCTCTATGCCACATACCAAAATTCTTCTCCACTGAAACCTCTTGGGCCAGGTCTGCACAGTTCAAATCACTCACAGAAACAAAGTGTTCCGTATTCCTTCTAGGACTGACCATTAAGCCCCACTTAAATCATTCCAATGCTTTCCAAATCCAAAATCCCAAAATCTACATTTTTCCAAACAAAAGCATGGTTAAGCCTATCACTGCAATACCCTACTCCCTGGTACCAACATCTGTCTTAGTTACGTTTTTATTGCTGTGAACAGACATCATGACAAATGCAAGTTTTATAAAGGACAACATTTAATTGGGGCTGGCTTACAGGTTCAGAGATTCAGTCCATTATCATCAAGGTAGGACCATGGCAGCATCCAGGCAGGCATGGTTCAGGAAGAGCGGAGAGTTCTACATCTTCCCCCAAAGGAAGCCAGGAACAGACTAAGCATCCTCAGGCAGCTAGGAGGAAGGTCTCCAAGCTCACTCCCACAGTGACACACTTTCTCCAACAAGGCCACATCTAATAGTACCAATTCCTGGGCCAAGCATATGCAAACCATCACAGATGTGTTCTGGGATTCAGTTTGCAATAATTTTATTGAGTATTTTTGCATTGATATTCATAATTGAAATTGTCTGGAAGTTCTTTATTTGTTGAGTCTTTTTGTGGTTGACGTATGAATCTAATTGTGGCTTCAAAGAATGAATTAACTAGTGTTCCTTCTGTTTCTATTTTGGGGAATAGTTTTAAGAGTATTGGTATTAGGTCTACTTTAAAGGTCTGATAGAATTCTGCAGTAAACCCATCTTGTCCTGGGCTTTTGTTGGTTGGGAGACGACTAATGACTACTTTTATTTCTTTAGGGGTTATTGGACTGTTTAGATGGCTTATCTGATGTGATATAACTTTGGTACCTGGTATCTGTCTAGAAAATTATCCATTTCATCCAGTTTTGTTGAACATAAGCTTTTGTAGTAGGATCTGATAATGTTATTAATTTCCTCAGTTTCTGTTGTTATGTCTCCCTTTTCATTTCTGATTTTATTAATTTGGATTCTATCTCTGGGTCCTCTGGTTAGTCTGGTTAAGGGTTTACCTTGTTGATTTTCAGGAAGAATCAGCTCCTGGTTTTGTTGATTCTTTGTATAGTTCTTTTTGTTTCTACTTGTTTGGTGACATTCCTGAGATTTATTTTATCATGCTGCCTATTCCTCTTGGGTGTATTTGTTTCTTTCTGTTCCAGAGCTTTCAGTAGTGCTGTCAAGCTGCTAATGTATGCTTTCTCCAGTTTCTTTTTAGAGGCACTCAGTTATGAGTTTTCTTCTTAGCACTGCTCCCATAAGTTTGGGTATATTGTGCCTTCATTTTCATTAAATTCTAAAAAGTCCTTGATTTCTTTCTTTACTTCCTCCATGACCAAGTGATCATTGAGTAGCGCATTGTTCAGCTTCCATGTGTATGTGGGCTTTATGTTGTTTTTGTTTTTATTAAAGACCAGCCTTAGTCTCTGGTGATCTGATAGCATGCATGGGAATATTTCAATCTTATATCTTTTCAGGCCTATATTTGTGACTGATTATATGCTCAATTTTGGAGAAGGTAGCATGAGATGCTGAGAAAAAGTTATCTTCTTTTATTTTAGGATGAAATATTCTTTAGATATCTGTTAAAACCATTTGGTTCATAACTTCTGATAGTTTCATTGTGTCTCTGTTTGGTTTCTGTCTACAAATCTGTCCATTGGTGAGAGTGGGGTGTTGAAGTCTCCCACAATTATTGTGTGTGGTGCAATGTGTGCTTTCAGCTTTAGTAGAGTTTCTGTTATGAATATGCTTGCCCTTACATTTGAAGTACAGTTGTTCAGAATTGAGAGTTCATCTTTGTAGATTTTTTTTTCTTTGATGAGTATGAAGCATCCTTATCTTTTTTGATAACTTTTGGTTGAAAGTTGATTTTATTCAATATTAGCATGGCTACTTCAGCTTGTTTCTTGGGACCATTTGCTTGGAAAATAATTTTTCCAGACTTTTACTATGATGTAGTATCTGTCTTTGTCACTGACGTGCTTTTCCTGTATGCAGCAAAATGCTAGATCCCCTTTACATATCCAGAATGTTAGTCTATGTCTTTTTATTATGGAACTGAGTCCATTGATGTTAAGAGATATTAAGGAAGAGTGATTGTAGTTTCCTGTTAATTTTGTTGTTATAAGTAGAATTATGATTGTGTGGTTATCTTCTTTTGGGTTTGTTGAAAGATTACTTTCTGTGTTCACGTGACCCTAACCCCCAGATGTAGATTCCCTCCTTGTGTTGGAGTTATCTGTCTATTATCCTATGCATTGCTGGATTTGTGGAAACATAGTGTGTAAGTTTGGT
Source organism: Rattus rattus (assembly GCF_011064425.1). Lineage (NCBI taxonomy): Eukaryota > Metazoa > Chordata > Mammalia > Rodentia > Muridae > Rattus > Rattus rattus. Next base: position 12,390,064 of record NC_046161.1, on the reverse strand, counting down.
TTTGTCATGAAATACCTTTGTTTTTCTATGGTAATTGAGGTTTTGCTGGATAAAGTAGCCTGGGCTGGCATTTGTGTTCTCTTAGGGTCTGTATGACATCTGTCCAGGATCTTCTAACTTTCATAATCTCTGTTGGGAAGACTGATGTAATCCTGACAGGTCTGCCTTTATTTGTTATTACCTTTTGCCCTCACTGCTTTTAATGTTCTTTCTTTGTTTTGTGCATTTGGTGTTTTGACTATTATGTGATGGGAGGAATTTCTTTTCTCGTTCAACTATTTGGACTTCTGTAGGGGTTTTGTATGTTCATAGGTATCTCTTTTTTTAGGTTAGGGAAGTTTTGTTCTATAATTTCGTTGAAGATATTTACTGGCTTTCAAAGTTCAGAATCTTTACTCTCTTTTATACCTGTTATCCTTAGGTTTTTGTCTTCTCATTGTGTCCTGGATTTCCTGGATGTTTAGGGTTAGAAGCTTTTAACAACTTTTTCATTGTCTTTGACTATTGTGTCAATGTAATCTATGTTATCTTCTGCCCCTGAGATTCTTCTATCTCTTGTATTTCGTTAGTGATGCGTGCATCTATGATTCCTGATGTCTTTCTTAGGTTTTCTATCTCCAGGGCTGTATTTTCACTTTTAGCTCCTGGATGGTTTTGTTCAATTCCATCGCCTGTTTGATTGTGTTTTCCTGTAATTCTTTACGGGATTTTTGTGTTTCCTCTTTAAGGGCATCTACTTCTTTACCTGTGTGGTCCTATATTTCTTTAAGGGAGTTATTTATGTTCTTCTTAAAGTCCTGTATCGTCAGTCATCATGATTTGTGATTTTACATCTAAATCATGCCTTTCTGGTGTGTTAGGTTCTTGTCCTTGCCTCCCGCCATCTTATTATCTCTGGTGTTTGTTGGTCTTGCTGTCTCTGACTGGAGCCTATCCCCCTTGTGGGCCTATGATTCTGTGATCTTAGGAATGAGAGCCCTCCTGGGAGATCAGCTCTGTCCAGGCAGGATTTGGTCACAGAAGGCTGTGTGAGGGCCTTAGCTCTGGTCACACATGAAGACTGGAAGGATCCTGTTCCCAGCCTCTCCATAGGTTCCTGTAACCTATGCGCTCTTGGTAGGTACCTCTTTGCACAGTTATTAGAGCAAAAGTAGTGTTCTCACCTGTGTATTTAGGAGTGAGAGCACTCCTGGGAGACCAGCTCTCCAAGCAGCATTTGGGTATGGAGGGCTGTGGAATAGCCTTAGCTCCGTGGTATAGATGGAGACTCTGTACATCAATTTTTAATTGGGTTATTTGATTTTGTTTTTTGGGTTTTTTTGGTTTGGAAGTATCATGTTGGAGATTTGATGGGAAGTTCATCGAATCTGTAAATGTTGGTAAGATGATCATTTTCACTACATTATTCCCACACACTCATGGGCATGGACTATCTTTCCATCTCCTGAGATCTTCTTTGATTTCTTTCCTCAGGGACCTGGAGTTATTGTCATACAGATCTGTCACTTGCTTAATTTGGTTACTCCAATTATTTTGTATTATTTGTGGCTACTGTTAAGGGTACGGTTTTCCTAATTTCTTTCTCACCTTGTTTATCTTTTGTAAAAAGAAGGCTACTGATTAGTTTAAGTTAATTTTATATCCAGCAACTTTGATTAAGTTTTTATGAGCTATAGAATTTCTCTGGTAGAAGTTTGAGGGCTGCTTCTGTATACTATCATATCATCCACAAATAATGATATCAAGACTTCTTTCTTTCCAATTTGTATCTGCTTTATCTCTTTTTGTTGTCCAATTGCTCTAATTAGAACTTCAAGTACTATATTGAATATATAGGAAAAGAATGGGCAGTCTTGTTTTGTCCATGATTTTACAGGGATTGTTTCAAGTTCCTCTCCCTTTAGTTTGATGTTGGATGTCTGCTGTATATTGCTTTTTTTATGTTCAGTTATGTGTCATGAATTCCTCATTCTCCAAGACTTTTAACAGGACAGGACATTGGTTTTATCAAAAGCTTGTTCAGACTCTAATAAGATGATCATATGATTTTTTTTCCTGATTGTACGTGTACTGGATTACATTGATGAGTTTTAATATATTGAAACATTCCTGCATCATTGGGATGAAGCCTACTTAATCATGATGAGAGATCATTTTTGATGTGTTCCTGGATTCAGTTTGAGAGAGTTTTATTGAATATTCTTTGCATCAACATGCATAAGCTAAATTGGTGTGAAGTTTCCTGTCTTTGCTGTGTCTTTGGAAAGTTTAGGAATCAGAGTAACCATGATTTCATAGAATAAATTAGATAGTATTCCTTCTGTTTCTAATTTGTGGGTTAGTTTGAGGAGTATTGTTCTTGGCTCTTCCTTGAAGGTCTGGTATAATTCTGGTCTTTTCAGTTTTTTTTTTAATTTTTATGGTCCTTGTATTAATTTATTATTAATTAATTTATTTATTTTAGGATTTTGGCTCCTAATAGTAATTACCAAGATGTTGAGACTCTCTATAACTTCCTAATCAAATATGAGGTATGAAAAATATATATTATTTATATATTATATATTTGAATATAAATAAATATGACAAGATTGCTATTGATATTTTCTTGAAATGAATAATTTTTTCTTTCAAGCCAGGATCTTACTATCTTGTATAAGCTGGCCTAAATTTTTTTTCTTTATTAACTTGAGAATTTCTTATTTACATTTTGATTGTAATTCCCTTCCTGATTTCCAGACCAAAATCCCCCTAACCCCTCCCCTCCCCTTCTCTATGGTGTTCCCCTCCCCACCTCCCCCATCATCACCCTTCCCCAACAATCACGCTCACTGGGGGTTCAGTCTTGGCAGGACCAAGGGCTTCCCTTTCCACTGGTGCTCTTACTAGGCTATTCATTGCTATCTATGAGGTTGGAGCCCAGGGTCAGTCCATGTATAGTCTTTGGGTAGTGGCTTAGTCCCTGGTAGCTCTGGTTGGTTGGCATTGTTGTTTATATGGGGTCTCGAGCCCCTTCAAGCTCTTCCAGTCCTTTCTCTTATTCCTTCAATGGGGGTCCCGTTCTCAGTTCAGTGGGAACATTTTTACACTATGCATTTTCTTTGAGTGATGTGTCAATATTTTCTATGGTATCTTCTATACAGGAGCTTCTCTCTTCTATCTCTTATATTCTGTAGGTAATTCTTGCATCTCTAGTTCCAGTTGTCTTTCCTATATTTTCTATCTCCAGGGTTGCCTCCATTTGTGATTTGTTTATTGTTTCTATTTCATTGTATTTTCCTGGATTTCTTTAATGTAGTTATTTATATCCTCTTTGAACACCTCTATCATCTTTTTGAGATAGAATTTTAGGTCAGAACATTGCTCTTCTAGTGTGTTAGGGTGTCCTGTGTTTTCTGTGTAGGAGAACTGGGTCCTAATGGTGCCATGTGACATTGGTTTCTGTTGTTTGTGTTCTTATGATTGACTTACACCATGTGGTTATCTCTGGTGTTAACTAGTCTGGGTGTCTTGGACTGGAATAGGCCTCCTTCGATGCAGGTAGAACTAAATGACCTGGGTTAGAGCAGGCCTCTTAGGAGGCAGGATGTGCTGTTTCTTGTTAGAACAATCTTCCTGTGTCCCTGGTTAGGGCAGACCTCCTGGGTAGAAGCAGGCTGTGGGGTTTGGGGTACAGGCATGTTGATCTGCCACAGGTGGAGGTAGAAGTACTGACTGGAAGCTCCCTATTAACTCATTGAAACCTTTCTGGACTCTGTTAAATTTTTTAACAATAAATGCTATAATCTTAATAAGAGGCTAAATGTGAATTTTAACTATGGGGAACAATAGGCATTGCTATTTACTCTACACACACAGACACAGACACACACGCACACGCACACGCATATGCACACGCACTATTCTATGAAGCTGGGTTAAACCTGGTAACACATCTCCCATTTTTCCTGACATTTTTCATCACTCCTAGAAACTTCAGTCTAGGAAGAGGCCACTTCCTTTCATAATATGTCAATACATAACTGGGTTTGAACTCTGTTCTCCAGCTCATTCAAGCCAATATATTGAGCATGCCATTGATTTAAGGTGCATTCTGAGTTCAAGAAGCTCACATGTGCTAATGTCTTCACAGTTAATGCCAGCTCTTATTCTGAGCATAGGATTAATTCACTTTGCCCCGGCTCCCCTTGAGGTGAGTAGGTAATATTCAAAGAGTTCTCATAACCTGCCAAGATCACATGGCAAGTGATTGATGAAACCATACAGGACCCAGTTCTTTCTGATATCTAAGTATAGGACAAAAATTCTGTACTACTTTTTCTACACCTGCCTTCTCCTGCACAAGTCTGGACTCACAGATCTAAAGAAAATTCATTGCAAGATCACTAGAAGTTTCAATGTTTCAAGATCTATGGAAGATGTACATATGTTAATTACATCTATTTATTTTCTGATACTCCATATCTTAAGCAATACCTTTGCTCATAATTTTACTCATTTTACACAAAAATCTTTCCTTTATCCATACTGGTAGTAATAATCATGCACTGTAATATACTATTCTTTAAAACTAGAACTAAAGTTAACCTTGGTAGTGTTAGCTAGGTGTTAGACATAGTATTATTACATAGACACACAATTAAATTAGCTACGGAAGAATAGAACATTGTTCTCTCAATTTACATGAAAAAGTAGAAACTCTGAAAGAATAAACAACTTATTTTTGTCTGAGCATACAGACACCAGCATTTTCCACTAATCAGCACCCCTATTTATTGTCAATCTGTCCTCTTTCTTCCACAATAGAAGAAGCGAGTTTTACCCTTTTCTTTATTCATTCACCATGGGGTCAAATGCATTATTGTTTGTGCAAGAAAAAATAATAGCTGGGAGGAATAATGAACTGATTTTTTAAATGCAATATAGATATGTCATTCAACAAAGTGGAGAAAGGAAAACACTAGAGCAAGGATTTCCCAGCCCTCAAAGTTCTAGATTTCTATGATTTTTAATTGTCTAAAGTTGTTTATATGCACTGACTTTCCTTGAATAAATAGAAATTTGTGGAAGGATTTAGTGAACAACTGGACATGATTATTTTTTTTAATTTTTTATTAGATATATTTCTTTATTTACATTTCAAATGTTATTCCCCTTCCCAATTTCCTGTCCATAAGCCCCCACCCCCTCCCCCTCCCCCATATGGGTATTCTCCCTATATATCCCCCTTACTGTCCCCCCATATTCCCCTGCACTGGGGGTTCAGTCTTGGCAGGACCAAGGGCTTCCCCTTCCACAGGTGCCCCAACAAGGCTATTCTCTGCTACATATGCAGGTGGAGCCCTGGGTCAGTCCATGTGTAGTCTTTCGGTAGTGGTTTAGTCTCTGGAAGCTCTGGTTGGTTGGCATTGTTGTCTTTACCCTGATATGACACTTTTATGATCAGTTCACTCTTAGATTCCTCACTCGGCCTTTTCAGAGGTCAAGATTAGGTGCCCAAGAAAGTGTGAGATAGAGAAATGTTTACTATAAATGATTCTTTCGTGAAAAGTCTGTGCATATCAAGATGCAACTGACAAATGAAACACCCAATCTCTTTAGTGAAATTGGAATTTAGTGTCTTAGTTTCTCAGGAGTAAACATGAATTCCTTCAGACTGATGGTGGTACTCAAACAAATATTTCCAATGTCTTCTACTGATCTCACCATATCCACAAACCTTTCAGTCCATTTTTGCTACCGAGTAACTTTCCAATATGTGTGCAGTGCCAGTGAGCTACTCTTAAACCTTCTACTGCAACTGAGCTTTTCCTACCTAAGAAAAGGTTATTTCTTCACACCTAACAAGTAAGGAGTAAAAAAACACTCTTCACCCAGAGATGGATCTGATTCTCTTTCTTTTACTATTTTTAGACTATCAGTTTTTCCTCTTCCCACTGTATGATATATGTGACTGTGGAATGAGATGTTACAGAAATAAAATTCTGTCTCCCACCAAGTGAGCAACTGTTCTTTCCAACATCTGAGAAAATTGCAGTTGAGGTAGGCTGCATAAATTGGGGAAAAAGGGAAATTCTCGTCTATGAATAATAGATTTTCTTACAGTCACTAGATTTGTATCTCAAATAATGTGGTACTTGCCTTAGCCTCCCCAGCCAAAAATAGTATAAGCTTATTTTGCTTGCCTATTATAAGTCCAAATCTAATTTATCACGCCCACTAGCAAGACCCCAAGGTCTTTTCTACCACCAGAGCTTTCCAGGTTACTCTAATCCATTTAACATCTGAGTTTCACATTATTTGGTCCCAAATGAATTCAATTGCTTTTGCCAAGATTGAGTCTCATCTGTTCTTGCTCCCGAGGCTGACCTTGCTAGTTCCTTCACGTACCTTTTCTAAAGGGAGCATCTGCTACGCTCAAGCTCAAGCCCCCTGTCCTTCACATATGGTATAGTGAGGCCATGAACAGAATGGCTCCATGATATTCAGGATAATAGTAACCCAACCTCTGTTCACAGGCAGGTCCCAGTGCACAAATCACACATTCAGAAATCTACCCTAAGCCGTTTTCTTCTAAAGGTCAGTATGGGTGCAGTATTATAAATGAATTATCTGACAAACTACAAAGATTATGGGAAATTGACTTGCTTCGTTATAGCCATCAACCTTGCAGGAACATTAAGCTAATAAAACAAAGTTTTATTAATTTAAGTTCTTATAACTATAATTTAATATTCTCTGGGACTTAAAGTTCTAATCCTGGATACAAGTAGGCAAGAATTTAACTATTTCGTTTCAACTACAGGCCAGATATTAACACTATAGCTTCCATTTGGGCTGAACACTGAGTATAGCCTGTAAGTATGAGAGAAAGCTCATCTTACAGATCAAGTGAGCAGATAACTACCCTGGAAATGCTTTGAACATAGAAATTGATGTGAAGCTTCCTAATTACAAAACCATGAAATTTACCATTGATTTTCCTGGTCATCAGATGTGTAGGTAGGTAGAAAAAATATTACTAGCCAGAAAAAAAGTCTGAGTTTTTGGAGGTTGGGATGCATTTCCAGTCGAAAGGTGAATCTGCTGTACGACTAGGCAAATTAATATTTCTCTGGGTTACATTTACACCAGTAATGATGTAATGGGGCTACATAAAAGCTAATGGGTGGCACTCAACAGTTTATTTTCAATTTATTGAGTTCAGTGGTAACTAAGAGCTACTACATAATATATTTTTCTTATATACAACCAAAGACAAGCATAGATTATTGAGAAGAATTGGATTTTTATTATCTTTTTACATTATTAACACTTTTGTTAGACAATGTGTAAGAAGAAAAATACTATTAATCATTTGATCAAGATGCATGATTTATACTTATAGAGATGTGTGACTTGATTTTCAAATGTTTGCATTAATAAAAGTTCTTGCCCAAAAACTGTTAACTGCCATGAATTTTATGAAACATTAAACAACAAGCCATTGCATTGTGCTCTTTATTTTGATTAATGACAACAAAACTCCTGTTATCATGTCACATATGTATTGAACGCAATGACATCAATTAACTCACAAAAGTTGTCTTATATATTCTATAGCTCTGACATTCTTCACCAACATGATAATCCATCATGTTTCTAACTGAACCATTGTGTGGTTCTTTAACCTAGCTCTAAGATAGGGAAAAGATGTTTAGCAGAAGCAAATGAAAATATTTAACAGCAGTTCTCAGCCTTGGTTATGTGTCAAGGCTTGGAAATACCAGGGAAGATTATAAAATATTCTTACCTCTTTATTTCCAAACAAGAGAGATTCTTGGTCAATTTGGAGTGACCTCAGAATGGGGATAACTTTTAAAAGCTCTCCTGGCCACTCTAAGGTATGGCTAATTGGCTAATGTTAATTGCTAACATGAGTGGGCACTTGTGAGAGTAAGCACCACGATCCTATAACACACTCATTCTCAAGCCAAACAGTAAACACTGTTATTTCACTCATGGTTAAGTTGAAACCCAAATCATTTTTCCAAGGATTTTTTGCTATCAACATGTATTTGAATTTGGGTCTTTGACTTTGAAGCCTATGTCAGTGGCAGCTAGCTAATAGTATATGAACCAGAAGGTCAGAGAAGCAGTCTTGGACTGAGACAAATGAAGAGATATTCAGTGGCACAGAACGGGCTGTAGAAATCTTTGTTCATATGTTGCCCACCGTCATACCTACCATCACCCTACTCTACATATTAATAAACAGACCTAAACAGAAGTCAAGGTCCAACGCCACTTAAGACCTACAAGTTGGAAAAGTTAGGTCATCTATCGGACCAAAAGAGACCCAAATAGACACAGGTATCTTTGGAGTCCACAGAATATTTTCAGACTGTACTTGATTCCTTTGCCAGCCACTTCGCCATGCTGACATTGATCAATGGAAAATTACCACTTAGAATCACTCCAGGTCACTCCAAATGTGTTAAAACAGAGAATGGGCAAGGAGGAATTGGTGGAGAGATTGAATAACAGGCAGAATCACTGTCACAGAGACAAGGAAGGAACTCATTTATGCCCAATACTAGAGAAAAGCAGAAGACAGAAAACAGTGAGCCTCTGGGAACCACAACTCCCACTATGGTCGTAAGAATTTGAGGCCCTCATTGAATTTACTCATCTAGAACTGAGTAAAATCAGAAAAAACGTCAGGAACTCAGTCACGTTGAGGAAAATGACTTCGCTCAGAAGATTCTCTTTAGATTTTTAACTTGTCTTTTGACTCTATCATACAGCTACATTTAAAACTTGCTAAGAGACTCAGACTCCAGTCTAACCCTCAGAGGGATTCAGAGAGATTAATGCTTCAGGTGACGGAGATTCTCATTAACCTTTGTATACCTCAACAGAGATGAAGGAGAAATCTGACCTAGGAGAGTCCCAAATCAATCCAAAGAGTGAAACCCTTAAATAAATTTTGTTGGTGAGGTCAGCATGAGAATGAAATAAGCCTATTTTGCCCCCTCCTCTCTCTCTTAGTTTTTAAAAATTAATCATGCAAAGAAAGGGTTTTTTTTTATTAATGCTAAACTTTTTATTTTCTCTCTCTCTTTTTATTAGATATATTTCTTTACTTACATTTCAAATGTTATTCCTCTTCCCAGTTTCCTGTCCATAAACTCACATTCCCTCCTCCTCCCCCATACAGCTATTCCTCCCATCCATCCCCCTTACTGCCCCCCCCCATATTCCTCTGCACTAGGGATCCAACCTTAGCAGGACCAAGGGCTTCCCCTTCCACTGGTGCCTCAACAATTCTATTCTCTGCTACATATGCAGTTGGAGCCCCGGGTCAGTCCATGTATAGTCTTTAAGAAGTGGTTTAGTCCCTGGAAGCTCTGGTTGGTTGGCATTGTTGTTCTTATGGGGTTGTAAGCTCCTTCAGCTCTTTCAGTCCTTCCTCTAATTTCCCTAAACGGGGTCCTGTTCTCAGTTTGGTGGTTTGCTGCTAGCATTGACCTCTGTATTGGACATGCTGTGGATGTGTCTCTCAGAAGAGATCTGTATCCAGTCCCTTACAGCATGCACTTTTTTTTAGTTTTAACAATCTTATCTAGTTTTGGTGGCTGTATATATACATGGGCCACATGTGGGACAGGCTCTGAATAGCTGTTCCTTCAGTCACTGCTCTAAACTTTGCTTCCATATCCCCTCCTACGGAATTTTTTTCCCCTTTTAAGAAGGAGTGGGAGCATCTGCATTTTGGTCATCCTTCTTCTTGAGCTTCCTGTGGACTGTAGATTGCATCTTGGGTAATTCGAGCTCTTTGGCTAATATCCACTTATCAATGAGTGCATACCAAGTTTGTTTTTCTGTGATTGGGTTACCTCATTCAATATGATATTTTCTAGTTCATTCCATTTGCCTCTGAATTTCATGAAGTCATTGTTTTTGATAGCTGAGTAGTACTCCATTGTGTAGATATACCACATTTTTTGAATCCATTCCTCTCTTGAAGGGAATCTGGGTTCTTTCCAGCCTCTGGCTATTATAAATAAGGCTGATACGAACATAGTGGAGCATGTGTCTTTGTTGTATGTTGGAGCATCTTTTTGGAACATACCCAGGAGAGGTATAGCTGGGTCCTCAGGTAGTGGAATGTCCAGTTTTCTGAGGAACCTCCAGACTGATAAGAAAGCAGCTTAATTATGGCATTTCATGCAGTTTTTGTTGAGCCTCCTCCCTGACCACCCCTTCCAACTGTCTCCTTAAACCCTATACTAGATTCTTTCCTCCTTTCATGTCACATGCATTCTATTACCTTATACCTTAATTTAAGACCTCTTTTCTACTCTTGCATGTCTCGCTATCATTTTATTTTCTATATTTTTATATGTATGGATATATGGTATCCACATATGAAAGAAAACATGAGCATTGTCTTTATGCATCAAGGTTACTTTGGTTAACATAATACACTCAGCTCCACCCATTTCCCAGCAGATGTCATGAACCTAATCTCCTAGCTATTGAGAACAGTGCAGCTATTAAACACTTTGAAGTTCCCTGTGTGGTAAGTTAACTTAGAGCCCTTTAGGTGTATGAGAATCAGTTCCAAGAGTGGTGTAGCTGGGCCATTTGATAGTGAGAAACCTCCATTCTGATTTTGTGACTTTATTACAGAAAATTATTCATTCATTAGCCTGGCCAGCAATTCCTGGAATGGAACAATGTCCAGAAGGAACCTGCATAAAGCTTCCCTTACCTGCTTTTGGCCTGAAATCTCCCATGTCTAAGTCTACTATTTTGTTTCACCTCCTGGGCCTGATTCCATATAGTCAATGACTTATTCTGAGTAGGGAGAGGCATATGTATATCTAACAGTTTCCTATAAAGACTTTGAAAGAGATAATTGACCAATCAATTTCACCATCTTTTCCTTAGTGATGAGAGCCTCCAGTACCAGTCTATGGCTATAAAGTTTATGGAGTGAATCCTACTGCTTCTCACTGGTGTCAGAGTTCTCACACTGAACTCTAACTTCTTTCTGTTCTGTGGATCATTTACCATTCTTATAATGATGGATTTCCCCATGAAGAACCTCTTTGTGTGTGTTGTTTTTTCCTGTTCTCTTTCGATGAGCCATGGAAACATTTTTATTCCATTATTTTGAAATCGCTTATAGTCAGAAATGATTTATTATTGTGTTAGAACTTTGATCACTGCTGTTGTTTTAAATAATTTTCTATTTTCTTTAATTTTACCTGCTCCTTAATTTACTTGTTTAACAGTTTTTAACTGACCAGCATGTGTCCAGAAGTAATCAAGCAGATACTAAGCTAACATCAAAAGCAGGTTAGATGTGGCTTTTGTATGTATAAAATGGAGAACCACATCTCATTAGCAAGACACAGGAATATGATTCTGAAGGAAAAGGTTCAGCATTCTGTACAAAGACACTGAAAAAAATGTCAGATAAATTAAAATGATGACTGTTTGGACTCAAGAAGTCAGACTATAGTGTTGGAAATTTTGGGTGTGATAAGGAGAGGACAAACAGGACAGACGTACAGAACAATAAATCCCATTGGCAGGGCAAGGAGAGCACAATCAAGGAGCCCGAGAGAAGAGGACTAAAATGAGATAGAAGGGGATATGAACAAAGAGAGATATGTAGAAACCAGAAAGTATCAAACTGTACTTAAGGTCTGAGGCTGTGACACACAGGAAAAGAGAAGTCATTGCTCCAACCAAATATATATGTATTGTCTGTGGATGTCAATTCAGTATTTCAAGTTAAAACCACATGAGTTATACTTTGGTATAGGCTTATGCTGAAGAGAAATAGGTTTATTTTTTGTTTCCCAAATGGCAAACTTTTCCAACACAATGGGATACATATCCTAGTCTTTACTGAGAATTATTATACAGGTTAGTTTCCTCTGGTTATTTTGATTTGTTGATCTATCCAATTATTCATTACTTTTTTCTAGTTTGAGACAAGGTTTCATTGTATCCAATAGTGACCTGAAGTTTACTACAGCATTGCCTCCTTCCTCTGACATTCATCACCCAAATGCTGAGCTCACAGGCATGGACCACAGTACCTGACATTTTTTCCTTCATCTCTTCCTCATATGTGTATCATTTGTGTATATGTTTGTGTGCCATGTATATGCCTGGTACTTGCAGAGGCTAGCAGAGGGCATCAAATATCCCGACATTAGAGTTAAGGATATCTGTAAGCATCCATGTAGGTGCTTGAATAAAGAGTCTACATGCTTTGTGCAATAACAAGTGCTTTTTTTTTTTTCCCGGAGCTGGGGACCGAACCCAGAGCCTTGTATTTGCTAGGCAAGCGCTCTACCACTGAGCTAAATCCCCAACCCCAATAGCAAGTGCTCTTAACTGCTGAGTCATCTCTCCAGCCCATACTCAAGTTGTGCTGGCATCAATACCAAAATGCTTAAATAACCTTCAATATGGCTTCTTATTGACAGAATAAGCTCCCTCTGTTTCCCATTCATATTTGAACTGATTTGAAAAAAAAATCCTGACTTGAATATAAGCTCAACCATATGTATATATGTATGTATGCACAAATACATGCAATATATGAATTTTATTTTCTCACCAAGCTCTCTTTATGTCTGTATATAACATTAAATCCAAGTCTATTCCATCATATAAAATGTATAGGTCAATATGTTTAAACACTCTTCAACAAAAGTAGTAAGCACCCACATGGCACCACTGTCCCGACTTTTTAAATACATCAGCTAATACAACTTATCTTCCTATCTGGCCATCTTTTCCTGTGGTACCTGTCAACTTTACCTACAGAAATAATGACTTCAATCCTTCTCATGTTACAGAAGTAGAACATACTCAGGGACATTCACTTACTTCTTAGGATTGCCTGGCCAAGAGGACAAACACAAGAATTTTCTTTTCCGTATTTCTGTGATGTCAAACAGTGATTATTCTCACTCTGTATTGTCAGAAAATTCTGTGCTATGTCCTTCTACTGTGTTTACAATACTGGCTTGCAGTCTTACTTTTTTTCAACTCTTCTGACACAGTTATATTTGTCACTGTGCCCCTGTGATTTGTACAGTCATTCAGACCTCAGTGTTAGTTAGCAGGGCCTTGATTGGCACATTCATTTATCATTAGCTATACTAGAATTCTAAAAAGATGAGAATATAAGTCATGGACAGGTAGAATGGAAAGCAAGCATGAACAAAGTTTAATATCTCCTATACCATATCCCAAATTGATTGCCCTAACCTCAGCAATTTTGACCCCAGAATTGGCTCCATCCTATTTCTAGAAGTTACAGATGAATAATCAGCCCAGAAGGCAGGAGCCAGGAAGAACCACTTACTGCCAGTGCATACTCCAAGTGCAAAAGGAAGTTGTGTAATGTTAGAGCACAGCTCTTACCATTCCCTGACTCAATCTGTGACTAGTGATTGCTTCCTTTATTTTGTTTTCTGAATCTAACCCTAATGATAACTGTGCATCTTTCATCAATATCTAGTGTCCTCCATGGCATGACTCTTCTAGAAAGAGGAGCCAATTATCTTCACTTAAGACATGCTGGTTACATTAATTTGAGTGCCTTTTTAAAGAAAATTGTCATGGCCTACATCTCTCCTCCTAAGGGACATCACTCTTTTGTAGCCAATTTTTCCTCCAATATCTTAGGAAGTTTCAATCAGCTCAACAAATATTTGAGAGGAACAATGATAAAACTACTTTTTTTTCTAAGAACCTTTTTTTTCCTATTCTATTTAGCTCAGACTAAGAAAGCCAAACAAGAACAAGAGTTCTCCTGGAAGAATTAGAATTCTCAATCTCTAGTGCTCCAAATGAATAGGTTCAGTTATTTTTACTGATCCACCATGAGCTTGCCTTATGTCTACTTATGGTGTAGACTCTTAATAAATACAAGAATGCACTACCATACTCATGCATGTATGGGGAGTCTGACAGCACAGTATTGCAAAGTATTACAGTGAGCTTCAGAGAGAAGAATTGCATTCAGAGAAAGAAGGGATATGGCAACACCAGAAAATGGGCATGAATAGTGGAAATATCTGCCTAATAGATCCAAGGCTATTAGATTTCTTCTATCTTTAAGATACAGTTTTAATGGTAGCTTTTGTCTGAGTAGACATTAAGTACCACACACTGCTGTAGTGACTTTTGTACACCCTCTTGTTCAACACTTAAAAGAATACTTACAAAAATTCTGAATATACTTAACAATTACAATATATACTCTATGCTGACCATTGGGCTCATTTATAATCTGATTCTCACACATGTAGAATAAATGTGTAGAGAAGCTGAAGAGGTAGGATTTAAACACAAATTGTATGTCCTTTGATGACACCATGTTGTAGGTAAGTACTCCAGAACCGTGGTGTCTTACAGCACTGTATTCATAGCCACAGATGCTCTTGGGCATGTGGCTCAGGTCAGTGATAACTGGGATGTCTTACCAGTGGCCTTATGCATATAGTGAGTAAAGGGTATGAGAGAGTTAAAAGACCTCATATGCAATTAAGACTCATTTAATATTGTTTTGTCCAGAAAATGATTACTTGAAAATTTGAAGTTGCACATATAGCTCACAATAGAATTGCTAGATTATTCTATGTTTCACAGTGGTGTTGACAGCTGTATCCCCAGGATAAGGGCATTGTTGTCCCAGTGCCATCCCATCCCATGTGTGAACATTGCCCAAGGAGGACACACAGACCCTTTGTTGTTAAGAGTTCTCAGGAGAATAAAATTTCTTCTGACTGGATAATTGGACATCTGTGTTGCCTCCATCGAACTGAACAGTCTCGGAATTCCAAAGCTGATTAGCTTCTCTGAGGCTTCTGTTATACGAGGCATGTGTAGAATCTGGGGTTCAAAAGACAGCCCTTGATTAAGACTTTTAGTGGATCAGTGGAAACCCACAAAGAGAAAGATAATCTAATTGATTAAAAAAAAATCAGCCGCTCCAAAATCGTTTACTAAAAACTGTAACAAGAAACAGGGTCCTTCATCTGGTGGCAGTTTCCTAGTCCGAAAACACACTGAGGCTTAAGGGGCCGGTTGTAGTAAAGGTCAGCTTCAATGTCTCATTTTTGTTTTCCCACTCAAACAGTATGGAAGACAGTAGGAAAACAAGTCATCATCAGACAGACAACCGGGTAAGGGAAGGACCAGGAGGATCCTGGGCACTATATGAAAATTGAATGATGGACCTGACCACATCCAGGAAGCTCCACTGGATCTCTCCTGGGTTTTATTTCTGATTAGTGTGAAGAATCCCGACCTACTTCATGAAGCAGTTTGGAATCTCTGAAAGAAAAAGGTTGTCTGCAATTTGAATTTCTCCTGATGTTACCCAGTTCCAATTTTATGTTTTCCACACACTCTAGAAAGTTATAGACTACTTTTTACTCTTGGAGAACTCCATGGTCCACATGTCTTTCAAAGGAAGAGTCCTAATTCTTCTCCTGAGAATTCTCTCCCATGGGATTCCTCTGAAGCATGCTATGAAAAATGAACCCTCCTGGCTGCAGTCTGAAGATCAGGGTTTTGGCCTTCATGCTGCAGTTGCCTGGAGAATACTAAGCACACATGGTTCCTAAGCTGAGAGTTTCAAATGCAATTATGATTCTCAGTTCACAGGAGGCAGAACACACTGAGATGTCAACATTTTGGAATACAGATCCTGCCTCAAGTGGATTCTAATCTCTTCACAACACCCAGAGGTCCAGATAAAAATACAAACTGAGAGAGTGGGAATGAGCACATTCCTGTTGCTCTGCACATTACTGTGACCCTTACTCTGGAATTGGGTACTGAGTCCCTATTAAGACTATTAAGTGCTTGCTCTGGCATTCATTAGGCTGATTAAGAGTGATAATTTAAAATTACCCATTTAAATTTCATGCTTTGGGGTTTTTAAGAACACAGGGAAACAGAATTGGTTCTCTCAATGCAGAAAGGTTTGAGGAAGGAAATTCAGATCCTCAGACTGGTGATAGGTACATTTACTCACTCAGCTATATTGCAGCCTTTCTCCTCATTGTAACAGGGAAGAAACTGAGTGACAGACTAGAAACCAACAGATCTGATAAAATTACAGCAGTGGAGGTATCTGGACATAAGAGAGCAAGAATATACAGGCAGGCTTAGGTGAGAGTGGTCTGTGGTCCTAAACTCAATGGTATACTCTCTTCCACATAGAATACCACTAATGTTCAGAACCATCCTTGTCACCACTAAAAAGTGTTTTAGTCAACCAAAGAAATCAAGTTGTATTTGCTGTCCATGTTTTCTTATTTCTTAAATGGGTTAAAAATAACAGTTCTGCCAATATACCTTGCCATTTAAGGGTCAAGTATAGTTCTTTGTTCAAGTCGCATATTTTGTATCTAATTTTTCTCATACCTCAGTCTACAGAATACTTTAAATGGGTTAGAAATCTTAACGATTTTAAAGATCTCCAGGGATATATTCCCCATCTCTAAATGTGGCTAACAACATAAACCACATGTCACTGACTGGGGTTGAGGGAAAAAGACAGCAGATTCACAACACTATTGATAGAATTTCTGTCAACATTCCTTGTCATTGGAGCTGAATATAAGTGGTCTCTATTCTATTTTATTTTTTTCTCCTAAACAAAACAGAGAAGTAAGGCAAATAAGACCCTTCATTGCCATTGCTTCATTACTCATACATTTGGAACACACTTCTTTTAATTAATTCATCATGTATACCAAGTGACCAGAGACCAGAGAATGAGGATCACAGGCATCATCCAAACACTGCTGCTTTGAGCAAGATTCCTGGAACTGACTGCAAAAAATGAATAATCAGCTCTGGGTATTCTTTATACCAATCCCAGATGTATCATTTTTCTGGACAGTTCCAACCTGGGAGTAAGGTCAGAGAGTAAGATGAAGCCTCCATGGTTAAATATAGAACCAGGTGTTAAAAAACCACAAGATGTCATACATAAACAACAGCTGTTAGGAGAAACACAAAGACGCCATCATTTGGCATCACTCCTGTCCTCTTGGGAGATGATGGGAGAAAGAAAATGAAGCATCTATAGTGTGTGGCCAGGCCTCCATGTCTGTGTTCATCAGTGTAAATGTACAGAAACAACCAGGTAGCGCTCCTGAAATAGGGAGTGGGGACATAATCTGTCAAGATTCTCTTCTGTACTTCTGGTCTTCAAATTGTTGATGATTTGGGGACTTTTTACTAGCATAGCTTAGATTTTTGTTCTGGAATCTTTGTCCCTTAATAGCAGACATGTGTAGAAATGGGGAAATCAGCATTAGTAGGTGGTCTGTCCATGTGATAGTTGTTTAGATCCTATTATGTCATCCTATTCTCCAGAGAACCTCATCATAATTCTTACACAGAATGAGAAAATGGGGCTCAGGTTTAAATTTTTGTTAGGCTGCTTCTATATAATCAGCCTACCATTTCAATTCAGATCAGTTTTGTTCTTCTACTTGATTTATAATGATACAAACTTTTTCCAGGAGTAGCAATTCCTAATTGAACTATCTTGGTTCCCATTCATCATTTATATTAGACCTTTCCCAGATACTTCATCTGAAACCTCTGAAGCTATATTCTCTAGTCTCCAAAATGTTTTCAGTAGCACTGCTGGAGTCTCTAATGACATGTCATCCAATTTTTCATCATGCATACAAGATAACTGAAGTGAAGAACTTGAAAGGAGTCGTTGAGTCATTGTCTCAGAGTTTTCAGTCTGGGTCACATGGCTCAGTGGCTTCTGTGCCTACAGCAAATATATACAATATAGCACATATATCGACCACTGCTAAGGGAAACACCTTGCCTATGCCAGTCATGATTTAGACTTCTGATGATCTACTACCTGCAACTAGGTCTTGACTCCTAAAGTTTCCAGCAATCCTCAGCCTTTCATAAGCTAGGGAACAAGACCTCAACGATGGAACTTTTGAGAACAATTTCAGGTCCAAACTGCAGCACTCTACTTCATTTAAGTATATCAGAGTAGGGCTTTATGTGGACTTTGTAAAAAGACTTAGACAAAAAAAAATGCTGGAAAATTTGGTGGGCAGTAAATGTTCAAAATCCGCAATTTTAATGATCAGGTATCTGAGACTCCAAAGAGTTAAGAATATCCATTTAAAATCAGTACCAAAGACAAGAGGGAGAATCCAGGCTCCTCTGGGGAACATTCATGACTATGGTTCTCATAGCCAAAAGAACAGGAGGGAATATACTGTCTATGAATTATGGGATATAATTCACACATGGTGATAGAGGCACCTTATCGTTTACAACTGAGATGAACTTTTTAATATAGTACAGAGCACATCCCCACCTCCTGTATGTTAAGCAAACACCTACTGTGAAGGTAGTCTGCAAGTTTCAGGTGCTACCAGGCTTCAAATATAAATACATGAACAGTGGGGAATGAGAGTAGACCTTGTTCTTCTATATTGAAGCAAGTTTCTATGGTCCTATATGGTATGACACGTCTAATGATTGAGTCTCCTATCTTTCTCTGACCTGGTCCCACCCTTGTCTTTTAATCTGAGGGTATAGATGGAGATCCTTCTCCAGACTGAATCACTACCCTGCCTGATTGCCACACAGTTTGCCAAAGAACCAAAATTTAAACAGGCTTATGAACAGAAAGGATTAGATGTGACTGTCAACTTCAATGTTGAGAAAGTCTCTGCAAAATCTTGCTATTTTGCCAGGTCTTCTTCCAAGTCCTGGAATGCAGCCCAAGTATCTTCATTTAAAACAGGTCCCTGCTGATGTGGATATTGACGTGCATCCAAGGCATTACTTATAGCAAGGATATAAAACACATACATACAAAAAGGTCTTCAAGATGCTTTTTAGACAAATAGCAGTTATACAATAGATGATTAAAAAGTTAAGAACCAGGCTTTAGGTGGGGTAATTCTCATTTGCAAAGGGTGCTGCAGAAACTTGCCCAGTCTTTTACCAAGGATCCAGCAGCTGTTTGCAGAGACTACATGGGAATTGACCTCCTGGAAACCTCTCCTGGAAGACCTTCTGAATGTGTAGGATGGAAAGAATGAGCTCTCTGTCTGCAGAATTACTTCCTTCACAGCCAGGAACATACACTTTCCCTAGAGTGAAATCTCCCTTTTCTTGTTCCTTTGCCAAGGCTCAAAAACTCACACTGAACGTGGGTGAAAACTGAGCAGTCAGCTCCCTCGAAAAAGTTGGAAGCACACAGCAGATATCTTTATCCAAGACTAAATAGTTATTGTTTGGAGAGTGTTGGGAACACTGGTTGGAGCAAGACATAAATTCCGTAATTTTTCTTCTCACCTTCAACTGTCAGGCTGCCTTGCCTTGCAGGTGCTGTTGTTTTGTTCTTGCTTGGTTGATTGCGAGCTTCTATTTTAATTTAGCTTCACATTGCAGTTGTCCGCTAAACTTACATTTTAAGAAATGCATCTACTCACTAAATGTATCACAGTTTCTATATAATGTAGGGCTCCACATATAGAAAGGAATCTTTAAAATTTGCTAAATATTTCTATGTGGATAGCCAGCTATGAAATCAACTCTCTTCTGCTTCAACACATTCAATGATGCTCAACTGACTTACCACCAACCAGAGTCTCTGAATATTTTTACACACTGGTGTTAGAAAATTCAGAATGAAACTAGCTGGGTCTGGCTTCATATCTTTCACTTATGAGTTTTAGTTTTATTCTACAGGAGAAAAGAAAGGTGTAACTTCCTCCTTAGAGTGATGGCTACTGGCATGACTCCAGTGTGATCTTTCAGTACTTATATTCTCTGGCTTGAAAGTTCTTTCTCCTCTTTTGAATGACAAAAGAGGAGAAAGAAAGGAAGAAAGAAAGAAAGAAAGAAAGAAAGAAAGAAAGAAAGAAAGAAAGAAAGAAAGAAAGGAAGGAAGGAAGGAAGGAAGGAGAAAGAAAGGAAGAAAAGAAAAAGGAAAGGAAAGGAAACAAACGGAAAGGAAAGAAAAGGAAAGAAAAGGACAGGACAGGACAGGACCTGGTACATGGGTATGGTGGAGAAGAAAGTTTATTGTAGATAAAAGAGAAAGGATGTCTACCTCTGAGTACAGAGGTAGACACATCTGAGAGAGTCCGGAGTGGTCATAACCCTGAGTCATGTGAGGTGTCTTGGTGGTGGCTGGGTGCTTAGAAGGGTACAGGTTGCACCAGGCAGGAGGTCAAAAGTAAAATGAGGTTGGTAAGCAAAATATGTGAATTGTATGGGAAGAGCATTATAGGGAAGGGCATCCTAGTCACTGGCTGGACAGTGCTAGCCATACTGTGTAAGAGTCAGGAACTGTGAGATACTGGGAGAACCTAGTAGCTGGGTCTGTTTCCTGTTATGTAGTTCATACATTAAACGATCATCTCAGCAACCCACAGCCCTCTTTGGAAACCTTACACCTGTGATACTCCCTTTGCTAAAACAAATTCCATTGTCATCTCCATCTTAATGTTTGTGCCTTGGGAGTCTTGGAGTGTGAGTTCTTAAGCTCTCCTTCTCAGCCAAGGGTAAAACTCCAAGGGACTGAATAGCTTATTCCTTACATGGTGCTTATATTGTCTGATTGTACATTGTGTGCATTCTGGGCTTCTGTCACAGTCAGAAGGAGGAGGAAGTAGATTCAGAAAGAAGAGGGTCTGCCTGAGTTGAGAACCCCATTCCTAGCACTTAGGACTCCATGGACTGAAATTTTTACACAATAAAATAAGTTTAAAATTATTCTGTGTGGTGGCTACATGATGATTGTTTTTAACTACTTGTAAACAAAACAAATTTAAAAATCTGTGTGGCCAAACCCAAACATCATTTGAAAGGAACAATTCGTTTATATAGAATTGATGTTAATGGTTACTATTTTTAAAATATAACTCAAGTTTATAGTATTACTTGATGCCTCATTACAAAGCTAAATAAAAAAAAGGCTAAAATATACCTACATCCCAAAGAACTTTATGATGTCACATAATATAATGCAAAGTTTATTATGTTTCTTAAAGTTGAGCTGCTGTCTTTCATGATTAAATAATGAACCTGTTATTAATAATCCTGAGACTCCTCATTAAAGGGCCACATTGCAGTCATAATTTGAAGAATATTTTGCAAACTTTTCAGACAGTATGTTGGAAACAATGTGTTTTTACTTGTACTATAAAAAGAATGAAATTTTTGTTGTTAATGCCACATTCATTTATAGAATATGCTCATGTATCTTTTAGAATTTCTACAAAACCATTTTGAATTAAACAATTTAATAAAATACTATATCATAAAAATAAAATTAAATTAATGATGAACATGAGATTTGCTGCTAAACACAGAAGGAATTTTACCAATATTTTCTACAAAAATGCATATTCTATCAACATAATTATTACAAATTTTCTGCTTTATTCAATTATTTTGCCAGTTAACATGTAAAAATCATGAAAATCATTTAATCTTCTCACCTATTACAGTTTCCTATTGTGGTGATTTCATGAGGAAACCAATAACATGAACTCATGCTTCACCATATATCTTTGTTTCTTTTGAATGTTAACCTATCGTCATTTCAGGGTCACTTGAATATGAATAAAAATCTAAAACTCAATATTAAAAACATTCTTTTTATCTTTCAACTAGCTGAAATTCCAGCGAATATACTATTTTTTCTTTAAACCACAATATTGAAAATAGAAGAAAATAATACATAATAATACATGCATACATATTCAAATACACCTATCAAAGGCAAAACTAATTATGTCCCAAAATATCATTATCCTCATTAGAATCAGCAATTTAGATCTAACCTGCAGAGAGACTCTCTTATAAATATCACCTCTCAGTAGAAAAGTTGATGGCCAATGAGCTGAGGCAGGAAATAGAAGGTGGGACATAAGCACAAAGAGAGAGGAGTCTGAGAAACAGTAGCAGATAAAAGACTTGAAGAGAGCTGTGAGAGACATGACAGGAAATGGACAGAGGAGACAGACACAGATATAAACAAGAAGGTAGATGAACGTAGAGAGACACTGAGAGAGCAACACAGAGGAGACGTGGAGGAAGTGGCTGGAACTAAAGAAGAGGTAACCAACCACATGGTAGAGGTGGAATAGTTTAAATGGATTGAGTACATTACAGGCTGGCCAGGGAGTGAGCCAAAGTTACAGCTAAGGCATTTAATGATAAGTAATTGGTCTCAGCATCATCTTTCTGGGAGCTGGGATTAGGAAGGAAAAACTAATTAGTACTTATTTACTGATGTTTCCCCACATTGGATGACTCTGATGAAGTGGGATTCTCTGGTTCCATGAGAGACTTAGTTGTGTCATGTGATGTTTTTCTGGAAACTGTCCTATGAGAGTATATTTGGCTGAAGCACTCATGTGAGAGGATGTTTAGCTGAGAACACACATGGGTGTGTTTCTGGAAGCTGCAGGTGAAAGGGCAAGTGATGTTTTGCTAGAGGAGATGATTGAGAAGACACATGATGTTTGGAAGAATAGAAGTATAATGCAACAGAGAGTGGACAGAGGATGTTCTTGCATTGGTTTGCCTCACAGCTCTTTGCTGGTTTTCATTGGACTTCACTGACACTGGCCTTCTCTGATGACAGTCTTGCACTGGTTTGCCTTGTTTTCTTTGCTTGTTATGACTTTGTAGAGAAAACTTGTGGTGGTGTGCCACTTCTGTGGACTCGTGGTGACTGGCAGGAGCTGCCAGTGCTGATTCCTGTTCGGTGTTTCTGTCTAGATTGTTGATATCCTGACAAGAAAGATTGGAATTATGATAAAGAACTACTTCTAAACAGGTCCACATCCTTCATTTCCTATTAACCTTTGGACGTGGAAGCATTAAAGGACTATACTTAAAGTAGGTTTTGAAAAATTTAAGCCTACACTGGCCCTTGAACCATTGTGAAATTTCTTTCTTTAACAAGTTTTAGTGGATGTAAAGCACATCCCTTTATATGCATATTTTGCATGAATAGACATCTCTCTCTTTCTGTGCTGCATGTGCACATATTTGTGCGTGTACACACCTGCATGCGCCAGTGTGCGTATTCCAAGTAGAAGCCCAAGATTATATGCAGAACCATCCACTATTTTTCTCTACCTTTTTATGGCATGATCTCTCAATCAAACACAGAGCGGTCAGATATGGCTAGTCTTGCTAGTCAGCTTGATCTGAAGATTTTCTGTCTCTGGTTTTAGAGGACAGAATTACAAGCCTGTTGCCACCCCCATCCAACATTTATGAGGTTCAACATTTATAAGCATAGCAAGCTCTTTCACCATTGAGCCATCTTCCCACAAAAGTTACTATATTTATACTGTCATCCTGGTATGTTCTACTTAATCACAAAGATGGCATCATGTTGAAATCTAATCATGCTTGCACAGACTCATCATACAAAAGAAAGGAACACCAGCATGCATGGTTTAATACTGTAAACCACTGAGATCCAGCTAATGTAAAGTTTTTGCAGAATCTTTTTAGCAGCCTTTTTGTCTTGTCAAAGATACCCAGAAGAGAGTTTTGCTGTCACTAATGCAAATGAAAAACCTAATTTATGTTTCCTTTTGACAGAATTTCTCACTAAACTAGGATAGAATTTGTCAAACACCCATTAAAGGGAAAACTTTTGTAGGATCATATTCTTTAAAAAAGGAATTGAAGATTTATAAATACATGTTGGAGTGACTGAAAATGGAGAAACTCCTAGAGATGCTAAATCAACAAAAACCTACTAAATAATCTACAGAATACTATAAAAATAAGGTTGTTAAGGCTGAAGAGATGTTTCAGCAGTATAAAGCACTTGTTGCTCTTATAGAAGACCATAGTTAATTTCCAATAACCATACAGAGTGGCTCACAACTACCTGTATCTTCAACTCCAGGAAAACTTCTGGCCTTTTTTGACACATGCACTCAAGTCCATGCATGCACGCGTACACACACACACACACACACACACACACACACACACACACACACACATACACACACACACACACGCACACTAGACGGTTTAATGCATTTCTTAACATTAATCATTCTCTGTAGCAGGTGTGATAAATTCCACAAGGTTCAACACCTAGAAGAAGGAAATCAATAACTGCTAAGAGAGGGAGAATAAGTCTTCTCCAGGGAATCCCGAGTAGTCGGCTCTAAACACATGAACACTGGAGAAACATTAAGTGAATGCAGGAAACAATATATAAAACTAATAATTACAGAACAGGTCATGAATTTTGAGAATATGGGATGCAGGAGGGGAAAGGGAAGAGTAAATTGATCTAAATACAGTACTCATGTACAAAATCTTTAGAGAAATGCAAATTTAAACTACTTTAGATTTTATCTTATCTCAGTCAGAATGCTATGATCAAGAAAACAACTGACTTGATAATTCAAATTTTAAAAAGATATCTATACAACACAAATAAATAAGATACACAAAATTGTAAGACAGATGGAGAAGGAAGAAAAACACGTTTTACACTTTTCATTTTCGTTGTCACATGGTGTAACATTAGCTATGAATCTATAAATTAATTCCAGGTAAATAAATAATAAAATAAGAGTGAAGAAAGCAAGATAGCTAAAATCTCAATTAGGCCAATATTTTACAAAATAAAACCTAAATACTAGTGATCACAAACTTTCTAATGAGTAAGATGATAGCTCAAGAAAAATAATTACTTTCACTGAGCTTAATAACAGAGCTTTGAAACATGAAAATTATGAGACCTGAAAGGTAGAAAACTTAGTCAACTTGTGTTTGGGACTAGAGACTCCTGATAAGTTTAAACCAGAGATAAAATCATGTTATAAGCCCCATAATACACAAGTATTGGATGCTCCAAATAGTCAGTTATCTTATATAGGAACAAAGGGAAGAAAGGGCCAAGGCCTAGCTGCTTTCGTATTCTCTAGTATGGGTCTATGTTTCCGTCTCTCTGTAGAACTTTCTCTAATATTGTTTAGAGTTCAAGTCTGCCAGCCATAGATTTTGTCAGATTTTGTCTGAAAAACGTCTTTATTTTCCTTTCATTTTTGAAATACAGTTTTGAGAAAGTTAGATTTCAATGTTGAAATATTTTTCTTTAATCATTTTTATTGAATTATTTTTATTTACATTTCAAATGGTATCCCCTTTCTTGGTTTCCTGTCCATAACCCCCTGTCCCATCCCTCTACCTCTTCTTCTATGAAAGTTTTCCCCCACCCATCCATTCACCCCTCCCGCCTACCTTCCCTGACATTCCCCTACACTGGGCGGGGGGGGGTTGGAATGGTGGTCGAGCCTTGGCAAGGCCAAGGGCTTCTCCTCCCCTTGGTGCCCAACAAGGCCATCCTCGATACATATGCAGCTGGAGCCATGATCTGCCCATGTGTACTCTTTGGGTGGTGATTTAGTCCCTGAAAGCTCTGGTTGTTTGGAATTGTTCTTATGGGGTTTGCAAACTCCTTCAGCTCCTTCAATCCATTCTCTAACTCCTCCAATGGGGACCTCGTTCTCAATTCAATGGTTGGCTGTGAGTGTCTGCCTTTGTATTTGGTATGCTCTGTCAGGGTCTTTCAGGAGACAGCTATATGAGGCTCCTGTCAGCATGTACTTCTTGGCATCAGCAATATTGTCTGGGTTTGGTGGCTATATGTAAAAGGGTTGGATCCCCCGGAGGGGGATGGCCTTTCCTTCAGTCTCTGCTCCAAACTTTGTCTTCATATTTCCTCCTAAGAATATTTTTGTTCCCCTTTCTAAGAACTGAAGCATCCATACTTTGGTTGTCCTTCTTGAGTTTCATGTGGTGTGTGGATTGCATCTTGGGTGATCTGAGCTTTTGGGCTAATATCCATTTATCAGTGAGTCAGTGAGTGCATACCATGAGTGCTGTTTTGTGTTGGGTTACCTCACTCAGGATGATATTTTCTAGTTCCATCCATTTGCCTATGAATTTCATGAAGTCATTGTTTTTAATAACTGACAACTCCATTGTGTAGATGTACCACATTTTCTGTATTCATTCCTCTGTTGAAGAATATCTAGGTTCTTTCCAGCTTCTGGCTATTATACACAAGGCTCCTATGAACACAGTGGAGCATGTGTCTTTGTAATATGTTGGAGCATCTTTTGGGTATATTCTGGGTCCTCAGATAGTACTATGTCCAATTTTGAGGAACTTCCAGACTGATTTCCAAAGTGGTTGTACCAGTTTGCAATCCCACCAACAGGGGAGGGTTTTGTAAAGTGTCTTTTATAGTTTCTTGCAATTCTTTGCATTCTACAGATAGCATGAATGTGTCCTTAATATTTCCTACCTTTCTGTGAAATTTTTCTTTCCATAGAAAATGATTTTAAATGGTCAATTTAATGTGTACTCTTTTCAAGTTACTTTGTTGTTGTTTTTTTAAATGTTTTTGAGATTGATGGTTTTGTTTTGTTTTCAATACATAGGGTTTCACAGTATAACTCAGGTTATCCTGAAACTCCAGTAATCCTTCTGCTCAACCTCCTGAGAACAGGAATTATAAAGGTAAAATGCCAGATCTGACTTGGAATGTTTTAGTTTCTGTGTATATGCTTTCATTGTTTTTTATTATGTTTTTGCTTACACTCCTTTGGTGTTTAAATTCACATCTGTAAAGTTAGAGTCTCCATTGCTTGAGTGAATTGAGTGCATTGCCCAGCATGTTGAGGTGTTTTCATCCTTCCTGATCTGCCTGTCGTGGGATACCTCTGTTGCTATGACATCCCCTTCAGCAACTTCAGTGAAGTCTTATTATCCAGTGAGTATATGTGTCAAATTGTGTCACAACCAACACACTTGCTTCACTGCAATAGCTCATAAGCTACAGATCATACCCTAAGTGTTCCACTTCTATCAGGCAGTTCAGATGTGGACAGTGTTTTTCTCATAAAAATGTATTTTCTTTAATGTTATAGAAATCATTGTGCAAAGATAAATTCTGTTTTATGGGAAAAGACAGATATCATATGCTAAATAATTTAAGGAGATATGTAACTACAAAATGTGTATACATATTTTGGATTTTTTAAACATTGGCTTACTTTCTAATGATTTATTGAGGAAATGATGATTAATTCATAGGAAATTTTAAAAAGAACCTTCTAACTAGAATTGGCACTTAGTAACTAGCAGACAAATGATGCGGATGTCATTTGGTGAAGGAAAACTTAAAATGAACAGGAATATGTTAAATGGATTTAATCTAGTAAGACAGAGAGAAATATCACCATGTGTTTAATAACAGAAATAGAAGAACCATTTAACATTAGAGCAAACTTAGAACTAAAAAAAAAGATCTGTATCTTCCTTTTCAAACATCCCATTTAACAGAAGAAAGAAAATGGTACATTCAGGGGACATTCCCACACTTCTATGGTGACATACTGTGTTTGTGTTGGTGCTTCTGTTATCTAATTCTCTGCCCCAAGTATCAGTCTCTGTTTCCTCTCCCTTTAGAATTGAGTGTGCTGAAATATATAGTGTGCAAATAAAAAAATACTATAAACAAAAAAGAATCTTTCTAGAACTAGGAATTATTTTGCAATTTTCTAAGCATGTGTTATGTAAATTATTAACTAAACAAATTCTAGGTTAAGTCATTTCATGCTTTGTGGCTAAGTTTTCTGCTAGCAATAACAAACAGGACAAATGAGCCACAGAAGTGGGAAGGAGGTGAATCATTTTGAATCCTGGGAAGGAGGCGAATCACTCTGAAGCCTTCATCTCACCTCCACATTCTCAGTTCAGTGCAGTGTTCTACTGAGCTTGAGCCTCGGAAAACAGTTACTACTTGATCTCATTGAGAATTTTCAAAGAATTACATTCTGCATCAAGATCTCAAATCACTGTAAAATATTTGATCCCCTCAAGAGGTCCCTCAAGGTTTTATTTTTACAGTCTCACTTACCAACCATTCAGGCAAAGAAGCAAATAATTCACTGAGTTGTCTGCAGGCTGAGTTGAATTTTCAATGAGATGGTTTTAGAGACATGCAATAGTGTCCTGAATGATGTTCAGAGTTTCAAAATTAGGGATCATAAAAAATTGCATAGTTCCCTTCCAGTCTTCTTACTACTTTGTTACATCTGCTTAACAAAAGATGATTGAGTTCACAGGAAACGTCACAGTAAGTGTACACAAAAGGGAATCCAGAGTTTCTGAGCTCCAAATAGCCTCCTCACTTCAATGTTCCATTTCACTGTCTCTTTCTCATCCAGCAATAACCAAATTGCCTAATTTTCTACACATATCAAAATGTTACTATGAAAGCTTAATGTGGTAGCATGGAAGTCACTTGCCACCACCCCCAACATTGAGGCATGAAAGAAAGCCAGTATTTTTTATAATTGATACATGTTAATAACTAAGAGCTCAAATTAGTTGTAGGCAACAGGAAAAACCACATTGAGCCTAGAGGAAATGGTCACTCAGATATGTGTTTTCATGATTTGTTATCAGATCATTCATTCTCAGAACCTACTAGGAGATAAATAATAAATAATCATATCAAGTGTAAGCTCCAAACACTGCCCATGTATATGCATTGCTATTGCCTGGTTCCTGTATTCATCATTATAATCTACATATGAGAATAAAACTATTTCAGGATACGGTTTGTTCGTATTGTATGCTTACTTGATAGAGTGGTTCATGGCATTGTAGGCTCTCGATAAAAAGTTTCTGAATATTTGGGTAGATTAATTAACAAATGAATGAATGAATGAACGAATGAATGAATGGTTGCTGCCTTTGCAGTCATTAATATAAGTCAGTACCATGAACAGTTGAAAAGAGGAAGGAGGGGTTTGAAGCTTCCACAGTCTTTATACTGATCCAGTGATACTGTTCTTGGATTAGGCCAGTGTTATTTCTATTTTATTGGTGTATCTTCATCAACTTATATCACAGTTTCATAACCATAAAAGTGTCAAACCAGATAATAGAATTGCAAAACTAAATAACTAAGGAAGTAGAACCTGGTAGCACATGGGTGAGGCCAGACCATGTGAATTCTCTACCCTTACCCTAAGTTCAGCTTGAGTTTGGAATCACCAGTATGTTTCTCCTTAAGGAAATTATAAATTTAAAACAACTGTCAAAAATCTAGAATCTCTTATTTAGGTGGCAATCAAAACAGAATTCCCCAAGATGGCAAACAACCTTATCTTATCATTCAACACCTATGCCAAAACATTTTTGCATCTGTTTATCCACACCCTGACTGCCTTCTCTTCCCTTATTTACCCAGCAGAATGTAGCCAGTCCATTACCACTCACCTACAATGTGATCAAACCAAATCAAACAAATCACAAAAAACACCACACATCTTATTAAGATGTGTCTCTATACATGGTTATTTCTGTACTGGCAGAGAGGTGAATACTGGCAGGACCTTGGTATTGCTATTTCTATGACGCATCACTGATTCCATATTTTGTTGATTTTCCTTCTTCACCTGCCCAAGGCAATCTAAAACTGTATCTGATTGGCTCTAAAAAAGATATGAAGGCCAATAGCTAGGCAGGAAGTCAAAGGTGAATCTTCTGGGCAGAGGGGATGAGGAGTACACTGAGAGAAGAATCAGAGGCAGGAGAATCAGCCACCAGACATGGAGGTAAGTGGACAGACCAGAGCGGAGAGGTAGACCTGGCCACAGAGTCGTAAGTAGTGCCAGAATTATTTGCTGTTGGGTCCAACATAATCATGCTCTAACACAAAAGCATCTACTTGAACACACAGGGGACATAGTAATCAGCCAGCACATGTAACAGCTTGGTTCTGTATAACCACCTTTACATATCTTGGTATAAACAAGTTTGCAAATAACAAAGATTAGCATGTTTTACAGATTACTATTCATATATCATATATTTTATTAATCCTTTGAGAATTCCATGAATTGTATTTCTATATCCATTTCCCTTTATAGCCAAGTGAGCATATGCTCAAAACAATAAAAGATTTCTTCAACATGGTACAGTTAACTAAGATCGCTCATATTTCCCAGTCTTGTGCTGTTAACTTGTAACCACATGCTTCCTGTAAGAACTGCAATTTATTCACCATTTGCCTATAGCAGGCACTGTACTAAGTGCCCTATAAATGTTCCTCCTCATTGTGACCCAACTAGATATAATGTTATTACTCACATTCTAGAAATGGAAATCTGAAACTCATTAAAGACCAGTTGACCATAGTAATACAACAAGTAGCAGAACACCATCTCAGCTGGATTCATCTGGCTTTTTTTACTGCTGTCCACCATCTCATTGTGAAAGTTTGGGCTTTGCAATGCTCAGCCTATAATTCCACATCAATTTGATGAATCTGTACGTAGACATCTTCTCTACTCTCCGCCAAAAAGTGTCAGCAGTGTGTTGTTCACTACTCCTTGATCTTACCCATTCACCACCTAGGTAATCTGGTAGTAAGAAATGTATTTGTTTTGAGTCAGAGGTGGTTCGTCTTTAAACTAATGAGAACAATTGTTCTTTCCTAAGCAGCATTAGACAGTTTTCATTAGTTCTGTTCTGTAGCACAGTTCTTCAGATGTCTGATTCAGTCTTTGTTCTTCACAGTCTATTGACATATGTTGTACAGAATGGCATCTGATACAGATACAATTATAGGAACACAGGCACCCTGAATTGTGGCTTACTGCTGAGAAAGACACTAATAAAATAACACTAAAATTGGTATATGGTGATAAAATGTAGTTAACGGTATAATAATGAAGAAACTTTAAGATTAGCAAAGTGTATTACAGGAAAATTTGGTGGCACAGGCTATAATCTAAGCTATGGAATTACATTATAAGTTCAAAGTTGGCTGGGGTAACTTAATAAGACTTGTTACAAAATAAAGGGTAGAAAGAAGGTTAGGGGTGTATCTCTAGGATAGAGAGCTTGACAAACACACACAGGACTCTGAATTCAACCTTCTGTACCAGGCAAAATGAGTTAAACATGTAAGCAGTAGAAATAAATGCAAGGAAGCGTCATAAAGACGGAAGATGGTACATTCCTCAGACTATTGGACATTGTACTACCTGAGGACCCAGCTATACCTCTCTTGGGCATATACCCAAAAGATGCTCCAACATACAACAAAAATACATGCTCCACTATGTTCATAGCAGCCTTATTTATAATAGTCTGAAGCTGGAAAGAACCCAGATGCCCTTCAACAGAGGAATGGATACAGAAAATGTGGTACATCTACACAATGGAGTACTACTCAGCTATCAAAAACAATGACTTCGTAAAATTCATACGCAAATGGGTAGAACTAGAAAATATCATCTTGAGTGCGATATTCCAATCACAGGAAAACACACATGGTATGCACTCACTGATAAGTGGATATTAGCCCAAAAGCTCGAATTACCCAATATGCAATGCACGAACCACATGAAACTCAAGAAGGATGACCAAAATGCAGATTCTTTACTCCTTCTTAAAAAGAGGAACAAAAATATCTATAGGAGAGGGTAGGGAGGCAAAGTTTAGAGCAGAGACCGAAGGAACGGCCATTTGAGCCTCCCCTACATGTGGCCCATATATATACAACCACAAAAACTAGATAAGATGGATGAAGCTAAGAAATGCATGCTGACAGGAACTGGATATAGATCTCTCCTGAGAGACACAGCCAGAATATGTCAAATACAGAGACAAATGCTAGCAGCAAACCACTGAACTGAGAACAGGACCCCTGTTGGAGGAATTAGTGAAAGGACTAAAAGAGATGGGTTTGCGACCCCTTAAGAACAACAATGCCAACCAACCAGAGCTTCCAGGGACTAAACCGCTACCCAAAGACAATACATGGACTGAACCTGGGCTCCAACTGCATATGTAGCAGTGAATATTAATGATCTTCTAGAGTTATACCAACCTCACACTTCACAAACACCTCTACAGATGATGGCCCTCATTTCTCTTCAGAGTAACAACTCTTAGATGGCTCTTTCTCAGAGAGAATGCCTGCTGCTAACTTGTGTGTCATGTCTGTCTCCAATCTGTGGAGCCATGCAACCATTGTCACACTGGACTATTCCCAGTGTCCCTGTCATCCTATCCTATTAACTTTTCTTACCCTGTGCCTCTCCAGAAGTCATCTGAACTCCATGATTCTCATTTTCATCATGGATTATCTTTTACTACTAGCATTCAGCAAGCAGTTTCCTTTCTGGATCCCTGTCTGCTGGTCTTACAATACTACTTCTGGAAGGCTCAGGAATGCTGCCACAAATCTAATTGTTCATTACTTTAGCTGGACAATTATTTCTCTTCCCTAGTGAACTTCTAATATTGTCTCTCCCTTTTTAATGACCTTGAACCAACAGTTTTCATTGACCTCTATTTTCCTTGAACTCCCATTGGTCTTACCTGTTTGTTGTCATATTTTATAGTAATCTTCATCTAGTGCTCTCAGCTTAACCTTCTTCGCCCTGCTAGGGATACATCCTCAACTCCCATGATCCATTTCCTCCTCTTTACCCTGATAACATTCCTCTACTCTGCTGGGTTCTCACCTTCCAAGGTTAAAATGTCCATA
Organism: Rattus rattus; assembly: GCF_011064425.1. Classification (NCBI taxonomy): domain Eukaryota; kingdom Metazoa; phylum Chordata; class Mammalia; order Rodentia; family Muridae; genus Rattus; species Rattus rattus. The sequence goes on along the minus strand of NC_046161.1, from coordinate 12,357,393 downwards.
GCACTTTATTTTACAGCTCCACCACCTTTTATAATTCTTTTGATTTCCTTTAGCATCTTATTTTTTAATTATCTTTTACCTTGATTCCTCACTCATAAGTAACACTCTCCTCTATAATCACTTCTCTGTCTCCTTGGAACTTTGGAAATCCTAATATAAGGACTTTTTAAATGTACTTCTAATTGCCAAAAATAATTTATTAATTATTTGTAGATGACTTTTTCTATGAGATTACGTGAAATTATGACTCAATCCAGAAGAGATAACACTACTCGAAAAATAAGCATCACTAACCTAGGATGATCCATGGTAGAGTTCATGTTTCATGGTTCTTCATGATTCGTTTTTATTTATTTTTCTGTTTGTAGAGCATTTATATGGGGACACTCTTACCCAGACAACATTAGCCTTTCTCCTAATAGGTTAGGTTGTAGACTTGCCTAAGATTCATGTTGGTTTCTGTAATAGTGATCCATAAATGATTAAGTGTTAATTAGGATATGTTGAGCTGATTTTGTCATAGGCTATTAACATTGACTTTTAAAAATGATTTCTAATATTCTGTCTCTAAAACAAGTTGATATCGCTATTTTTCCTTCTAGGGAATATGGAGAGCATAGAAATGAGTAGTGGATACCAAGGACCAAGACAGTGTATAAGACCACCTTTGCAATTTGTTTGATATAGATCTGCCTGCAGCCAAGTTGGGTCCTTGAGAACGGGTCTCATTTTGATGTGTATTTTGTGCAGTGCCTATGTCAATGGGAGCCCAGGGTCAATAAACTGTGGATGAAAGCAATGGAATAGATGAATACACAGAGCAATGGCATGCCTATAATCCATTTTCAGCTGTAGAATTACACTGCATTTGGCCTCAAACATGAGCCATTGAAAGTTAAATTCTTCAGCCTCAAAAGCAGAAATAATAACTGCACACTTAGCTGGTTTCAAAGAGCTTTGCTTAGGGTAGTAACCACAAGAGAACAAAGTGTTGCTTTTTACTGAGCAGAACAAATCAATAGCCTACATTTCAGAGCCTTCCCTACCAATAAGACAAAGTCCATTGTATCCAGTCTCCAACAAGTTTTCCTTTCAAACACTGTTGGTATTTCTCTTTAATTAAAGCTGCTGGGTTTGCATAGTTGCTTAATTAATTTGAGAGAACATCAGTCTCAATGCCTTCAGGAAAGTTACTGCAATTGCAGTGCCAAGCTGTCAGTAAAAGCAAAAGGACCAAAACATTTTAATAGTGAAGTTATAAGAACAAAGAATGAATATGCTAAGTAAAAGCCATACGTAATCATTAGTCTTGCTATTAGCTAAGTTTTACAGAAATTGTTTTAAGACTTCGACTTAGAGATCTCAGCTGCAAGAGCTTAGTGTGTAGTTTAGCGCTCCAAGCTCAGCTGGCTCGAGTAGCCATTTGGTCTCCATTAAGAACAAGGGCGGCACATTTCTTCTGTAGGAAAGATCGGACATTCAGCACCCGCCATGACTAGATAGGTCAGCCTCAATGAGGAGAACCCAGAAAATGAACCTCTTTTATAGTTTCCATCCATTCTCCCCTTTCTCTCTGCCACTCACATACTGCGGAGCCCTGCGACAGATGCAAACGGAAATTATCCCAAACAACCCAGTAAGTCGTCTGCTTCTCCAGTGTTCTCAATTTCCTGTGGAGCATGGAGTCTCTAAGTTCTTTATTGTTCCACACCAAGGTGCTCCCAAACTTACCTATTTGAAAGGATTCATATTGATAGCCTCACACTATCTGTGGCTCAAGAGCTTAGTGTGCAAACATACTGAGCTCTCTGCCTCACACATGAACCAAGCAACACTGCCAGGACAAAATTCAAAATTCCCATCTGAGGAAGCCACAGAGGATGATCTGCCCCACGACGCATCACTTGTTGGTAGGATTGGGCTCCTTTTGGGGATATCGCATCATGCTATCCACAGACTAGATGCTGGATAGAGTAGCAGCAGTCAGTAATTACAGTGGGAGATTACACCAGCTTGGGATAGCAGGAGAAGCCAGTAGGCAACATTCTAGCACCTATCTGCTGCAGTGTCTAAGGAGTGCTGCCACAAAATATAAAGTCAGAAATATAAAATATACTTTGGAATATTTCTTTTCTGTGCAACCCCTTTGGTGATTTGAATGAGAATGGCCTACATATTTTCATATATTTTTATACTTGGTCCTCAGTTGGTGTAAACTGGGGACGGTTATTAGGTTTGTTGGAGAAGGTGTGACTCTGGGGGTGGGTTCTGAGGTTTCAAACACTTACACCACTTCTGTCCCCTCACCTTCTTTGTGTGTATGTGCACATGTGCCTCTGTGTGTGCGTGGAGTATGTGTGTGTGTGTGTGTGTGTGTGTGTGTGTGTGTGTACGTATGTTCAACAGTTACTTTCTAATATTATTTCTCCAGATATCTGACCACACAGTAAAGACATACTCTCCTGTCTTTATTCTTAACTTTGATCACATCCAGGGATTCTGAAGCCTAGGTAATCCTTCAAAGCTCTTCCCATCGGGAGAATTGCTCCTCACTGCTATCTTTTGCCTCTGAATGGGGCTGCATTTAGTACAGCACAATCACCTTCTCGCTCACATTCACATTAAGCCAACTTATGCCTGAACCAGGCTCAATTTTCCACTTTCAATGTTATATTTAGTCATCAAAATTAGGTCTGTTATATTAGTCTACCTACAAGTAGTTTATTTTAAATCTAGAATTTTGCAAAAATGAGTCTTGTTATAAAAAGATCATTACTCATGTCTCTATCACAAAAGGTAAGTATGTGTGTTCCTTAATCATTTACATGTATGTAAATACTCACTACACGTGTATATGTATTCAAATGAAGCTAGTTTGATTCTTGATTTTTTTTTGCTGTTGCTTTTGTCATTGCTGCTGCTGCTGCTAAGCCCTTCGTACAGAGGAAGGATATGTACAACTTCGACCTGGAGGAACTCATTTCCCCTTCTCCTAAGGACCAAAGGAGCTGTGTGAAAGATTCCCATAGACAAATGACTAATAGCTTGAACCGAAAATATGTGTTCAGCTTTTGTCAACTTGACACAAGTCAGGGTCATCCATGAGGGGGAAATTTTCACCTTTCCATCAGATTGGCCTGTAGGCAGGGGGTGGTGCATTTTCTTGATTACTAATTGATGTGGTAAGGCCCAGTGACCTGTAGCACTACTTGGTAGATGGTCCTAGTTGTACAAGAAGGCAAGCTAAGCAAGTGATGAAGAAGAAGCCAGTAAGTAGCATCTTTCTGGTCCCTGCTTCTGAGTGAGTTCCAGCTTTGGTCTCCCTTGATGGTGGATTTTAAATGTTAGTCAAATAAATCCCTTATCTACCCAAGTTATTTTGGTCAGTAGAAGGAGTAGGAAATAATCAGAAGACATGTTAAGACGTGATTCAGGTAACCTGGGACTCTGTAATTTCGACCCATATAGCAAATCTTGTCCTTCCAGCCTGCTAATCACTAATACACCATGTCCTTCCCATAATCAATGGCCAGTCCATCTTCCAAACCAGACTCATTAGGCCAGGCAATATCTCTGATGAACAAATCCAGCTATACAGTTACTACTTTCTCTTAGCCTCTATTAAATCTAACATCCTGGCAGGAATCAACTTTTGAACAGTGAGGAGGTTTGCAGCAGAACGTGAGGAGGTTTGCAGCAGAACGGATGTCTTTCTGTGGTTCTTTCAAACTGTGCACCAGGCTTCCCCATCCCATAACTTATGGAAGTTCCAGGAAGTTTTCTCATTCAGGCTAGATACAGTTAATAACGCTGGGGAATCTAGGTTTTATTGTTCAAGAAATAAATACTGCTTACTCTGATATAAAAAGGCTCTTATTCCATGGCTTACTTAAACCTGGAGGTCCCTTTTTGAGCAGATCAGAATCAGACTTTTGTAATGTGTAAGTAGAAATCACAAAAAATTATATTAAAAGTATCAGACTTTAAGTGTAAGATATGCCATTCCTAAAATTTCAAACAATGCTCACCTACTACATGACATTCTTCATGTTTGAAGAAACAAGAATGATCTTTTTAAAGATTTGTGTGTGTGTGTGTGTGTGTGTGTGTGTGTGTGTGTGTGCGCATGCACGCAGCCCTGCTAAAGGCTAGAAGTCACTGAATTCCTGAAGAACTAGACATATAGGTAACTGTGAGCTGTCAGGCAAGGGTGCTGTGACTTGAACTTAAGTCCTCTGAAGACCCGCAATCACTCTTAACCATTGTGCCATTTCTCCACATCCTTTTTCTTTTTCTTGCAGAGGATATCATAACAAACTTTTAAGTACTTTATTTATTATAAGAGTGTGAGTCTTTCTCCATGTGGTTGCTTTCTCTAGAAATCTTTCTCAATTAACTCAGTATTATCACTCTGGTACCCAAGGAGGATGCTAGGGAGATAAGACAAAGTAAATGTGAAACAATTAATGAATTTCTGACATATTTACCAATTGCATGGTAGCCAAGCCCATATAAATAAATCTTTAGGTGATGGTAGGAGCATTGTGAGCTAGGTAACAATAACTCCACTCTGAATCACACCCTTGCTCAAAGACACATCAGTGCATTCACTGTACACATACTGCAGAGCACAAAGGGTTTCCACATTGTCTTTCACTGTACAGCCACTCCGGATCCAGACACAGAGATGAGTTGACATCCTTAGAGCATGTTTTTCTAGGTCGCTCTGGGCATTGATAAATATTAGTAGAAATTACAGTCTTGTTTGTGTCCATATCATCTCCCTATCCAATTGACAGAAACTGCAGAGAGAGAGAGAGAGAGAGAGAGAGAGAGAGAGAGAGAGAGAGAGAGAGAGAGAGGTGTTCTAGTCATAAGGCTGACTAATAATTGGAAAGACCCAGCTGAAAATGCAAATTACCAGAAAGCAGGAGAAAAAATTGGGTCATCAATTTCTTCATATTTTTCCTTCTTTGGATGCCATCTTTTCAGAACAATGTTGGCTACTAATGAAGAGAACCAGTTAAGGAAGGATATCTTAATGCTCTTGTACTTAATAATTATTTTTAAAATCATCTCTACATCCTGCCCCCAAAGCAATCTTGGGTTGAAAAGAAATGCATAGTCACTCATAGCTCTCAAGGTTCCTGATCCTTTGCATAGCAGACTTCCTTCCTGCTAGTGAATATTATTGAACTCCTGAGTTTTGTGTTCATCTAGATTATGCGCAGATGGGGCAAGAAAAAGTGGAAAATGCTCACATTAAATATCACTATTTGGGCCTCTTGTCCAGAAAGACTTCAGACACAAAACAGATTGAAAATAAAATTAAGACATTTTGGAATACTGACTGAAATTCAGAATCTTCTGCACGTGGTGCCCAGTGATACCACACAAGCTGTAGCCTTGTGTGGTTATATGTGACGATATGGAGAAAATTTGGCTTCCTGAAAGCATAGCTTTCTTAAACAGTTAATGTTTGGGAGAGAACCTGGATACACAGAGCTTGACTGCTGTGTTTATGCTCTATTTATAATGGAGCTGTCAAGTGCCAATCACGTCGTATCAGAACTTTCATGAGTCTGCTCGCACTTCAGTGACTATGGAAGATATATTATTATTATACGTAACTAAATAACATGTAAACAGGAAAGAACAAATGGAAAATAAAAGTCTACAGATGTTAAGTAGAATTCCAGGACCACAGACAAACCCATGTGACTCCACCAATATCTATTTTACTGCAAAACTGTCTTATCCTACAGATGTGTATGCTACACACATTCTTAGTAAGCAGTATAAATCATTATTTGAATATATTTTCACTACTTACAATACACTCATTATGGGATTTCATTTTTTTCTAATCTATATGTAACTGGTCAAGACAAGCTAATAAATCTTAGAGTTGGAAAGAATCCTTGTCTAATCGAACTTGACTCCAGATAGGAAACATGACTCCACTATGTTAGGACACTAAGTGGAAATCCACCCCTTCCTTTACCATTCCAACTGGAGGAACCACGTTTGTTTCCAGGCAGACATTCCACTTGCAAATAGTACTCAACAAAAATTGAATCAAGCCAAGTGTTATAAAATATTAGACTGTTCGTTTTCAGGCCATAAAACAGTATCCCAAAATAAAATTAGGCTAAGGAAATATCATAATTCAGGAAAAACTGTCTAGCCAATAAAAGTACATGGGAGACATGGGAAATAATTTTCTGTAATCTATTATTACTAATGTGTGGTTCAATAATTTCCCATGGAAAAAGAAATCCTGGCTTGCAGATAGCTGGGAATAGGTAGACAGCCCTTCAGATTGAGGACCCTGGTCTGATAGGTCTCACAATTTGATGAGTCGATATTGTGGGAACAATAGAAAAAGTCAGAGTGTACTATCTTAAAATCAAGTGTTCTGAAGTCCCAGTTCCAGAAACGTGCCCATGTGGCTTATTATAATGTTAAAGAAGACATTTAGGGTCTGTCCTCATTTCTTCATCTGGAAAGGAGAAGAGAAATAACAGTTGCTTCGCAGGCGCATTAAAAGGATCACCTGAAATCAGGTGAGCTGACACATCTAAAGGTTGGCTACAAACAGCACGACATTAAATAAGTAGACGTGTCATTAGTAAGCTGAAGAAACACGAATAAAGGACAACGTGAGTGGGTGGGAGAAAGAACTTGGGGGAAAAGAATGATATTTTTATACCACCTATTGAGCATTTTTAATCTGGTATTATGCTGAGTGACAGGAAAAAAACAGCAAAAAAAAAATGTGACTCTGACCTCAACAAATGCCTACCAATACCTCCCATCAGGATGTGGAAGCCACTTCACTTCCTGACTTACCATCCAGTAGACAGTTTCTGTGATCATGATTAGTGAGATAACACTTTTAAGTCTCTTGTGTATGACAGCAATAATTCATTTTTGCTTCCTAGAATGTTGATGACTATGAGGAAGGTACCTGTAGAAACACATTTTTAATATGAGAACCATTGAAGCTTCTCTGTTGATAAGCACAGGCATCTAGGGGAAACATCAGGAAAACAGAATCAGTGGGCTACAGCTCTGTGCAAGTCTCTAAATGGTATTTGAAGCAGAAGCCAGAAAACAGCAAACTAAAATTCAGGATCAAGAATATTTGAGAATCTATATTTACAAGTTTTAGCTCAAGGAGGCAAGGTTGGTTGGAGGAGGTGAAGAGGGAGAGAGGGAAACTGGTAGTGGAGGGAGGGGGGGAGAGAGAGAGAGAGAGAGAGAGAGAGAGAGAGAGAGAGAGAGAGAGAGAGATTTTGATGCCTTCACTCTGTGTTCCAGATTCTAAATATACACTTAGAAAACAATAACATATGTGCTTGACAAACAGAGAAATCAACCTTCAATAGAACATTCAAGCATATCTAGAAACTATTTTGAAGACTGTAGTGGTGGCATAGCTCCTAAGATCATTTGCAGCTCCTGCAGAGGATCTGGATTCTGTTCCCACAATCAAAATGGTAGCTCAGAATGTTGTGTGACTCCAGTTCCAGGGAATCCAATGTCCTCTCTGGCCCCAACAGGAAATACACATGCACAACAAAATACATACATCCTCATACATATATTAAGTGTGTGTCTTTTGTTTAAAATTTTCATTGATTCTGTAATCATTTACTGCTGTTTGATTTAAATAGTACTCTGTAATAAGAAACAAATTTTGCAATTATACTATTTAGTACGTGTACATCTATGTTTATAAGGGAACATTGCTCTGCAATTCTCTGTTGAATCTTTATGTCGTTTGGGTATCAGGGTAACTATGTCCGCATAAAATGAATTGTGCAATGTTTCTATTTTGTTGTATAATTTGGGAAGTGTTAGCATTAATTCATTGAAATTCAGATAGAATTCATTAGTAAAACCATGTATGCCAAGGTTTCTTGTCATTATTGTTGTTTGGGGGAGATTTCAATAACTGCTTCTATTTTACAATGAGTTATACATCTATGTATTGAGAAAATTACCTATTTCTTTTAGATTTTTCAATTTGCTAGAGTACAGGTTTTTGATGTATGTCCTCATGGTTCTATAGATTTTACCACATCTGCCAATCCAGGAATGCATTAAAAAGATCATCCAAAATGATCAAGCAAATGTCATCTTAGAGATGCAGTAATGACTCAGCATATATACATTTATAAATGTAATCCACTATATAAACAAACTTAAAGAAATAAACACATGATCATTCTATTGGATTAAAAAAATAATACCTTTGACAAAATCCAATACCCCTTCATGATCAAAGGTCCTGGAGAGATTGGAGATATGAGAAACATACCCCTGCATAATAAAGGCCATTATATACAACAAGCCCATAGTCAACATCAACCTAAATTAAAAACATCAAAGCAATTACATTGAAGTCAGGAACAAAGCAAGGCTGTCCACTGTCTCATACCTATTCAATAGAGTACTTGAGTTTTACCTTGAGCAATGACAATACTACTAAAGTTTATCAAGAGGAACAAATAGGAAGGGAATCAGGCAAAGGATTTTATTTGCAGATGATATGATAATATACATAAGTGACCTTAAATATTCCACCAGGGAACTCCTACAGCTTAAGCACTTTCAACAAAGTAGCAGGACAAAAAATTAACTCAAAAACTGTAGCCCTTCTATATACCAATGATATATAGACTGAGAAAAAATCAGGAAAGCAATACCTTTCACATTAGCCTCACGTAATATAAAATAGAAAGACTTCTATGATAGAAGAAATCAGAAGTTAGAAAGATGTCCATGCTCATGTATTAATGGATTAGCAGGACTGATCAAGTAAAAATGGTCAACCTACCAAAAGGAATCTACCAGTTCAATGAAGTCTCTATCAATCCAATTCTTCACAGATTTTCAATGAGTATCTTCACCTTCGTGTGGAAACACAACAAAACTGAACGGCTAATGTAATCCTAAATAGTAAAAAAAGCTACTAGAAATATCACTATCCATAGTTCAAGTTGTACAACAGAGGTAATGTAATAAAAGCAGCATGGAGTTGGTATAAATCAGACATATTGATTATTGGAATCAAATTTAAGACACAGACATAAGTCCACAAACCCATGGTCACCTGACTTTTTTATAAAGAAACCAGGAATACACACTGGAAAACACATGGTATCTTCAACAAATGTTAATTGTAAAATTGAATATCTGCATGTATGGTAATGCAGAGAGACCATATATTATTCCCCTGGACAAAACTCAACTCCAAATGGACCAAAGACCTCAACATAAAAAAAAAAAAGACTAAACTTGATAGAAGAGAAATTAGGGAAATAACCTTGAAGTCATAAGCTCAGGAGACGTTTATGACCAGAACAGCATTAGTATGGGCACCAAGAACAATATAGAGAACATCCTGAAACTGAAAAGCCTCTGTGTAGTAAAGGACAACATCATTTGGACAAAGCAGAAGCCTACAAAATGGAAACAAGATTTTTACTAACTGCACATGTGATAGAGGGTGAATGTTCAAAATATATACAGAATCAGAAAACTATATAGGAAGGAAACAAATAACTCAATTTTTAAAATGGGATATAGAACAAAAAGCATTCTCAAAAGCAAAACTTCAAATGGCTGAGAAACACTTTAAGAAATGTTCAACACCTTATCCATCAAGGAAATACAAATCAAAACTACTTTGACATTTCATTTTATACCAGGCCTAATGGCTAAAGTTGGCAAAATAAGTCATCCATTGCTGACAGGGTTGTGGAGCAATGGTAACACTCATCCATTGCTAGTAGGAGTGAGTGCAAACTTGTACAGCCACTATGGAAACGAGTGTGGTGGATACTTAGAAAGATGGGAACTGAACTCTCAGGACCGAGCTATGACACATTTTTATTATTAATCATTCCAATTCTTTACATCTCAATCATTACTTTCCAGGTACCCCTCCACAACCCGCCACCCCACATCTACCCTCTTCCCCTCCCCTTTGCCTCTATGAGGGCTTTTCCCCTATCTACCCACCCGCTACAGCCCCATCACTCCAGCATGACTATATGCTGGGGCATCAAACCTCCACAGGACCAAGGGCCTCCCTTCCCATTGATGTCTGACAAGACCATCCTCTGTAACTATGGATCTGGAGCCATGGATCCTTTCCTGTACACTTCTTGACTGGTACTCTAGTTCCTGGGAGCCAGCCAACATTGTTTTTCCAATGGGTTTGTAAGCCCACTATTCCTTCTGCCAGCTCCCCGACTGGAGTCTCAGAGCTCAGTCTGAGGGTTGGCTATAAGCATCCATATATGCATTGGTCAGATACTGGCAGACCCTCCCAAGGAACAGCCACACCAGGTTCTTATCAGCAAGTGCTTCTTGGCAACAGCAACAGTGTCAGAGTTTGGTGTCTGTGGACAGGATGGATCCCCAGATGGAGAGATCTCTGGATGGTTTTTCATTCAGTCTTTGCTCTATTTTTTGTCCTTGTCGAGGAACATTCTGGGGTAAAAACTGAGATGGGTGGGTAGTACCATCCCTTGATTGGGGGCTGTGCCGATCTACTGGAGGTGGTCTCTACAGGTTCTATCTCCCTGTCACTGAGCATTCCTGCTAAAGTCATCCCCATTGCTTCCTGAGAGCCTCTCAATTCCCTGACCTCTGGGACCCTACAGTGGTGATCCCCAGTTCCACATCCCGCAAGGCTACATATCATTTGATCCTGACTCTCTGTACCTATGTCCTGTCCCCTCCAGTACCTGATACTGCCCCCTTATTTCCTCCTCCTCCTCTCTCCCTTTCCTCCCTATCCTCTACCTCCCCAGATAATCTTGTTTTCCCCTCAACACAGGCCTGAAACATTCACACCCTGGTCTTCCTTCCTCCTAAGCTCCACATGGTCTGTGGGTTCTATCGTAGGCATTGTGAGTTTGGGGGCTAATATCCACTTTTCAGTGAGTACATACCTTTTGTTTTTTTGTCTCTGGGTCACCTCAGTCGGGATGATATTTTCTAGTTCCATCCATTTGCCTATGAATTTTATGAAGTCATTTATAATAGCTGAGTAGCAATCCACCCAGAAGATGCTCCAACTTGTAACAAGGACCCAAAAGATGCTTCAACATGTAACAAGAACAGATGCACTCTGTTCATAGCAGCCTTATTTATAATTGCCAGAAGCTGAAAAGAAGCCAGATGTCCTTCAACAGAGTAATGGATACAAAAAACGTGGTACATTTATACGAAGGAGTACTATTCAGTTATTTAAAAAAAAAATGACTTCATGAAATTCTTAAGCAAATAGATGGAATTAGAAAATATCCTGAATAAGGTAACCCAGTTACAAAAGAACAACAATATCAACCATCCAGACACTCCAGAACTCCTAGGGACTAAACCACTGTCCAAAGAGTACATACACATGGAGCTACCCATGGCTCCAGCTGCTATAATATATGCAAACAAAGAGACTAGGTAGAAAGTATGGAACTAGGGGAAGACATCTACATTTTCTTATGAAATAGCTCAGGACCTAGGGTAAAATCAAATACTACTAGTCTAAAAAACAAACAAAATACAAAGTAACAATACAATGACCCAATATGACATATACTAGTGACTTTCTCTGCCATAGTCAACGAAGTTTTCCCCTGTAGCAGATGGAAACAAATACAGAGACCTACAACCCAATATACAGAGTAAGAGACATTGAACATCATCCCTGAATAGGATGCCTCCATCAGATACCTCTCCTCCAGTCTCAGGGAACATTGAAGAAGATGAGGCAGAAATAATATAAAAGCCAGAAGAGATGGATGACCTCCAAACCAAGGTCCTCTAAATTAACATGATAGCTACACAGATGAACTCACAGAGACCAGGGCAGCATGCACAGGGCCTGCATGGGTCTGCACTAGTTGGGGTCATAGTTCTGAAATAATTAGACACTTGTCACCATCTCTAACCCCAGAGCAATCTCCAATTAATAACCACTTGTAAATGAAAACTTAATTTCCTCCAAGACTGTCTCATTGGGGAAACAAAATATTCTTAAGGGCAGGCTATATGATCAGCAGTAGTTGCCCAAGAGAAATGAACTTAATGGCCTCTTTGGGGGATTTTTTTTGTCTCATAATTTCATTTTAGGAATCTTCCTTCATTTAATTTTATCATATATTTTTATATACATATTTTTTCTTCTGTATTTTTACATTGCAGGTCCTTTGCATATGTATTATGGCATCTATTAGGTTTTTCTTTTAATGACATTCTTGAGTATATGAAAGGGTAGACTTTTATTGTTGGTTTTCTTTGTTTTTGTTTATTTGATTGTGAGTGAGTGTGTGTGTGTGTGTGTGTGTGTGTGTGTGTGTGTGTGTGTGTGTGTCTTCTCTTGGGCCTTTTTCCTCTCTTGGTTTGTTTGGTCCAATTCTGATGTGCTGGATTTGTTTTATCTTATTGTGTTTACTTTATTATTTAAAAAAAAGAAACAGTACTTTTGTGTTTAAATCCAGTAACCTTGAACTTCATTCAAGGGGCTTAACATAGGAATAAAATTCAGTTGGAGCAAACAGGGCCTCAGCCTTGTTTGTTTGTTGTTTGGTTTCCTCTTGAATCTAATGTTTAGTTAAATTGTCACTAGTTACACATTTCTAGGTCACACACATGCTTTTACTTGAACTTTTGCTTATTTCCTTTATCTGGAAAGAATGCTCCATTTTTTATCTCTTAGAACTTGGATTTTATCTTTGCATAATCAATGTGAACCACATACAAAGGTATGATTTCATTGTCAAGTGGAAGGCTGTGTGTGTTATCTTTGACATCTTGCTAATAAGATATTGGAGGATACATAGTGTTGGGAGGGATGACTCGTCTGGCAGTTTTCTGAAGAGACTGTGATTAGTTTGCTCTATCCAGATACCTCAGGAACTCCCATGCTTCCTGATTCTTTCATGGTTTTATAAAGGTCTGTTTAGGAATTTCATCTGAGGAAGTGAAACCTTCCCTCCCAGCAGAAATATGGAGCCTTGTAAACTTCAGGAAGTAAGTCTAACTTACAAGGTTTAGGAAATGTCTGAATCTAACAAGATTCACAGGGTTTTCCCAACATTATACAGGCCATAACAGTTATTGTAAAGAGAAGCCACTATTCAGTGGAGCATCTTGCAAATTGGCTCCAGAATTTCAGGGTTCCAGCTTTTATGAGTGGTCACAATTATGGGGCGGCCTTTTGTTAATCCAGCTGCCTTTTAGTCACCTATGCTCCTGTAAGTAATCTCAATATGCCAACAAGTTCACAAAGCTAGACTTGGCTGGAGTCATTCCTTTGTTTTTTATCAAAAGTGTTTCTAGGATAAATAGATATTTGATCTCACTCCTCAAGCAAAATCACAGAAGATGACCCACTTATAACAAGTAATAATTTTATTGAAGTTAGGACTACTACCTCTCCATTATTGGAACCCAAAGACGCAGTGGAACTCCAACTTTGTGGACTTGAGCAAAGTTTGCTTATTGAACTCTACAGTCCTGAAAGCAAGGACTGATCAGAAGCCTCTTTCAACTGTTCTGTCGACAGTAGAAAGTTCTTTAACTGATGTAGCTGAGCTGTTCTTCAACCTCACTGGGAAAGCAGCCCACACTGTGGCCATTTAAACCTGCACAGGCAAAAAGATTAGTAGTATCCAACTTCTTATTTTGATACTTTGATTTTGATGTGAAATTTTCATTAGTCTGTGTAATAGTTATTTTTTAATTGCAGTGATAAAACACCATGATCTAAAGCAACTTACAGAAGAAAGCATTTATTTTAACTTATTGTTCCAGGGATAGGCAAAAGTGTTGGAAGAGACAGGATAGCAACTGGCCAGGGCCGGAAGCTAAGAGATCACATTTTCACAAACAAATAAACAAATAAATATAAAATAATAAAATAATAATAATAATAATAATAATAATAATAATAGAGGAAACAAATAAATGAACAAAAGTACCAAAGGAAGACCAGGGACAAGCCCTCAAAGCCCTCCTTTGGACACATACTTCTTCCTTCAAGCTTCAAGCCTCCAACCTCCTAAATGTTTCCTCAGAACCCTCCACCAGCTGAGTGTCATATGTTCAAACACACGAGTCTATGAAGGAACATTGCTTGTTCAACCCACCTCAGTGAAATTCACCAAAGGAATAAAACAGCTAGCATTAATATGCATTAAAAGAAAATTCATTTGACTGGCTTTATGATATGGCTAGACTATTACAACAATGGCAGTCTCTCCAGAGAGGCTGACAGATGGGATAGTTGCTTAGTCCAAAAGGCGGAATGCTTCAGCAGTCCCAGTGTAGCCACAAAGGCCTGGAGGATTCCTGGAGAACTGATCCCAGGCCACTTAGGCAGCCCAAACCAGCAGCTTCTAATAACAGTGAGTATCACTCAGTTGTTGCAGCAACAAGGGATATGACCTCACCAAGAGGAAATCTCAAGTGAAACAAAGAACAAAACACTCTTTCTTTCATGTTCTTTTACTGGGGCTACTACCAGAAGGTATGCCCGTGTTTAAAAATGTGTCTTCCCGCAATAATTAAGGCAATCAAGACAGTTCCATAGGCCAAGCTGATATAAACAATACCACATTCGAGATTTCCTCATAGGTGATTTGATGTTGTATCCAGTTGACAATTAATCCTCAATTTCAGATATCTAAGAAATCATTGCATCATTCAATATCATAAAGTTCAGGAAGGGGGCGTCTTCGGATCTCTACTGTTATGAAGAGATGCCATCCCATGTCAGATCTTATAAAGTAAAACATTTCATTGGGGCTGGCTTAAAGTTCAGAGGTTTAGTCCATTTTCATCATGGAAGGAAGCATCACAGGATGCAGACAGACATGGTCCTAGACAGGTAGTTAAGAGTTGTATAAGATCAACAGGCAACATGAAGAGACAGTGAGACACTAGGCCTGGCATGAGCTTCTGAAACCTCAAAGCCCACACCCCTAAGATACACTTTCTCCAAATAAGCCACACCTACTCCAAAGAGCCATACCTTCTAGTAGTGCCACTCCCTATGGGACTATGGGGCCATTTTTAATCAAACCACCAAGAAGCAGGGAGTTGGTATAGGTTTCAGTCTTGTATTTAGTCTTTAGTGTTCTTAGCAGGTTTCTGTATATGCTGTGCCTCAAAAGGAGAAATTCAAGATCAAATATGAAGCAGGGGGGTGGTATAGGTTTCCATCTTATATTTAGTCTTTAGTCTAGTTTTCTTAGCATGTATCTGTATATGCTGTGCCTCAAAAGGAGAAATCTAATATCAAATAAAAGTATAATGCCTAGAGTTAAGAGTACTCTACTATACCCTCAAAAGTTTCTGAGTAATCTTTACAATCTACTGGTCTTTAACGTTTCATAACACCCAAAAGTGGAGACTATTTAATTAGACTGATGTGTATTACAAAGAACATATACTCCAAAGCTTTATGTGATATACAATAAACATTCAATGTTATTTGACAAAACAAATATTGGATGTCTCAATGCAAAAAAAAAAAAAAGATAGTTTAAGCATTATAATTATCGACCTCAAGGTAGTAGGTTGTTGTGTAGGAAGGAATGCTTGCCATTAAAATAATGTTTCTGGCGGGTGTGGGATGAAAATGGGTGAGAAAGGTGTGGCTTGGTGAACTTCTACTTTCTTTATAGGACCCTTTCCATCTTCCCAGTGCTCCAATTCCCACCTCATCCATATCTTTACGATCCTGCTGTCTTCAGGTCCAGCCTATTCCCTAGTGTGTATGTGCTGGGGAAGATATGGCCTTCACACTGTGACATGTGCCATAAACACATAAGTTCATTATTAGTGTCTTAAAATAAGCTCCAGGTATCTGCTGAAATCAGACTCCATCTACATTTACAGGAGAAACTGAGACCCAAAGCATTTCTAACTCAATTATTCTTTAATTCATTTGTCCGTTGATTTCGGTTTTTCATGAATACCAGACATCATGCTGAGATATGGAAACATAGCTATTACCAATCCCACAAGAAGCTTACCATCCAATTAAGAATGTAAAGATAACACAGGTGAGATTCATTAAAAATTCAGAGAACAAACAGACTTCTGTCAGTACTCAAAGCACTGAGAAAGCTGAGGCATGAGAATTACTTGAGCCCACGAGTTACTGCCATGAAAAAATAATAAGACCACCTATGAAACAAATAAATCAGGAAAGGAGTAAAGAAAGACAGGAAAGAGAGGGAGGCAGGGACGGATGGAGAGGAAGGTAGGCAATTTGATATCTGGAAACAAGTAAGTAGTTCACCAGAAATTCTAATATGATTCTCCCCATGGTGTCAGTTAGAAATCTTCTATCAAGTTTAATACACATATTGAAGGATGTGAGAACATGGTTTATTTGCTAAAGTGCCTGGTGCATAGAAATGAGGACAAGAGTTAAAAATCCCCAATACCCATGTACAAACAGAACAGGGCAGTATGCATGTGTCCAGGGGACAGAGCAGGCAGATCCATGAAGCCCAGTATCCATCCAGTTACTACAAATCAATAAGCCTCATGTTCATTGAGAGATATAGCCTCAAAATAAGGTACAGAGAAAGAGAGCAGGATACCCATCGTTGAAGTCCCACAGACACACAAGCATGAACACACACACACACACACACACACACACACATGCACGCACACGCACACACATACACAGATGCGCAGACATGCACACACAGAGGGGGAAGAGTAGCAGGGGGACAGTATTTAGAATTTTCATCAGAAAAAGGATAACTTGCCCCTAGAACAGACATTGAAACTCTCCCACACTACATGGTAGTATGGTACCACACTGCTTCAGGGACGGCTAGCAAATTGCTGGCTTCCCACAGTTTTACTGACCAGACCGTATCTATATAGTGTCTGAGCTAAAGGCTCAGCCTTACAAGATGCCCTGATTTTGTATTTTAAAACAATTATAGGTTTACAGTTGTGTGTGTGTGTGTGTGTGTGTGTGTGTGTGTGTGTGTGTAAATACACATGTGTATTTGGAGGGTGACTTTGTGTTTTGATTTTTTTTCACTGTGGCTATTAGTATTTTTCAAAAGCCTGACTTGTCTAACTGTAGGTGGTGACATTCTTAAGTGTTATTCACACATAGTCCTATAGGTAACTTTCAACATAGAAAGTTCAACGGAGTAAAAACAAGCCCATGACTCATTTTTATCAAAATGAGCCATTCTTAAGCCCAAGAACTGCTTGTAACTCTTACACTTGGAGAAGGTGAGAATCGTGATGAAAAGCTTCCTGAGACAATGGAATGGGTATCTAAAGTGGATCAGCAGGACAAAGGCACCCATTCCTCATGTTTTCTGACATGAACAAACACTTTAGTAGCACAATAGTGTGTATTCACTACATGTCAGGCCACTGAAAGCTCTCTGTAGACTTTCTGAAATGTCTCTTTAATGAGAAATTAAATCTAAAAGAATGATGGTATCAGAGAGCATTCTCTCTGCTTTCTTTAAATTTGAAACAAAATCCCTGAATAGACTTTTGTGGCTCTACTCACTGACCATTCTGGGGGCTTGGGGAATTTCTTTATGTGGTCATTGAGAAGATTCAATTCAGGTGGGAAATGTTAATGTCTGTCAGCTAATTCATCCTCCCTTCCGACCACGCAAACAAGAACAGACTGAATGTCCAGCAGCAGCCCTTCAGAAGTGCCATCAACCTGAGCTAGGAGACTGATATATTTGGACAATATCCTAGTTTAGTTTACTGAGCAACTGTAGTACAGCAGACAACTGATCAAGAAATGGTCCAACTGTGGTCACAGCTCCTATATCATAGGAAGACTGGAAAGTAAAAGCAGAGAAAGACAAGAGCAAGGGTATCCAGTCAAGTCCTAGAAACCTGGATACCACTGGCATCCTGAAGAAGTGCATTACACCAATGGCCACTGTGGAAGTGCGAAAAGGTGAAACTGAACTTTTGTCTTCCTTGCAGGTAGTTAAGCGAGCAGCTGCACTGTTGTCTGGCTTGAGGGGACAGCACACTAAATCTCAAATTCAAGTGTGCACTCCACATGCATTTAAGATTCTAAGGATTCTTCTCATTGAATCAGGGGTATGACCCAGTGTCTGGGCCTCACTTAGTAACCAGCAAAGAACTCAACTGCCTCATCCATCATCTTGTCCCCAAGCCTGGCACCATGCCCAAAGCACACTCACTAAGTATGTGATAGATGGAGAAAATACAGAAACACAATTAAATAAACCGGAAGTTATTTTATACCTGCAAAGTGTGCCCCTATTTCAATTTGTTTATCATTTCAGCTGTTTCTCTTAATTTTCATGTGAGATTTTATAAAATCAGATAGACTGAAGTTACATATTAAACCAGGAGTCTTTGCTTTAATTATTGTCTGCGCTGAGGGCTGAGTCCGGATATCACAAATGTAAAGTTGATATCCTTCTTATTGTTTGTATCCAGAAGGACATGGGGATTTTCTCTAATCTGGTATCATGTTACCCCTTGCCTCTCTGATGAACGATATATGTCTGCCTCTAGGAGAAAGAAACTCACATAGGGCCACAATAGTAAGTCTCCCATGAGCCATAACAATAGCAAAGTCGAAGGTCACACTATTTGTGTTCTGTCTGCTCTGTGCTGGGACTCCTGTTCTTAGCATCTTTGAGAAATAAAGAAATATCCAGATTGTTGTTGTAATTATATAAAAAATATAAAACGGTAAATGTTTTTTGGTCTTTTACCCTGCTAGGTCCTACTCCTCAGTGCCCCAGATATCTGCTAGATATCTTGGCGGAAACACAGCCCAGCCACACACTTTCTTACACTCAGACTCTCACATAAAAGAACACACAACACACTAATCTTAGATCCAATTGGTAAGATATAATTGCCCACTTAAACATACAAAGCCCAGTACCATCCATCCCTTGCACCTTTTATTTGCCAGGTCTCCAGCTTCTCCTTCTCCCACAACGACTCCTTGCTTCTCCCCTCTCTCCATCTTTTCTTTACTCACTCTGCCAACTATATCAACTCTTCCATGCTTTAGTTTCTCCTTCTCCTACAACGACTCCTAGCTTCTCCCCTCTCTCCATCTCCTGTCTCCTCTAACTCTTCCCAGTTCCCCATCGTCTCTCTAAACTGTTCCTTTTCCTCCTATCTTCATTTCTCCTCCCCTCACTCTCTCCTGTCTCCTCTAACTCTTCTCAGTTCCCCATCGTGTCTCTAAACTGTCCCCTTTTCCACCTAACTTCCTTCTCCTCCCCTCACTCTCTCAACTGTTCCATTTCTCTCCCCCTGCTCAGGTTCTACTGGCTCAACTGTCGCCAACTGTCCTCTCTCAACCTATTCTCTGAATCTAATCCCCCTCTCGCTCCTGACTCCTCCCTCTGCCCAAATCTAGCACTCTTGCCTTTATTCCACAAATTCAGAGAGAACTCCAAGGCAAACCACAACACCAGATGGCATTTATTCGCTCTGAATCCATGTTTCCTACCCTTCTCATCACTACACTTTCCAGCCCTTACTTTCCTCCTTCACTTTTCAAAGCAGTGTCTCTTTTCCTGTGCCAATTTTCTTCCCCCGAAAGGAAACTGGACAACACAAACTATCCAGCTCCTTTTCAGGATTCCTGTTATTGCAATTGTGAGGCATGTTGAGAACATTCAGATTTGAGGGTGGGCAGATTAGTTGCTATTTTGGAGACTGCAATTAAATTCCCTTATACTTCCCTTTTGCTCACCCCAATCAGTCTGCTCTCCTCCTAAATAACAGCTAAGGTATGCCACAGAGCCAAAATGGATGCCATCAGCAGCAATGGTCCATTTGCTCTGTGATGGAGGAGTGGATAACTGATTTGTGGACTCATGCCAGTACCTGTGGAGTACTGAATGTATGGACTAGAGTCTCAGTCTCAGTTCCCTTGTTTATTGATTCTAACATCTTAAGCAAATTATATCTCTTATTTATTTTCTATATTTTTATTATGAACACTGTGTGTGGGCTTAATATTGCAAATCAATGCATAGTTTCACTCATACCACACCACCAAGCTATATTACAAACCCTCTTTACTTTTTAATTTTGAGACTTGGTCTTGCTAAGTTGCTCAGGGTGGTTATGAATTTACTCTGTTATTCTATTTGGCCTGGAACTTGCAATTCCCCTGCTTCATCATCCTGAAAAGTTGGGATTACAACCTTGCACCATCGAACATAGATCCTAGGCTGTTCTGGTTATTTAATGATGATAGATGGATGATAATGGTGATGGTGTTAGTGGTAATGATGGTGATGGTGATGATGATGGTGGTGATGGTAGTGATGGTGATGGTGATAAATAGAATATAAATAAATGATAGGAAGATAGATGGTAAAGATTATAGATGAGTAGATAGATGATGGGAAAAGGGATGAATGGATGGATAGATAGATACATGATCAACTGATGATAGATAGATAGATAGATAGATAGATAATATAATAGAAAGATGATACATGCATACAAATATAGCGCTATCTTAGTTAGAGTTTTATTGCTGTAAACAGACATCATGATCAATGCAAGCTTTATAAAGGACAACATTTAATTGGGTCTGGCTTACAGGTTCAGAGGTTCAGTCCATTATCATCCAGGCAGAAGCATGGTAGCATCTTGGCAAGCATGGTGCAAGAGGAGCTGAGTTCTACATCTTCACCAAAAGAAAGCCAGGAAAAAACTGAGCATCCTTGTTGGGGATCGGACTGCTGGACTAGGCAAAGCTAGAACCCTGCCCTGAGCAGATTCCTGAGAAGAGCTTGACCTTTTCAAAGAACAGGTTCCCGGAAGACTGTTGCCTCATTGTCTAAGAAGACTATCTTGCAGTTTAGAGATTCACCTTATGTCCTTGGGCACTTCCCAGTTCTCTCCCCACCACCCTAAGCTTTAGTTCCTGCTTCAGGGCTTTAAATGCTGTACACTCCTCTCAATAAACAGACCTTGACAAGGACACCACTTGGTCTCGCTCCTCTTTCGTGCCCGTTCTCCTGCAGGTATGGGTCCCCCATGACCCCCATGAATAACTGGGTCCCTGCTGGCAGGGGCACATCCTCAGGCAGCTAGGAGAAGGGTCTCCAAGCCCACACCCACAGTGACACATTTCTGCCAACAAAAGGCCACACCTTCTAATAGAGCCACTTCCTGGCTTAATAATATGCAAACCAACAGACCCTAAGAGAACACAAATGCCAGCACAGGTTACTGTATCCAGCAAAACTCTCAATTAACATAGATGGAGAAACCAAGATATTCCATGACAAAACTAAATTCACACAATATCTTTCTACACATCCAGCCCTACAAAGGATAATAAATGTTAAAGCCCAACACAAGGAGGCAAGCTATACCTTAGAAAAAGCAAGAAACTAATCATTTTGCAACAAAAAAAGAGAAGACAAACGTACAAACATGATCTCACCTCCAAAAACGAAGATAACAAGAAGCAACAATCACTATTCCTTAATATCTCTCGACATCAATGGACTCGATTCCTCAATAAAAAGACACAGATTAACAAACTGGACATTTAATGAAGACCGAGCATTTTGCTGCCTACAGGAAACACACTTCAGAGACAAAGACAGACACTACCTCAGAGTAAAAGACTGGAAAAAAACTTTCCAAGCAAATGGTCTGAAGAAGCAAGCTGGAGTACCCATTCTAATATCGAATAAAAATTGATTTTCAACCAAAAGTCATCAAAAAAGGTAAGGAAGGATGACACTTCATATTCATCAAAGGAAAAATCCACCAAGATGAACTCTCAATCCTAAATATCTATGCCCCAAATAAAAGGGCGCCTACATACATAAAAGAAACCTTGCTAAAGCTCAAAGCACACATTGCACCTCACACAATAATAGTAGGAGATTTCACCACCCCACTCTCATCAATGGACAGATCATGGAAACAGAAATTAAACAGAGACACATATAGATAACAGAAGTTATGAACCAAATGGTCTTAACACATATTTATAGAACATTCTATCCTAAAACAAAAGGATATACCTTCTTCTCACCAACTCATGGTACTTAATCCAAAATTGACCATATAATCAGACATAAAATAGGCCTCAACAGATACAGAAAGATAGAAATAATCCTATGCATCCTATCGGACCACCATGGGCTAAAGCTGGTCTTCAATAACTATAAGGAAATAATGCCCACATATACATGGAAGTTGAACAATGCTGTACTCAATGATAACCTGATCAAGGAAGAAATAATGAAAGAAATTAAAGACTTCTTAAAATTTAATGAAAATGAAGGTACAACATACCCAAACTTATGGGACACAATGAAAGCTGTGCTAAGAGGAAAACTCATAGCTCTGAGTGCCTGCAGAAAGAAACAGGAGAGAGCATATATCAGCAGCTTGACAGCACACCTAAAAGCTCTAGAACAGAAAGAATCAAATACACCCAGGAGGACGAGAAGGCAGGAAATAACCGAACTCAGAGCTGAAATCAACCAAGTAGAAACAAAAAGGACCACAGAAAGAATCAACAGAACCAAAAGCTGGTTCTTTGAGAAAATCAACAAGATAGATAAACCCTTAGCCAGACTAACCAGAGGACACAGAGAGTGTGTCCAAATTAACAAAATCAGAAATGAAAAGGGAGACATAACTACAGACTCAGAGGAAATTCAAAAAAATCATCAGATCCTACTACAAAAGCCTATATTCAACAAAACTTGAAAATCTGCAGGAAATGGACAATTTCCTAGACAAATACCAGGTACCGAAGTTAAATCAGGAAGAGATAAACCAGTTAAACAACCCCATAACTCCTAAGGAAATAGAAGCAGTCATTAAAAGTCTCCCAACCAAAAAGAGCCCAGGTCCACATGGGTTCAGTGCAGAATTCTATCAGACCTTCAGAGAAGACCTCATACCAACACTATCCAAACTATTCCACAAAATTAAAACAGACAGAGCGCTACCGAATTCCTTCTATGAAGCCACAATTACTATTATACCTAAACCACACAAACAACAAAATAAACACATGAAACTCAAGAAAGATGACCAAAATGCGAATTCTTCAATCCTTCTTTAAAGGGGAACAAGAATACCCTTGGGCAGAGATAGGGAGGCAAAGTTTAGAACAGAAGCTGAAGGAACGCCTGTTCAGAGCCTGCCCCACATGTGGCCCATACATATACAGCCACCCAATTAGACAAGATGGATGAAGCAAAGAAGTGCAGGCCGACAGGAGCCGGATGTAGATCTCTCCTGAGAGACAGCCAAAATATGGCAAATACAGAGGCGAATGCCATCGGCAAACCACTGAACTGAGAACGGGACCCCCGTTGAAGGAATCAGAGAAAGAACTGGAAGAGCTCGAAGGGGCTTGAAACCTCATATGAACAACAATGCCAACCAACCAGAGCTTCCAGGACTAAGCCACTACCCAAAGACTATACATGGACTGCCCCTGGGCTCCAACTGCATAGGTAGCAATGAATATCCTAGTAAGGGCACCAGTGAAAGTGGAAGCCCTTGGTCCTACCAAGGCTGGATCCCCCAGTGAACGTGATTGTTGGGGGGAAGGCGGTAATGGGGGGAGGATGGGGAGCAGAACACCCATAAAGAAAGGGAAGGAGGATGTTGGCTTGGAAACCCGGAAAGGGAATAAAATTAACATTTGAAATGTAAATAAGAAATACCCAATTTAATAAAAATTTTTAAAAATGTTGAAGAAAACAACATGCAATCCATCACAAGCCTAAAATTATCTCCCTTGCCTAGTATGCCTAGGCAGGAATGCTGCTTATTTGGGTAGCACTAAACTCTTTCAGGACATCAGCATCAAATAAAGTCTTTTAAAGACAATGACTAAGTATTAAAAACAAATCAACTAAGTCCTGATTTTTGTCAAAGCCACGTTCACTTTCCAGGCTCAAGTGCAAGAGCCTTCTTTGGTATTTGAGAGACCACAGCCTTATTGTCAACCATAGCTTTAATATTAGACGATAAAGTTGTCCCTCATTTCTACAGCATTCAACATAAAGCAAATTCATTCCTACGTAGACTTCATCAGACACCCCTCAATCCTATATTCTAACGATGCATATGATCTTCCTCACAGCAACCAGCAGGTACCTCAACTTCTGATATTTTTCTTGTTTTTACCAAAAAGGATTGATGATAAATAATAGATAATTGATTGACTCATAGCTGATAGAAGATAGATAGATAGATAGATGATGATAGATAAGCAGTTATTTGATAGGTAGAATATAATCTATAGATATAAGATAGATAAATGATACATTGATAGATAATATTCAAGTGTTTGCATATTTATGTACACATTGGCACATTCAACAATGCCTGTCACATGGTAAGTATTTGAAGAATTTTTCTTAATTTTGTTATATACGGCTTGACAATATCAAGTACATGTGAAATTTAATAACCACAGAAATCTTGATGATCAGGCTTATTAATCAAATAATAATCATGTGTTGACAATAGAAAGTCAGTCCCTAGACAAGAACACAGCTAACTAGTTGTCTGGGGCTCTCAGAGGCCCATGGTTGGGAAACATGAAGACATGGTAAAGAGCAATGCAAAATGCCTGCTGTATAGACACATGTAAGTTTAGACGATGGTATATTATACATTGGAAGCACGCACATTATGCTGAACCAAAAAAAAAAAAAAAAAACCGCACACCAAAATTTAACCACGTTTTATCGTTTGATCATACTCTGAAGCACTTGGGAAATGAAGTCCGCTGTTTACTCTCCGTCTCCAGAAGCAAAAGCACACTGCATGCATCCTGGAGTAGCTTGACAAAGTACCAGGAGGCTCTGCTTTTAGGGAGCGCCTGGCATTCTTATCTGGAGCTGGAAAACTCAAATCCGTTTCTGCACAGCAATCATCCCACCGTCGTTTGGCATTCTGCTGCACGGCCCATGACAGTCATTTGCAGTGTAAATTCAAGTCACATCCCAGTGATTTTTTGCTCACTCTTACTGTAAAGTCACCTTGCAGGCTCCTCTACCAGGCTGAGATGATTTTTCAACTTTATTGCTAAGCTGATTTGTTTCCCATTTGCTTACTGATGAATTTTGCTGTTAACCAGAAGTATTTGTTCAGTGGCTAGTAATAAGTTCAGGGAACCCTTCCAGCACAAGCCTTACGAGCCAGCGGGAGTAGCAGGTGAGACTAATGGGACTCCGGCGCTCATTGCTCATTTGACAGCCTCTGTTCCAGCACTTATCAATTTATTCCACAGATAAGAGAAGCAGACGCACAACAAAGTCATGGAGAAGGAAAAACAATATGTCTGTGTCCATTACTTATTCATACGCAAGTCATACGAGTGAAAAATGCACACCGTTAACAGCATAACAGCAATCTTTTATGATAACTGTGTCATTGCCTTCTTTACTGTTCACCCCACACTAGGCTACCTGCAGGAAACAAATGGTAGTTGGGTAATTGGGTGTTAGTGGCTCCTCCCCCACGGCAGGGGTATAAGGCCAGGGCACATAAATAGTTTCTGAAATCTACCATCCATGTATTAAATAAAAATTCACACAACGGAACTTAAAACAAATGAGCCAGCATACAGGCGATGGCTATACTTAGCTGTCAAGTTGACAACATCTGAAATTAACTCAATTCAGTTATACCTATGAGGGATTTGTTCATAATTAAAGCATTTGAAGTGGGAACACTGTCTTTTACTCTGGATCTTTAGTGGCTGCAAGATTCACCTGTAATCTAGAATATACCTTCTGCTGGCAGACTGCATGAAGGTCATGGAGGGAGAAAACTCTCTCCCTTTGCCTGCTTGCTGGAAAAGTCCATTCATTCACTGAAGTTCAATTCTACTAATTCAGATTTCTGGCATACACTGAATACCAACTGATATTCAGTCTTGTATACTGAACAACTACTGGATTCTTTTACCTTACATTGGTGGACAGGTACACAGCCATCGTGGACTAGCTGGAACACAGCCAGGAGGTTATTCTAATAAATTCCATGTGTGTGTGTGTGTGTGTGTGTGTAAGCATATATGTATATACATGTATGTATGGTGTATATGTATATATTCTACTACACATGATTAAATATGTATATTCACTATGTATATAATTTTATACAGAGAGAACAAATATAGAATATATTCATCCTATTATTTCTCTAGTAGAACCTGACTAGTACAATGTTAATGTGTTGCACATATAATTGATCATGGCTGTGTTATTATGACTTTGATCTAACTTTCTTAATTTCTATAATCATTCTGAGGTGATGCTCTCTTATCCAGTGAATATCAAAAATAATAAAAATCCTGAGAACCTATTATTTCATACCACCAATACTCCTGGTAGTGTTAGCATTTAAGCCATTTTTAAAACAATTCTGTTTGTATGTATATGTGTACAAATGCATGCTCAATTATTGGCACAAGTATGCATATGTATATAGTCCATACATATGACTGAAAGGCACATGCATAATGTCTCTCAGCATGTATGGTTAGATCCATCCTCCCTGTGGATCAGACATATTTTTCAAGTGGTTCACTAGAAACTATTATTTTACCCTAAGAATTATTTTTTTTTAAATTTTGATTTCTCTGGCTAAACTTAATTTTCTTATTATATATGCAATTCTTAGTACACTGTGATTAACTATATCATTAATATATGACTTATTTTTGAGACTCATGTAGCGGGTGCTGGAGAGAACACAGGTTGCTGTTCTAGAGAATCTGGATTCACTTGCCAGCACCGACATGGTGGTTCACAACTGTCTATCATATTAGTTCCAGGGGGTACAACCTTGTGTTTTACCTCCCAAAGCACCATGCACAGGTTTGCTGCACAGAAATGCATGCAGACAAATGCCCATACTCAGAAAACAAAGCAGGTTTCTAAAATGTATGTGGGGATGGATATATGTATGACACTATGTGGTATATGTATTTATCCATATATTCATATATGCATCTGGTGTGTCTGCAAGAAAATGTATGCACACATGTGTATGTTTCTGTGTGTGTGTGTGAGCGTGTGTGTGTGTGTGAGCGTGTGTGTGTGTGTGTGTGTATGTGTGTGTGTGTGTGTCTGACTATGAAACTATAAATTGATGTTGGGTATGGGATATGGATAATCTCCTCCTTATATTTTTAGACATGTTTTCCCCCCGAACCTAGAGCTCACTGATTCAGGGAGACAAACTGGCCAGTCAGCTCTAGAATCTACTTGTCCATTGTCTTCCCAGCACTGTTATTTGCTGCTAAATCTGGCTTTGGTTTACATGGCTCCTGAGACTACAAACTCACGTCTTCATGCTTGCACAACAAATGTTATCTACTGAAGCATTTTTCCAAGCCCCAAGCGATTGAAATCATCTTTATGTTAGTTGCACATTACAAACCTTATTTCTCAGATATTTTAAGAGCTTTTGATGTAACTCATTAATGTAGGGTGACCATTTTGAATTTGAACTTCTCTATTCCTCCTTAGGCACTGAATGAGTTTACATAGGAACCCTTTCCTGGTCTATGGAGCTCCTGAGAGGAATATTGAGAGAATCATTCCTATGAATAAGATAAAGATTGCTGAGGAAGATAATGGACCAAGAGCAGAGGAAGCAACATAGCAAGACAGAACTGAAGAATAATAGTTCCAAAGAGAAATCCACCAGCCCAGCTCCTTGTACACATTGATATGGCTGAGATAGAGTTTAAGGATTTTGTATAATGAAGGGACAATTAGAATGAGTATAAAGCTACCTTGTTATTTATGACTGAGCAAGGTCAACGTGATTAAGTCTCTTCCATTATTTATAAGTTTGCATGTAATTACTATAAATTCTAGATGTTCCATATGTTATATTAGAATTCGAGGTAATATTATTTTGATCCTACACGATGAATGCATCTGTTTTGCTCCCAAATTTTCAGTCATTAAACCAAAAATACACACAGTGTACTTTGACATTAATCAAGAGAAAGAGAAGAATTATTTTGGCATCCTGAGTTTTTCTTCTGAAGAACATAGGCTAACAAAACCATGGTCACTCATTCTCTGCCCTTTACTTCTGAAAGAAGTGTGAGTCACCCTTCAGGATGTTTTACAAAATATCCATTTTGATATCCACTTATAACTAAACACACAATTCCTGTGATTAATTTCAATGTTTGTTTTTAAATGAGTTGATTGGAGCACCAGCTATCCCCCCGAATCATAAGAATGAACTATGAAAGAGCACTCTTTCTGAATTTGCATGACTAACATTTCCACACTGGTGGGGGAGTTAGCATATAGCATCTGTTTCAGATGCATAAAAATTCAATTAAACTATCAGAATCACAGTGGAGCAAATATCAACACAGGAAGTCATGACCTAATTTTGTTATGAAGTTTAAACTACAGGTAAAAATTATATTCCAAGTCACTCACATTGACTGACTCATACCCCAAAAGCTAAAATTTATTTCTAAAGTAATGCATTCTTTGGAAAGGGATATGAGACTTTTCTTTAGAAACAACTTTTGTCAGATTTATGAGACACAATTTTATAATAACTCTTAGTGTAAACTCTAAAATTGAAGATCAAAACTAGAATATAAACAAGAGATTAAATTGCAAGACTGGAAAATAATTTTTCTATTATTGTTGTTGTTGTTGTTGTTGTTGTTGTTGTTGTTGTTAGTATTGCAATTTAATGGAAGAAGGTGAGAATTCACAAGATCACTAACTATAAAGACAAGAGATATTCTGCTATAGAGAGACAGGCCCAGGTTAGAGATGCTGTCATCCTGCCAGAAGTGAACTAACCCTGTAATTTCAGTTACATGGTCTGGGCTAGGGTAAGGGCTTGCATCTCAGAGAGAAATCATGAATGTAATATTTGTCCTTTAGGATTGATTAACCCTTATGGTATTCAAATGGCACCATTTGGCAATCTTCTTTTTAAGTTATAAATGTAGTCATGTTCATAGAGTGTATAGTCATGCCACTGAAAGAGTACAAATACTAGCTAGCATCCACTATAGTCCTTGAAGAACATGCCATGTACAGTCTTGTCTCAAGCCCAGGGTACAGTATGTTCCCATCTGATTGACAGATGCTGCTGTGAGCAGTTTCCTTCAGCATCTGATGCTCAAAATTGGTTAATGTAGTGCTAAGAAAATTACTGATAATTATTTATGGAGTTATCTAATTTTTTAACTAAAAATAAACTGAAAGATGAAATTTTGTGGAATGACAAATGACCAGGAAGCCCCAGGCACGGTTTTCCCTCTTAGCTTCCTGTTTTCACTGGCTCGATGAGTTGACCTTCCCTGAGAACTTTGGGTATTCTTCGGCAAGAAGCCTCCAAAATGTGCCCACTGTGAACTTTACTTCCTCAAGTGCAAACAAATCAATCCTCCACCCACTTAGCATCATGTCTGTAGCTGAAAGTCTCCTTACCTTTTCCAAAAGCTTGCTTTATCTTGGAGTGTCACTCTTTTTCTTGTTAGTAATGTCAGAGAATCCACGTGCTGAGGAAGGAACTTAACAGAAATTCTTGCCTAGTTTATCCTTATTCCACACCCAGTCTTGTCAATCATCTGGGCTCTACCTTCAAAATATTAATTCAGGCAGCCAATTATTGCAGAAGCATCTATAGAAAGACAGTATACAACTCTATGATATTCCTTTTCTTCTTTAAAAATTATCTTTATATTTTACAGACCAGTCGTTATCCCCTTCCTGGTCCACCCTCCAATAGTTCCTCTTACCATTCCTCCTCCATCTCCAAGAGGATGTCCCTACCCAACTCCCACCTTTCCAGGCCTCTCCACTCTATGGCCTCAAGTCCCTCAAGGGATAGTTGCTTCTTCTCTCAGCGAGGCCAAGCTAAGCAGTCCTCCACTGTATATATGTAGGGGGCCTTGGCCCAGTTAGTGTATGCTGCCTGGTTGGTGGTTCAATGTCTGAGAAATCTCGGAGGGTCCAGGTTAATTGAGACTGCTCGTTCTCCTACAGGATTGCCCTCCTCCTCAGCTTCTTCCAACTTTTCCCTAACTCAAGCACAGAGGTCAGAAGCTTCTGTCCATTGGTTGGGTGTAAGTATCTACATCTGACTCTTTCAGCTGCTTGTTGGGCCTTGTCTCTTGGAGGGCCAGCTAGACTCATGTCCATAAGTGCACCATGGCATTACTAATAGTGTCAGGTCTTGGAGCCTCCCCTTGAGATGGATCCTAATTTGGGCCATTCACTGGACTTCCTTTCCCTCAGTCTCTTCTCCATTTTTGTCCCTGTTCATTCTGTTGGCCCTTCGGGCTTCAATCCTTTTCCTCCTCCTCAATAGCTGATCATAATCCCGCTTTTCCCTTCCCTGTCTCCTCTGACACCCATGACCCCCCATGATTGCTTTCTTCTTCCTCCCAAGTGGGATTCAGGCATCCTCAATTGGGCCTTTTGGCTTGTTATCCTTTTTTAATTCTATGGATTATATCCTGGGAATTCTGCACATTTTTGGCTAATATCCACTTATTAGTGAGTACATACGTCCTTTTGGGTCTGAGTTACCTCACTCAGGATGATATTTTTTAGTTCCATTTGCCTACAAAACTCATGATGTACTAATTTTTAATAGCTCAGTTATATTCCATTGTGTAAATGAACCATGCTTTCTGTATCCATTCTTCCATTGTGGGACATCTGTATTGTTTTCAGATTCTGGGTATCACAAATAAAACTTCTAGAAACATAGTGGAGTCCATGCCCCTGCAGCATAGTCCAAAATATATAAAGAATTCAAGAAACTAACCTCCAAAATTCCACACAACCTAATCAAAACAGGGGTTATAGAACTAAACAGAGAGTTCACAACAGAGGAATGTTGAATGGCCAAAAAGCATTTAAAGAAATGTTCAAAGTCCTTAGTGACCAGGGGAAATGCAAATCAAAATGACACTGAGATCCCACCTTACACCAGTCAGAATGGCTAAGATCAAAACCTCTCAGGTAACAGCACATGTTGGTGAGGATGTGAAGAAAGAGGTTCACTCCTCCATTGCTGGTGGGATTACAAACTGGTACAACCACTCTGGAAATCAGTCTGGAGGTTCCTCAGAAAATTGGAAACAGATCTATATATTTCTTAAGTACTCCTTCACATCATGCCTCTATGGATTTTTAAAGCACAGGATAAAACTAAAGCAATCCATAGGAGCCAACAGAAGCAATTGCCTTCTTCCGTCTCTGACTACATTCAACAAAAGAAAAATTAAGTGTTTGCTGAACATCTGCCATATTGTTTTGCAAGCATCTTTCTCCACAGAAACCATTTTCTTATGTTTATTATTAGCAAGTGAATGGTCTTCTTTCCCTTGCTCCTTTAATGTTTTAGATACCCTGTTAATGTAATTTATTCCATTTGTTTGCGAGGCTAATCAAGGACATACCATTTTTAGCTTATTGTGCCTGCATGACAAGCAGCAAGAAAAAAAATCATTCATTTGTCGCTGTCTCTCTCTACAGCTATCTCTCCTTTCTTTGGAAGATAAAGTACATATTTATACCATAAAATAAACATATTATCCCATTTTCTCTAAAACTATAACATTTTATATGAAAAGGGGTACAGGATTACAATCTGTACATGGTAAGAAATTCACATCCATGTTGCATGGAAAAGTATGAAGGAATCCAGCAGTGTGCCGTGAATGTGGCACTTCCTGATCCAGCTTGCATTATTGTATATTTATGCAGTATGTCTGGCACACTGCTGAAGAATGCTGACTCAACAGTACTTACGGCGAATGTGGTTTCCGTCCCTCAGTAGGACTTGTAATTCTGACTCTTAACAAAGAAATATACTGCAGTGTTAACCTTCTGACATGGAGGAACACAAAAACACCAGAGAGGGAGATTGGGGACAGCAGCAAAGGCCTTTTGGAGAAAGGCACTTTGACATTGCAATCTGAAGCATGAGTCAGGTTGTCACAGACAAGCAGAAGAAAAGTCCTTTGCAAAGAACCAGAAGCAGGAATAATAAACGCATTAGAGAAGTCACCTAGAATACGGTAGTACTCTAAGGAAAAGGCAAGGAAAGTCCTAAAACCACAGAAAAGCAGGACAGAGCCAGACCTAAACGACAGCCAGATCTAAGTCACAGAGCACAGCTTTCACAGGAAGACTGCACTCATTTGTGAGACATCAAATATGGGCTTTGAAAATCTCTCACTGTGCTGTCAGCAAGGCACAGAGTAGCAAGATCCAAACCCAAACCTGGGTCTTAAAATAGTTGACATAATCTTGGAGAGGCCCTGTGACATTCTGATCTAAAGGAAGGAAGTAGGCAGAAAGAGCTGTAAAGAATTGTAGAAGTCTGGACCCTAGCCAGAAAGAACCCTAGCAGTACGTTAGGATTCTCATTCCAAACACACAGCTTCTCAACAGAACTGTGGGGCATCTGCTATAAAAGTATGCAAAACATCATCTGTACGCTAGCTCACAAAGAAGTTAATTAAATTAATTAAGGTCATACAGTTAATTACTGGCATGTCAGCATTCTAAAATAGGTCTTCCAGCCCAGTAACTACAGCTCAGTCTGAGTACGAATGTAGCAGTTGTCTTAATGAAATAAATCCAGGAATGTTCATCTAAACTGCACTCACTAAAGGAAGGTTATGCACCAGCATGTGGAAATCAGGCTCCTTCCTGACTTTAAGATTCATATTACGAAAATATCAGTTGTTTGAGTATCTCTTACCTTAAATAGTCCAGGTCTCTTAGACTCATTCTATACATTAAGTTGCATTTCTCACCAAGGAAATCCTCCTTACTGTCTGTCAGAGGCTGTCCTTGACATGCCAGTCAACTGTCCATGGCATTATCAGAGAGACCTATCTTATTCATTAACATGCAACCATGAGTGGAAGGTTACTGAAATAATGGCGAGGAATACAAAAATCATGAATAAAATATGAGAATCAGTGTTGAAATTTGCAGCCTAAATGTGCACACAAAGGTGGCATCTCGCCTTGGGTAACTCCGAAGGATGATGACTCTGATTTATAAAAAGGAGCTCAGAGGGGATCAGCGCCTTGGCTTGGGTTCTGTCAGCAGGATTATCAGATGGATTCAAATAAAATGTGTTAATTTTTTTCAGAGTTCAGCTGTGAAAATGGAGATGTCTTGTGTAGCAAAGGTAAGAGAAGTGGAGATAAAATAGACCTTTGCTAGAGAAAAGAAGGTTTGGTACATGAAGGAGAATGCTTGTAGTAAAATATTTTTTTCTTAGAATCAAGGTATATTTTTAGTTTGCTTAGAAAGAGTGAGGCATAGAAAATGCCAGGTTGAACTCATATGTGATAAACAGAAAAAAAAGTAGATTATTACAATGTAAAAAGAGTGGAGGTGGGCAGATGAGTTAGGGTTTACTATACAAAAAATATGTTGAGAGTCCTGGATTGAATTATCTAGGTATGCCTTGATGAAGCCATAAATATCTTTGAGCCATTCTGCTGAGTCTCCACAAATTCACTCATAATTTAAACACCGCAGACAGACTAGCAATTTGAAAGGGAACCAAGTCCCGCTGAAAAGGCTCAGCGTAAGCAGAAGTTTAACTGACCATTTCCCCTGCCCTGACGCTTCACCTGCACCCCATGTTAGGATGTGCTTTAAATTGACGTGGTCTTTGGAGCACTTAGGAATCCAGGGTGCTGTATCTAAAAATAAGTCACTTTTTAAATTTATACTCTTACTTAATTAAGATGTGTGATTATTCATATTTCAGTCTCCATTGGGTATGTTTGTATAGAATGATCATATGTATAAGGTGACAGTGGTGGCTGGGGGACTTTTTGTATTCTTTTTCAGGCACTGACATGGCAAGTAAAAGGTCCCAGCTGTAATGATGCCAGAGAGGGTGTGGTCTCCCGTAGAGGAATGCTTAAACGGCTCATTTAACATCGGTGCATCCTTACAGCAGCCCTAACTGTAGACTTGGTCAATTACCTTTTCATCAACAAACCAGAGCTCTTGGTTTGACATTTACTCACACAGTAGTTATTTATTCAGTGTCACACGGTGAGCACCTGATGGCCCTCAACTTGTGGCCTGGCTAGCTTTGGCAGTTTTAGTCAGATGAGCTATTGGAGGACTTCCAGATCTCTCTCAATTCAGCAAATTTCCTCAACTCTTTGAAACTCAGTTTATGAGTCTATAAATCGAGCTCCTAACCTTCAGCCCCCTGCCTGCTGAGATAAGGTACATGCAAGATGCTTAGGTTGACCCGCAGCCTTATTCTGTGTAGCTTTTTCTTTACTGTGGCCAAGGAGAAGCCTGTGGTCAGATAGAGATTAGCATCTCGTTTTCTGTCACTGAGCTTCTGGGTGGAGTCACTTGGTTGAATTTAACAACTATTGTGTCTATTTTGACCTAACTTTCTACTTCTAGTTTATCTTTGAGCAGAGCACTGAGGGTTATTTCACTTTTGTCTTTCTGATCTTGTCTCTTTCTTTGTCTTCCTACCATCAACACCACCACTCAGTTCTCCTGGGTACCATGTTCATGGGTGAAGAAGCAGGTACACCAGCCAGTTCAGCTCTTGTGAAACCACGTCTCCATGTGTTTCTAAAACTGTGGCTAAAACCAGTTCCTCCACCTGGTTAACTTGTTTTCAATTACTGCTATCAAAAGCAGTAGTAGCTTCTGGTCAGTCGAGGGAAACTATGGAATGCTAGTTTCTCCAGATATAAAAACTGGTTGTAGCTATCTTATGATGCCACTTTCTTGATTTGAGATCACATGAAAGAAAGGTCTGGGAAGCACTAACTGGTACAAGGTAGAAACCAAAAAGTATTTTAGAAGGTCATAGTGATATGTACCTTGAATTCCAGCAATTAGAAGACAAAGACAATCGGGTTCCTATGGGTTTGAGACCAGCCTGGCCTAGATAATGTGTTCCACGTTGGCATAGCTCCATAGAGAAACCATGTCTAAGACCTAAACCCAACAAAAATATTTCTTTTTTTCTATTATTGACATTCTCTATGGATGTTTGATGCTTATACATGCACTTTCATATAAAGGGAATGGCTTCTATTGTTAACCTAACATCTCTAAACATAAAAGATCCCCTTGACCTTATGCTGGACAATGGTGGTACACACCTTTAATACCATATCTTGGAAGGCAAAAGCAAGTGGGTCTCTGAGTTATAGGCCTGCCTGGTCTTCACAGTGAGTTCCAGGAGAGTCAGGGCTATAGAAAGAACCCTCTCTCAAAAGAAAGGGGGTAGGCAAGAAAGAAAGAAAGAAAGAAAGAAAGAAAAGAAAGAAAGAAAGAAAGAAAGAAAGAAAGAAAGAAAGAAAGAAAGAAAGAAAGGAAGGAAGAAGGAAGGAAGGAAGAAAGAAAGAAAGGAAGGAAAGAAAGAATGAAAGAAAGAATGAAAGAAAAACAGAGATAAGCAAAAAGTCCCTTGACCTATTTAAGAAATAACTTCCTTCTCGATGTTTTTTTCTGGGCTATCTAACCAGAACAACCAGTACAAAGGTCAGGGTGGAAAAGGGCAACCTTTTGGCTTAGCTTTGATCAAACTTAAATGAGTGAACCAGAGTCCCAATAAACAGAGTCATAGTGCCTTGCATTGAAGTCTTCCTGTAGGGACTATGCTCAGGGACTTTGTAGCAAAGTGACATGACTGAACAAAAGTAAAATTGCTGTGTTTGTCCTCAGACTACAGCCTTGATCAACTTTGTGTTTGCACAATAGAATACTCAAGAATAGATGGTTAGCATGGGGAAATATACTTGGACTGTGGACCTGTTTGAGGACTTGGAGGTCAATGAGCTTGGTCCCAGCTTTGGAGAAGGTCTTTGTGCTTCACTGTCATGTGACAGAGGGGGAAAGGCAAGAAAAAGCAGAAGCGAGAGGAAGCCGAATCACAGCCTTCTCTCTCTCTGGTGAGAGCATTTGTCATTAGAGTACACCTCCTGGTACTGTTGTACTGGAAATTACGTTCCCAGCACATGGATCCTGGGATACATGATGAAACTCCTCTAGACACAATTGTACTCCCTTGATTTCCCTTCAGTATTTGCTATGATTTTTAATCAATTCTCTTTTACCATTTAAAATTATTTTATTATGAGAGGTGAGACCTCAGAGGTTGAACATTTCTGTGTATTAGTAACTATTCTACTTATAGAAAAATGTTGTATAAAATTGATTGAAAAATGTCTCTCTGTAAAATTAATTATAATATAGACTATATTGAGGGAACCTTTTATATGCATAATATTGTCATTGGAAATAAGGATATTTCTTTTAAATGCAGATATCCATATTGTTCAAAAATTTACAAGGCTATTTTCTGTGTCAGTTAGCCTCATGTCTATGCTCTGGCCTTGTTTGTGCACTGCTGGTCTAATAGTAAGTCTATTTCCTGGTGCTTCATTCAGTCACATTAAATCCTCACCAAGAAGCTCACAAGATTCTTTGACCCATTTTCACTTCAATCTTGATTGGTTTTTTAATCTTTAATATATGAATAAGGAAGCAAAAGTTTATGTATTGGCACTTGGAATTCTCTAAAAAATGCTGTGTTTGAATAAGGGGTTTTCCTCTAAGAATTTAATGTGGTTGAACGAAGCATGAAGAAATACCCTATTAGACCTGCAGTACACAAAACGATGCCAGCATGTCAGTTAAAATTACATTCTCATTACA
Source organism: Rattus rattus (assembly GCF_011064425.1). Taxonomy (NCBI): domain Eukaryota; kingdom Metazoa; phylum Chordata; class Mammalia; order Rodentia; family Muridae; genus Rattus; species Rattus rattus. Next base: position 12,320,602 of record NC_046161.1, on the reverse strand, counting down.
GACAGGCTGCTGACACAAGCTGTGCTCTGGCTGTGTCAAACCTGATTTTATAATCGTGTACTAGCCTTATGGGTTTTCTCAGCAAGCTACAAGATTTCATAGTTTCACCTTTAGCTGTATAGCCAAATGGGCATAACCTGCGACAATAAGGAGGACATTAAAATATTTTTAGATTTGCTTATTTTTTAGTTTGTATGCGTTTTGCCTGCCTCTTTGTATGTTCACCCCGACATGTGTGCAGTGCCTGCTGAGGACAGAAGAGCATGTCAGATACCCCAGATCTGGAGGCAAAGATGGTTGTGAGTTACTATGTGGGTGACATCAACCAAACCTGTTGACATGACCAACAAAGTGCTCATAGCCATGGAGCCATCTCTCTGAGTCAAGAGGTTTTAAAAAGGCATCCATAATATAGAATCTTCCTAGATTATTACTGTAGAAGAAAACTCCAGAAATTAATGGAATCTGGAGCTCTGTGTTAAGGTAATGATGAAAATTTCAAATGTCATTGTAAAGATTAATCCATAGTGCTGCTCAGAGTGGCATACAGTTCTAGTGGTCCTTCATCAAGGTGTCTTTAAATATAATAAGTGCATATTATACATCTGACACAATATTCATTAGGCACCAACAACACTGTGGCAAATCAGCATCAAGTTATATACAAGATATAAGATAATAAATTAGCCATTCCACCAGGTCTCAGAAATTATGTCTACAGAACAGAGCAATCTATACACTCTAAGATGGGGATAATATCTTCTCTGTATGTGGGAAGCTTTGGCACATTCCAGAACCCATTCAAAAGAATGTTTAACCTGAGAGTCTTGGACTCGCACAAAATGACATGATGAGCTGAGCAACTGCCTGAGGTGCAGAGAATTGACACTTATGGAATGCTTAGAACATTACCTGCATGATTTCTTTTAAGCCCTCCACACACCTTCTGTTGGGGAAGGAACTGAAGAGGTGCAGTTATGAATCAACCCTCATCACTATTATCGCTATTATAGATAGCTTAAGAATATATACTAAATGAATCCAGTTCTACACCTGGTTCCTTCTGTACCTACTCAAGACTTCCACAAGGGTATAGATGTCAAGATATCTGACCAGCATCCAGATATCTCCAAGGCTGTCTCACTGTCTCAACTCTCTAACACTAAACATGGCAATTAATTAAGTTGAATGCAGAGGAAATACGACTAAGTAGCCTCGGTAGTTTAAAAGCAATCAAGATTCATCTGGAAAATGGTCCTTAGCAGGACAAAGTGCTGTGCTCATCAACTCCCAGCTGCTGTTGTTACTCAAATGAGACCTTCACAAGACTGGGCTCATTGAGGATCTTCCACAGCTGGGCTGGGCTCATCAAAGTCTGCCTTTCTCTGAGGATATACAAGCAGTTATCAGTAGTTGACAGAGACTTAATTACTTGTATGTCACCCACCATCTTATAAATAGCCTTTTACCCAAGATCATACATGTAAACCTAACCAAACTCACTGGTTCAACATAGAAGGATTGAGTAGACTAATTCATTTGATCTGCCACTGGTACCTTGTTTATGGTGAAAAGATTTTTGTCCATCTATCCAAGAAAAGCCATACAATAGGGACCATGTCACTGCTTGGTATATGAAAGTAGGCTATAGCAGGAGTTTGTTAGCTTCTTTGTCATGCTACTTTATGGTACCCTGGAGGAACACTGGTCAAGCAATCAGGGCTCTACATCACAATACCTATCCTATTTCATGAATGGTGAAACGATGTCTCAGCCAAAGCCTCTGTATATAAATACAGGCTGTGTTAGGTTCATTGTCAACTGGTCCCCTGTTTGATGGGGTCTTTGTTGTTATTGTTGTTGGTGTTGATGCTGCTGCTGCTGCTGCTGCTGCTGCTGTTATTATTGTTGTTTTGAGGCAGGATTTTAGTGCCCCAAGCTGGCCTCAAATTCAAAGTCCTCTGGTCTCTGTCACTTACAGATAAACAATATCACACCCAGATTCCTAGCAATGTTTGTCACAATAGATTCTCAATATTTGTTAGTGGAATCAATTAATCAATAGTGAAAAAGGGCATTGTACAAAGCCATTTGCCTCAATGCAGTCAACAAGTCATTTCTCTAGCTGACTGAAGACAGATGTTGGGGCTCAGAGGCAGCTCTGACTTTGATATAGAACCCCTGTTCACCTACATGAGGACATCACTGTAGTTGGATAGCTTGGAATAATTTCCCAGGGCTAAACTTCAGCATGTGCTCAAAGGGGGGAACCTTGATGTATGCTGTAGAGTGCCAAGCAGTATTGTTTGGAAACTCATCTGTTTTATTACAAAGACGAAGAGCTTAGGTTGAACCTATATCTGCTCTATAGATCAGTGTACATGAAGAAATGATAAAGAGTGCAGGAGCAAAGATTCAAAAACCCCATCAGCTTCAACTCTGCATCAATTCCTGAAAATCAATCTGCATAACCAGAAAGAAGATGCATCAAAGACCTCCTGAGGCTAGAGAGATGGTTCATCAGTTAAGAACACTAACTGCTCTTCCAGAGGTCCTACGTTCAATTCCCAGCAGCCACATAGTGGCTCACAACCATCTGTAATGCCCTCTTCTGCTGTTTTTGAAGATAGTTACAGTATACTCATATATACATAAAATAAATAAGTAAAACAAAAAACAAAAACAAAACAAAACAAAACAACAACAACAACAAATGACCAGCACATGGTTTCGAATTCTTACCTCTGACCATTGCTCTTGTCTTTGAATAAGCTGGTTAGCTTCTTAGGACTGTAGTGTGCTAATTCATGAAACAGAAATAATTACAAATGCTACAGTGGATGTGTCTGCCTGCTCTCTTGGGTCATGACAAACTAATAAGGTTAGAAAGAGGAAAGAACTTTGTCCCTAATTTCAGAGGTTTTAATCAATGGTTATTTGGTCCTTATCTCTCCTGGGCTGTGGCTAGACAAGAACTTTAAAACATAAAGAATGTGCTATCTTGTTAATTTTCTCAAAGAACCAGCTCCTGATTTTGTTGATTCTTTGTATAGTTCTTTTTGTTTCTACTTGGTTGATTTCAGCTCTGAGTTTGATAATTTCCTGACATCTACTCCTCTTGGGTGTATTTGCTTCTTTTTCTTCTGGAACTTAGAAGTATGCTGCCAAGGCACTAGTACATGCTCTCTCCAGTGTTTTTGGAGAAACTCAGAGCTATGTGTTGTCCTCTTAGCACTGCTTCCTTTGTGTCCCATAAGTTTGTGTATGTTGTGTCTTCATTTTCATTGAATTCTAAAAGTCTTCAATTTTTTCTTTATTTCCTCCTTGACCAAAATATCACTGAGTAGAACATTGTTCAACTTTCATGTATATGTGTGCTTTTTGTCATTTTTGTTGATATTGAAGACCAGCTTTAGTCGATGGTGACCTGATAGATTGCATAGGAATAGTTCAATCTTCTTATATTTGTTGAGTTCTGTTTTATGACCAATTATATGATCAGTTTTGTAGAAGGTACCATGAGGTGCTGAGAAGAAGATATATTCTTTTGTTTTAGGATGAAATGCTCTATAGATGTCTGTTTAATCCATTTGGTTCCAAACTTCTGCTAGATTCTTTGTGTCTCTGTTTAGTTTCTGTTTCCATCATCTGTCCATTAATAAGAGTAGTGTGTTGAAGTCTCCCACTATTATCATGTGAGGTACAAGGTGAAATTTGAGCTTTAGTAAGGTTTAATTTATGAATGTAGGCACCCTTGCATTCGTAGCATAGATATTCCGGATTGAGAGTTCATCTTGGTGGTGCCTTCTCATCTACATAAGCACATTTCCCAGAAGCAATAGCATCTCCACAGTAGCTCCTCCCAGCCTCCCTTTCAGCTTCCTTTGATGTGTCATCTGCAATGATCTTGTCACAAGGTGGATTTCCTTAGGTAAGAAAGCTATAACCCTTCAATACAGTCACAAGGGTTTAGGGGACATACATATTGAAAATCGTAAAGACATTCTAAATCTAAGGACAAATTTGGATTACATTGACTCCTGAAAGGGGAATATCATAAGGTAATGAACATATTAGGTAACTTCAACTTAAAGTTGTTAGAAGAAAGTCAGATTCAGAAACATCGATATCATGTTTTCTCTTATATGAGGAATCTGGGTTTAAATGTCTGTGCAAATGTATGCTGGTGGGTCATAACAGGAGAAAGAGCATATGAGAAGTTAGGAAAAGCTCTTGGTAAGAGAAAGATGAAGGTTAAGAAATGTATGTGACCTGAAAGCTGAAGGAAAGTGACAGGGCGAAGGGAGTTGGGGAGTAGGAAGAGTTGGGGTAGAGGAAAGGAACTAAAATAAAGAGCAGTGGTATCCATGTATGAAGATGTCACATTGAAACCCGTTACTTTGTATGTAAACTAAAATAATAATAATAAAATGCTGAAGACATAATTAATGTGCTTAGTATTTGCTGATGCTTCACTGTACGCCAGGAGCTGTTGGAGGCTTTTGCTGGAGCTTATTTAATCACTGAAGCATCCTAATGACTCAGTACTTGGAATTAACTCCACTTTACATGGGTGAAAACTGAGGCCTAGAGAGTTTAAAATATCCCAGAGGTATGCCTGAGATCCCAGAGGGCTACTCAGAGGGCTAGTCAGAGGCAGGGGAATCATCTGAAAGTATGCATATAAGACCTGCCTGAGGAAGCAACAAGACCCCATTTCAAAATAATAACAGGATGTAAGCTTAGTGATCTTGTCTGCTATCCCAGCTACTGGGAGAGGAAGACAGGGATCAGGGGTTCAAAGTCAGCCTCAGCTACAGACAAAGTTGGAGCCAAGCCTGGGCTACATGAGACCTGTACCAAAACCAACCCAAACCAAACAAAACTAATAATAATGTGTGTGTGTATAAAACTTGATGGCTTACAAAGATATTTCAAAGATCAGTTGGGAATAAATTACTAGGCAAAAATGTGAACATTCTTCTATCACATTTTCAAGATGAACGTGTGGAGCGAAGGTGTTTCGTAGTCTTTCCTAGTCTCATTTCTGTTAATTATTTAAGAATTGTATACAATGTACTTTGATCAAATTCAGGCCTTCCCCCATCTCCTTCCCATTCCATCCTTTCCTCCCAACCCATCAGAGTTTGTGCCTTTTTCTTAACCCATCAAGTCCAGTTTGTGCTGTTGGATTGTGTGTCCTAAAAGTGGAGTATATTCAACTTACCAGGGGTTACACTTAAAGAGAACTGACTTTCCCTCTCCTGATAGCTATCAAGTGCTATTCAGCAATATTCAGTTAGGAGTGAGACTTTATGCCACATCCCTCCCTGTGCTAGGTTTTTGTCTGGAGGGAGTTTACACATGTCTTGTGCATAATGTCTCACCTCCTATGGGGTCATATGGGCAGTTGCCTTGCAGTGCTGTGAAGATACTGTTCCACTGTTGTCGTCCACTGCCTCTGGATCTTAAAATCTTTCTGCTCTCTTTTCTGTAATGATCCCTGACCTTTACGATGGGGTTTGATAAAGATACCTTTTTATCATTGCAACAACTGTGGATATTGTATTATGCAGCTTTGTGTTTAATGAATGTTTTCTAAAATTGCTGAATTAACATAGAAAATAAACACTCAACCCACATCAACATTTTGAGTCACTGTACTAAGTGATTTCCGACTACCATTTTATTTGAGTTTCAAAGCAACCCTACAAGGTAAGTAACCGTACAAGTGTCTATATATTACAGATAATGAAAGAAGCTCAGAGAGGCTAAACAATTTGCAGGGTCACCGAGCTCAGAGGAGCCTCCTTGTAAATGCAGGTCTGTGCGACTGAAGAGCAACCCATGCTCTTGGGTAATGCGATACAGTGAATAGCAAACTGAGAACACTGAGACGTTCTGCTTTCTAAAACGTTCAGAGACAATGTGATTTGTTCTGAAGTGTCATGCCTCCAGTTTTACCTGTTATTTCCAAAGGACTCAAGTTTCAGCAAAGGCTTGGGAGCTCGGCAAGATCCTGGTTGAAGTTACAAACAGCTCTGATTGGAAGGAAGCTCACAATAAAATGGTTACATGCACCATTCCAAACAGGAACCATCACATGGCTCTCCCACATGGGAGGCCACTGGGCACCAGGAAGAGGACAGATAAAGGATCCTTCCAGGTTACTCAGCAGCAGATGATCAGCAGGCCTGCAGCTGTCCTATAGTCTCCTGGTGGTACCACTTCTTTCCATCTGTAGAGATGGCGTTCCAGACATCCCCTTCAAAAACTTAACAGGCAAAGCAAAACCAAAATTCACACATGCCTCTTTGTGTTATTTTTGAAGTTCCAACGCTGTGTTTCAAGAAAAGCTCCTGAAGGGACAGAGAGATGATTCACTCCTCACACCGGCATTTCATGTGCTGGGCGCTTCACCCCTGAACATTAAATCTGGTGTGTGAGAGTCAGAGCAAACCACCTTCCCCACTTTAGAGTCTCCAAGGGTTTACTGTGAAAGCCCACAAAACTCTTTGGTTTCCTTTTTGATAAACACACCACATATTCTGGGCCTGTTTGTGATATCTGGACTACCTTAACAGACTTTTCTGTGAAATCAGAAGATCCCTTGTTTGTCCAAAAAATCATAGAAATGAGCTACAGAAATGTCTCAATGAGCTGTCGAGTTCTATGGCAAGAAACATGCTCTCAGTTTTCATGAAGGCATACATGGGAGTCCACTGTCCACCTTGAAGATGATAAAACCTAAGAGACAGCTGTAGGACCAAGGCTTCAGATGGCAGACGTGGAAGGTAAGGTCCCTTCAGCTGACTTTACTTACACAGAGATCACACTCACGTGTCAGACATTAAGAGATCCTAAATAAGATTTCCAGATGTTCGCATCTGGAAGATCAATCCCACATGTCAGAAGATGGAGCTGAACTGGTTTTACTGATGACAGATTATCTCCTCACATGTGGAATAACTCCCATGGAAGACAGAGCTAGTCATGTCTGGTCTCCATCGGGCTAATCCTCTGTTTCCCGGCACATGTAAGAATGTTATGCTGGCTGTGGCAGAATCTTTGTCCATCAATGAAAGGAAATCTATGACCTTTAGTATTTGCAATTACTTATAAGGCATGGAATTCATGCTCGCAGGGTGGTAGACTGGCTAAAATTCTAGATCCAGACCTTGTATTTGCTTCTGTAGACTCTGAATTATCTGATGGGGATAAAAAAAATCACTATCTCTTTATCACCTCTGCTAAGAGATTTTCCTGCCAATAACAATGGAATTGCAACGCTGATATCTGTGTTTGATTACAGGAAGACCACAGCTCAAGCAGCACAGATCAGGAAGAGTAGTAAAAGCCCTTGCCACAGCACAGTTCAGCACTCCGCCCAAGCTTCTTCCTTCTCATAAGCTATTTTTCGAATTGTAAAATTATTTTAGCAGACACAGAGCATGGTGCATTAATAAATGATCAAGTGGTGTGTGTTTTTAAATGTCCGATTTGGTCTCCATAAAGAAACTGGCAAATATTCCATTAACCACAAGCCATGTAGTCATTATTTAAACTTGAAACATATTTTTCCCATCTCCTGCTGGAGAGGCTCATGGAGACTGCTGAGTCCGTGTGCTTGAAAACTGACTTTTAAACAAAAAGATCGAGCTGGATTATTTATGAATGTGTGTAAATTATGTAATGGTTTCATTGAGATCTCAGGGACTTCTAAGAAGCAGAAAGTCCCCTGCAGTGTACACATCTCATTTAATACCCCTGTTTCATCTTTTCCTCCACTTCAGAGATTTTCAGCAGTTCCAGATTCACTTTGAAACAATAGCTCATTTTGAAATGTAATTTAGATATATTTATTATGTGTTCTGGGTTAGAATAAAATATTGCTTTGCTGGGAAAAAAGAAAAGAAAAAAACTCAAGCATTACATACAATCACAAAGGAAATTGTTCCTGAAAGCCATCATTCATTCATGATAATGGGCAGGTGGTGGACTTACACCACCAAACAAAATCATGCTCAGTAAGGACAAGTAGGAAAATCAGAAAATAATCAATGATGTGAGACACGGCATGTGCTGAGACACATGCTCTCCCCTGACTTCACCAAGAGAGGTAGAGGCAAGGATTGCTGGTCCCATAGTTGTGTAACATAAAGCACTCCGGAACCATAAGAGGAGAAAAGACTCTGACTACAGACAGCTGCCAGAGAAAACAAATGTGTGAGAAAGGAAAGGGGACAAGAGAGGGAGGGGAAAGAGAAATCATAAGAAAAAGAATTGGTGATGCAAAGTCCTAGAGGGGTTTTATGGACCATTATGCATTGTGTATTCACAGTGAAGAAAGGACAGATGTTTTTAAAAGGCGGCAAAGGAATAAGAGACAAATGAGGTCTCCGCGGAAAACATAGCACCTTTTCCTGTGCTCTTATGGCGTGTCCCTATCCCGCCTAAATGGGGAATGAGGCAAAACAAGCAGGTAATCTTGTTCCTGTTATAAATATTTAATGTTTTTAGATGCCACATGGACTCTGATGTATGCTCTAACCCACAGGTTTAAAGACTACTTTTAAAATTCAAAAAGATCGTATGTGAAAATACTTCAAAGCCTATAACATATTAACTAAAGTTTTTAAATTACTCCTCTACCACAGAATGTTATTCTAATTGCTAATGATATAAGGAAAGAATCAAGAAGTCATTAAATCAATTCTTCTGTGAACCTTGCTGATCCTAAAAATATGGATGCTTTCTGGGGCCAAAACAATAATTAAAAAGATAAATATGTATTTCTAAGTCAAGTCAAACAATTGGAAAATGAGGACTCATTAAGAATACTTTAATCATCTCATTATTTCTGCAGCAAGGTTGTATATAAATAAGTTTAATTGTTTTCAGGCTAGGTCCAAGCAAAACATTTGAAATGACAAGTTTGTTTTTGTTTATTTCCCTAGGTAAAAGCTGAGCTTGACAGAAACTGACTGACTTCCATGGGGATAAATCCTTCAGTGACAAAATAGGTTATGGAAAGGCATATGGTGTAGTGACATTTTGGTTTAATTATCTATCCCACTGTACAAACACATGTTGATAATAAGAAAACAAGTCTAATTTCAAGTTGCTGTAAACAGAAATGAAAACTCCCATCCAGGGAAGACATTTCCACCTTAGATTTTTCAAAGTGGCCTTTTCAGATTTCATGATTCAACTGGTTAATAGAGATTCACTTATAACTACTCTCTTGCTAACACACAGTCCAGCACACCAGTGAGGAAGGATAGATAGATAGATAGATAGATAGATAGATAGATAGATAGATAAGATAGATGATAGATAGATGGATGAATGGATAGATAGATAGATAGATAGATAGATAGATAGATAGATAGATAGATAGAAGATAGATAGATAGATAGATAATAGATAGAAGATAGATAGATAGATAATAGATAGATAGATAGATAGATAGATAGATAGATAGATGATAGAGAGATAGATAAGAGATGGATGGATAGATAGATGATAGATAATAGATAGATAGATAGATAGATAGATAGATAGATAGATAGATAGATAGATAGATAGATACTTACCTACACTGCCTCGATCATGGAAGAAATGGAGTCCCCTCTATTTCCCCTTCCCTTCACCTCTTGCCGTACCTCTTTATGCACTATACAAAGAATAAGTCTTTCTTAGCTTCTTCCAGAACAGAAGCAAGTTCCTTCCAAAACAGGACATAAATGCACTTAGTAAACCCTGAGATTTTAGCTTTGCAGGGTGTCTGGCTCGTCTTTCAGGAAGTTATGGACAGATATGTCTTTAGTCAGTGTCGACAGAAACAGTTTCAGCAAAGCTTGGCTTATATTCATTAGAAAAGCAAGCAGGACTTGCATTCTCGGTGAGCTCAGAAATGTCTCTGCCCCAAATCACACCAAAGTCCAGCCATTGTGTGTGTGTGTGTGTGTGTGTGTGTGTGTGTGTGTGTGTGTGTCTCACCCCCACCCCAATACAGTCTACTCACCCCAATACAGACTAAAGTATGGATACCACCAAAGTCCAACTGGTGAACCAATACATTTTATTAAAGTTGTTTATGGAAATATGTGTTAAGGGATACATATAGGAGCAGAATGACTCAAAGACAGTTGAATTATCAAATCCTACTCCAAGGATGGGTGACAGCTCACAAAAACTGGGAATCTGAAGCACACCGCACAGCCTGACTTAATGAGTTTCCCTGCAGGATGAAATATTTCAACCTTAGAGGAAACTTACATGGCACGTCCTCTGCAGAGCGTTTACTTACTCCATTACTATAATCAAATGCCTGACAAAATACATCCTAAAGCTTCCTTCCGGATCACAATTCAAGGACACTGTCCGTCCTTGCAGGGAAGTCATGATGGCAGGAGGGTGAGGCAGCTGGCCGCACTGCCTCTGTGTTCAGGAAGCAGGAAGAAATTAATGTTGATGCTCCACTGGCTTTCTCGGTTGTTTTTGCCTCAAGCTCTTGATGAGGGTGCTCGCCTTCAGGTTCTTCCTCCTCAGTGAAATGTCACTGGTGCCAAACTTCACGGATACTCCAGAGCATCCTCAGGGATACTCCAAAAGGTTTGCCACACTGATGGCTGAGGCAATCCAGTCATATTTACAATCAGGATTACTATTTCATAATGTAAGACACTACTTATAGGATTATCACTTATATTAATATCTCACTATGCACAGACCCAGATAAAGGTTGTCAGCTTTCATCAAAGAATAACAATCCTGGCCAATTCTTTCTGTCCAAGGACTGCTTGAACAAAGTGCATATTTTGAATTTGATTTTTATATAAGAATAAATTCTGCCTATTAAAGAAACATTTTTACATTCTTTGCTCCTCCCATTTCATTTCTTGTCTCATGATTTCATGATTTCATGATTTTTATTAATAATCAAACAAAAAGTTACAGAAGTAAACCAAATCACTGATCAGTCAAAAAAAATCCCTTTGAATAGAAAAGAACATACTTAAGGCCTGGGTCTGTAAGACAAGAAACTAAAATTTGGAGAAGAAAGATTTTAACATCATTAAGAAGAAAGATCAGTGCACCTCATGTGGAAAATACAAGAAAGATTTTTACTCCACAGACTATGGAATCAAAACATCTCACTGCAAACAAGAAGGCTCTGGTTTAAGATGACTTCTGACCCAGTTAGAATAAGGATGAGACCCACTGTGCTCTCTCTCTTCCTGTTGTCTCTTGCTCCTGAGAAAGAGGAAATTTCTAGGATCCTTTCAGGGCTGGATCAACACTGTTACCACTATAATGGGATTCAGAGCACCAAGAAAAGCTAGCAGAAGCCTGTGAACAAGGCAGAGAGCTATTTTCCTTAGTCTGACCAATAACTTATCAGCCTCGCAAGTTTCCCAAATCTCTCTTACAGCTTTGTGCTCTGCTGAAAAATATAAAAACTGATGCAGAGAAAATAGAGGAAACTGGCACTCGATATGCTTAAGGCTTAGAGGAATCAACAGCCCCTGGTAGTGTCACACTTCAGTAAAGTCTACATTGTTATGGTTCGGTGAGAAGTGTCCCTTATAGGCTTCCGTTTTCAAACACTTTGTCTCCAGCCAGAGGGAGGTTGTGAGTTGTTAAGGTTGCACTGTTTTTCGGAAGAAATACATTGCTAGGGTTCACCATCAAGGTTATATCTGCCTGTGGTTATAGCTACAGTCCTCTGCTTCCTGCTTTTCCAAGATGTGAGAGCCCTCTGCCACACACTTCTGTTGCTATAGACAGACATGTTGCTATTGTCAAGGCTAAAATCAGAAGCCAAAATAAGTCTTTATTCCACGCTCCTTCATGTTGGTTTTGTCATTAGTCACACTGGTAAGATAAATCACTAGCAAAGATAGGTTCTGATCTAATAGCACAGCTCATGAGCATTTGGTACTCAAGGCTATGGGTTATGCTTGAATCCAGGATGGAGTAGAGAAGGGAAGGACCAAACTTGAAATGTGATCTCAACAAGGCATAGGAGAGATGTAACGAGAGTGTTCACTAAGGCACAAAACATTGGGAAGCCCAGAGATGTGAGCCAGGGTAGAATCATCTAAATGGATCCAGTGGCCACAGATCAGACAAACAGGCAACAAAGAAAGACAGGACATGTTCTGTGATGTTTAAGATGAGTAAATACTGAGTCAGTAAGTATGCAAATGAGGGATGGACAGACAGGTTTTTAGTTACAGAGTCGCCAGTTATTGCCAGGTCTCCTGTATTAGCAAAGGTTATTTAAGAGAACCCCACATATTTCCCTCTTTGGACATCCCCTGATTTATCTTTTTAAAATCAAGTAAGAAGGAAGCTGAAAAGTGAAAGAAAAAATGATAGGCATGTATCTCCTTCATCCAGAGTCAAATTTATTAAGTGAATGGCAGCCATTTGCAAGAAGGTGCAAACATAGGACCAATTGTGGACCTGTGCCTCACATAGTGGGGTTTTATGAAGTTCAAACATGGAAACATCTAAACTCCCATCTACCATGGAAGTATTTAAGCAAAGTTAACAGTTTCCACATTGATTTCCCCTTTGCCACTTAATGAAGTAATTGGTTTTTACTACAAAAAGAAAAAAGCTTGCCTTAGGGCAACTCAACATCAAGTAAAGAGTACATGTAAGATGCAGGATGATGTGGCCATCACAGTGTAAGCAACTTCTAGACATAGCCATGCTGCAGACTTCAGAAAGAACAGGATTTTGCTACTTTTGTCTACGATTGATTGATCAACCACATCTTGCAGAACCGACTGTTAGCTGCCCTACCAAGAAACCACTGAATATGTCCATTCTGTTTGGACAGAAAGAACAGTTTTAAAAAAGAAAAGAGAAGAGATAAGAAAAGAAAAAAAAACAAAGTGTCTAGCTACCTCAGACAGTAGAGAAGAGCAGACTGCTGTAAAAGCTAACTGTTACATCAGGGTCTACTGGGAAGCAGCTGAGATACAGGTGTTGTGTGCTGCAATTGTAGTCAGAAGCATTCAGCAAGCGTCCACTCAGCGATGTTTTCACAGATGCAATCTTTTGGTGCTTCATCAGATTAATGTTTAAAAGTATGATTTCGTCTTAGAATGTGTAGCTTTGCATTAACTTTGGGTACAAAAGAAGACATGCTGTTTGCTAGTAATAAAAGCTTGAGATCTTGAATTTGAGAAGTCTTGCATGTGCCCTGTCTTCTTTGGAAGGTAGCCTCAGGGCTGCTGCCAGAAACTGGTATTTCTTTTTTGCCATAGGAAGCCATCACCTCCTCCTCCCTTCCAGTAAACATCTTGAATGCTATATTTAGCAGAACTCTCTTAGAGACTTGAAGGCCATTGCCTTGTGTCTGACTTTGACACAGGGTAACAACAAAATCATATTGTTTTACATTAAACAAACTTTGTTTTCAGTTACTTGCTCTAGGCTCAACTTTGATGCCATATAAAGAAGGTTGAAGCTTGTCCCTATAAATGAATTACATTTGTACTTAGCATAGCTAGAAACATAGCTCTGAGTAGGTTAAATAAGTTAGAATTAAGGTGATTGACCAGTAATGTGTAAGTTTTAATTGTCTTTAACAGTTTACAATAAGTTAATGAGATCAGGATTTTATGATTTTATTTGTTAAACTTGAGCCTTAAAGTTTATACTTTTTAACTGCAAATCTATTAGTATCAAAATAAACTTCAGACCATAGGCAGACCACACAAGATTGAAAACCTAGGGTTTTTTTTTTTTTTTCAAATTCTTATATAGTATACTTTAGTTTATATGTGTCTTAAGTTATTTTAAATAGGTGACTAGATATACATCTTTGTCACTTTCTGTTAACCCAATTAAATCTTATATTTTTGGTTGTGAGCCTAGCCTTTAACGGCTGAGCCATCTCTCCAGCCCAACCCAATTAAATCTTAAAAATTCATAAACCTAAATCATTAAACATAAGTTATTTGTAAGGCCGATGTACTACAAATTTTGTTTATTTGTTTTTAATCTGTTGTTTTTTATTATTAGGAAAAATCATCATGCAAAAATTCATCCTTATCTAAAATATCTTAGAGGCATGTTGTTGTCACCTTATTCTAATAGAAAATGTATTTTCCTAAACAATATTTTAATCCAAGTTATATACAACTGTGTTACAGCAAATTAAGTTTACCTATACTTGGATTTATAGGTCTCAACCCCTTTTGTTATGTTTTTACTAGCAAAATTTTATTACATGTTTTAAGAGCATTTTTGTAGGTTATATACCTATTTTTGAGCCATTATCCCAATGAACTTATAAATTCTGAGATAAAGTTCACATTTCAGTGAAAGACTGAGATATATCCTTGAACCATTTTAGTAAGCAAAACCAGGAAAGGGGGATAATGTTTAGAGAGCTAAATATCTGTGACTACATTTAGCCATTTTAATTTTATAAATAATATTTTGACTTAAAATTTTAAATGCCACAATTGATCTTAGCCATTCATGTGAGGGGAGGAAGGCGGAGGAGAGTACAGGAGAGACAACTAAGATTGGACTGGAAACTTTCAGGGGTGAACTAGAAAGCTATTGCAGTGGAAACTACCAGGAATCTAAGAGGGTGACACTAGCTAAGACTCCCAGGGATGGGGACACTGAGCCACAACTGCATCTCCTCTTACCAGGCAAGACATTCAGTGAAGGGATTTGAACACCAACCCAGCCTCAAGACCTTCAACCTACAATTTGTCCTACCTACAAGATATGCTGTGGAGAAGGTGGCTCAGAGAGGTGTGGGTGTCAGAACTAACCAATGACTGGTCCAGCTTGAGAACCATGCCATGAGGAGAAAACCACCCCTCACACTGCCTGGAAGGCCAGGAACCAGATGCTGGATAGCCCAGAGACCTAGGATAGAACTGGCAAAAATGAAGAGGAAGATGATTCTTTACAATAATCTGCTGTACTCCTACACAGGAACCTATCATCAATCACCACCACCACCAACACCATGGTGCATCATCATCATCATCATCATCATCATCATCATCACCACCACCACCACCACCACCACCACCATGGTGCATCATCATCATCATCATCATCATCATCATCATCATCACCACCACCACCACCACCACCACCACCACCACCACCACCACCATCAAGACTCCATCCAGCAACTGGTAGAAACAGGAGCAGAGACTCACAGCCTAATTGCTAGCACCAGCAGTGTCTGGGAGCCAACAATACACGAGCTCAGAGAGAATGAAGAGTCCACATCTGGAGTTTCCCTTCTAGGGATAAGAACAGGGCTGAATGCCAGTCCTGAAGGGGAGAGCAGGGCCCAAGAAGAATAGTATCTAGTCCAACTGGGAGATAGTGCTGAGTACTGAAGGGGTGGGAGAAAAGAAGGCCGTCTTCAAGAGTCTTAGTGTCCTGTCTCTCTTTTTCAATCTCTAAAGAAGGAGATCTCTGAAATGACTTAACTTGTTCATGCTTCTTGATTGGATGTCAATGCATACACTTCTGGGGGAGGGACCAGAGATCATATATTTTGAAGAGTGGTTGGCATGGGAATATCCAGGAATTAAGGCTGCTGAGATACCCCAATAACGTGCAGAGGCGTTCCAGGTGCTGTGCTGGGTGACTGAGTATCTGTGGTCCCCTCAGTTGGAGGTCATAGGCATTCCAGAACAGGCCCAGAGGCAGGGAGGGCACAGCTCCACTCCTGCCCTCTCAGATCTCTGAGATCACCAGAGTTTGAGCACACCTCACATCTCCATTTCTTTCTTATCCCTTCTAGTAGCACAGTCCACACCACACATCCCCTACAGAAAGACAGCAAGAAATGGAAGCAGCCAGCGGGTTCAAAGACATCACAAAAAAGCCCACAGAGGCAACTAACTTGGGCTCACAGGGGCTCAAAGAGACAGAAACATCCATCAAGGAACCTGTGTGGGTCTGAACTGGGGCCTCTGCATACATGCTATGGTTGTGTCACTTGGTCTTCTTGTAAGATTCCTGACAGTGAGAGCAGGTGCTCTCTGACTCTTTAGTCTGCTTTGGGGACACTTTCCTCTCCCACCTTGTCGAGTCTTAATATGAAGAGAAGTACCTAGCCTTATTGCAACTTAATAAGCCATGTTTAGTTGATATTTGGGGGGAGGGGCTGTTCTTTTCTGAATGTAAACAGAATAGAGTGTAGATTGGAGGGTTCAGGTAGAGAATTGGGAGGGACTGGGAGGAGAAAAGGGGAAACTTTGGGTGAGATATAATGTATGAGAGAAGAATTTTTTTAATTTAAAGTAAACACCAGAGATAAAGGGTTTTGGATCCTTTGCTTACATGGTGTCAGAACTTATTACAATCTGTGTGAGTTAGGAAGTTGAATGTATCAGTTTCTGGACCACTAACACTGATTTTCAAGCTTGTATTGAGGCAAGTCATGTTGGAGTATAAAACAAGGAGCTAGGGATTAATGACATCATAGACTCCAAAAGAGGAAAGAGACTTGAGGAGACAAGCAAGAGGAGTGGCAGTGTCTGACTTAGATTGCGAGGAACCCATGGTCAATGAGGAGTCCTGAGGAGGGAGTTGCAGAAAAAGAATCCCAGTACTAGGGCTAAGAGTACATAGAAAATGGTTAGCGGATTTTCTTCTTTCTGAGTTCAGTCACTGGGGGCTGTGACAGGAGATCAACTAGAAGAAAAACACCAATAATATATATAATCATCAGGAGATAGGGATTACAGATAATAAGGTAAAAGAAGTTTAGAACAAAGAGATACAGTGGGGGCAGAGCACTGAGTGAAATAAGACAGAAACTGCTCTAAGGGGGCATTCACGAGTGGTTCCTCAGGAGAATGCCCAGATCAGAAGAGATGGGCATCTTCCCAGACGGTACCTGGGAGGGTTTAGCGTAGCATACTATATAACTTTATAAAGCAGTAGAATGTAGGCAGGCAGCCCTGTAGGGCACTCACTCAAGTAGGTGAGGAGAGAGGAGTGTGTGTGGAAGTGGAAGAGAGAAGCAGCTGAAGAGACACTGAACTTTGGAGTCAAATATAGCGGGGGCAGAGGCAAGCAGAGGCAAACGCTTTTACCACAAGAGGGATGAATTTTCAGGGTTTGTTGTTATTTTGTATTGTATTGTTTCATTCTGCTGTTTTTCCTTTGGATTTGGTTAAAAGAGGGATAAGATATGCAAAAGAAGACACAGGCGTGCCTCTGGGTCTTAGCCACAGATATACAAAAGAAGACACAGGCGTGCCTCTGGGTCTTAGCCACAAACATAAGCAGGCATATTCCGAAACCACTAAACACATCCATTCTACAAGGGTAGAAAGAACAGTTTTAATAAAAGAAAACTGCCCTGCTACCTTGGACAGGAGAGAACAGCAGCCAACTGTAAAAGCTTACTGGGTTATTTAGGGTATATGAGGCCGGGAGGCAGCTAGACAGAAGAGGTGCTTCAGTTGTGGCCAGAGCATTCAGGTGTTGACATCTGCAGTCAGGAGCAATCAGACAGCCATTAAGGGTTTCTGAGAAAAGCTTTCGGTTTCTGTTTCCTAGCAAAACCAAGCTCAGGTGGGGATCAATTGAGTCACTGTCATCAGCATTGCTACTTTGGGGACTGGAACCTTTTGTGACCTAACAACCAAGACCTGGGAAGAGGTATTCAATATATGATATTGATATGTAACAATGCGTATGTTTATATTAAATAAATGCACATGTACCTGGCACTTTGAAAAGTTGTTCTGTATTAATGATCTTATTGAATAATTGCAATAGTCCTACAGAATGCTGCATTAATTACCTTTCTGTTGTGATAAAATACCATGACCAAAAGCAATTTAAGGAAGAAAGAGTTGACCTTTGCTTTCAATTTCAGGAGGATAAGAGATTTTCATGGCAGTGCAGACATGGTTTGATCACAAGAGCAGAAAGTAGACTGATGATATATTCATTCACACACACACACAAGAAAACCATCAAAAATTGACATAAGATGTTAAATAAACCTTTAAAACATACCTTCAAGGATGTTCTTCCTCCAGTAAGGGTATACCTCTTAAAGGTTCCATATCTCCCCAAAGAGTGTCCTAGTGTTCAAATAAATAAGTCTATGGAAGACAGTTTTCATTCACACTACCAGAGACAGTAATTATTATTCCCACTTTTATAGATGAAGAATGACACCTTCCTAGACCCATGTTCTCGTAAATCCTTGAGTCTTCAACCGTGAAACATTCTGGTTGTTACACTTAAACATGAGAGTTGCCCACTGGGTAGAAACCATGGCTGTAAAGCATCCCAACGAGCAAGGAACAGCCACAGATAAGAAAATGTATCGATACAATGCTGAGAGTGAATAAGAGAACACAGAGAGTGAAGAAGATACAGTTACACTTGACCTCACGTTTGAAAAATAAATATTTTCATCTCTTCCAAAACATACACTAGAGTCCATAGAGAAAGGATGAAATGATGATCACATGTCAAATGTATTCCCTCTAAGAATGGATCTAGGGTAGGACACAAAGTATATGCTCAGTCAGCAGATAGTATTAATGCATAGAAATTAGGTAATTCTGCTGTAATAATGGAAGTCAATGACATCCTAGTGGAGGAAGAATACAGGAAATGATATGAAGTCAGTGTTAAACAAAAAACCAGGGCATGTTGATCAACACTGGATAGTAAAAGTATTATTGGGGTCTAGCAAGAGGGTGCTACAGGCAAATACCCAGCTACTGAGCTGAAGACCTGCATTTGATCACCGGAACGCACATGGAGGGAGGGCCCTGCAAATTGCCCTCTGATTTCCACATTTGTGCTGCAACATGTGCACATACACACATGCATGCACATACATGCACACACACACACAAAATAAATAAATAAATAAATAATATTCTTAAAATAGTATATTACTATCTTCCCATTTACCTATGAACAACTTATTATTCTCACATTTATCTTTGTTTAATGGACTCAATATTTTCAGATTCTACACATAAGCAGTTGTGTCCTATATGGCCTAAGGGAATGCCTTTCAGGTTTGTAAGTGTCCCCAAAAAGAATCAGGTTTCCCTTCCCTTTATGGGTGACTACAAGTTTCTCATATTAGTACACAGTCTTTAGCCAACTATCAGTTGATGGGCATCTTAGTTGCTTCTATATCTTTGGTTTTGTGAATAGTATATGCGACTGCAGACATCATACCATACACTTAAATACAGACAATTCTATATGCACTTATGCTTCAATAAAGATAATCGTTACTGCTTACGTAAAATGGTGCCATCACTTTAGAAAATAATTTTTGCAAAGCCTTCTTATTTTAAATGCATAGGCACATAAGCCAGTGATTCCGATCCTACATTTGTATGTGTGTATCCAAATGAACTCAAAACATTTGTATACAATGACTTTAATCCTTGAAGTTAAACCATATGTATATATGAAGCTTGCATTCTAATACTCCCAAACTGGAATCCAGCTGAGTGACACAGCTCTTATCTAGCCTACATGAGGCCCTAGGTTTCACCCAACCACTGAAGAAAATAGTCAAATGGAAGAAAATCCAACATCAATTTACAAATGATGAATAAGGTAATTCATAGACTAAAATATGGCTAAACACTGAAAACACTATAGTGAATGAATGACAATGTACAAAATCCAGATATTATGAGATTCTGTTTAATATTGCCACTATGGGAAATTCCAAAATCAAATAAATATGCTTGTGGTTCATGGAGAGGAAAAGGAAAGGAGCGATGACTGGTAGTTAGCATGGCTTTCTTTCCTTCTCTTTCTATCTCTCTTTATTTCTCTCCTTCTTTCTCTCTTTCTTTCTTTCTTTCTTTTTTTAGATTCATTTATTTATTTTTTGTATGTGAGTACACTGTCTTTACATACCAGAAGAGGGCATCAGATCCCATTACAGAAGGTTGTGAGCCACCATGAGGTTGCTGGGAATTGAACTCAGGACCTCTAGAAGATCAATCAGTGATCTTAACCACTGAGCCATCTCCCCAGCACTAACATGTGTTTCTTTAGAGAGCAATGAGAATGTTCTAATTAAATAGTAGGTTAATTGTACAAGTTTATAAGTATACCAAAAAGTAGCTCCTTGAACACATTCAAAGAAAGAATTTTATAGTAATTGCATTCCAGTAAAAATGCTTTAAGTTATTTATTATTTCAGTGATATTATACAATAATTGTATATTTATATCACTCTGCACAATATGTTTTGTGAGTATTATGGTTTGCCTTAGAATAGGTAGTTGAGAGATTCTGAATTCACTGAGAGATGTCACAATCAAGATTTACATATGGTATTTGAAGTAGCTTTATTCAGGATCCCTTTCCACAGTCAATTATAGGACCATATCTCCATCTTAATCATCAAAATGCAGTTAGATTTGTCATATGATTCTGTTATATGCTCCTGGTATATATGCAAATGAGCCTAGAGAACCACCCAACAGAAATACTTGGACAAGAATGTTTGCCCAGGCAGTATTCAAGACAGTCAAGGTCTAGAATCACCTAAATGAATATCAGCATATGATCATATCTGGAAAATGTGGTGGATGTGTATACACAATGGAGTTGTAGTCACCCACATATAAAAACAAAACAATTAGGTCATTTCCAGAAACAACAGGATGGGGGAGGAAAGAGGGCCAGAGGTACAGGGAGGGCACAGGGGATTGTAATGACAGTCATACAATCTAGCAGTGCAATACACATGTATGAAAATGTTATGATAAAATTCATTATCTTACATAAGCAATGAAATGTCATTTTTAAAACTCTCACTGTTTTGCTTGTAATTTCTAGACCTTTTCCATCAAAAGAAAGCACCTGTTTTATTTTCTTGTATTACCAGTTCTTAAATCCTTTTATAGTTACCAGGAAACTTTTGTTTTGTAAAGCTCATCTTATGTCAATTTTGAACTCTCTCTATGGTCATTCAATATTTCCATCTTGATATTTATACACTATATGAGCAGAAAACGTTTTAAAGACTAAATGCTAAGGGTCAATCAGATCTTTCCAAACTTTGCTCTTTTGCACAAACCATAGCCCACCATTCATTGTTCAACTCACACCATTGTGGACCAAGTCTGCCTTGTGGGGAAGAAAGCAGATATGGACCATGTATTCTTCTCAAAGAAGAGCCCAGAATGTTGGGTCATTTTATCCCCTTATCAAGAGAGTACAAAAGCAAATAAGTCAGTTCCAAGATTCTATCCATCTCTGCAACAAATCTATTGAGTGTCATTGAGCATCTTAGGCAGTTCCATTGTCTTTAAGGAGTTCTGGAGTTCTCTCTATACCAATAGGCTCAGGGGCCACTGGAAGCATAGAAACTCAATTTTCTTGAAATACAAAATCTAGCAGCCTAGATAAACTTGGTTTCCAGTATCTCCTTCAAAAGACATGGCCTGGACCAACACCAACAGGATGCTCATTGCATATAGGGAAAAAAATTCCATCTCTTATTTGAAGAATCAAAGGATAGCGTATGTTTGCTTTAATTCTGAAGTTAAGCCTAATTCATCAATGTTACCTTATTTATTTTCTACTCTGTGGTTCAGGTTCCCATCCTGCTCTCTTCCAAATGCTATGGAGCAGATCTAATAGCAACTCCTAGTTAGACTCTCCCTTCATTCAGTGCCCAGAAGATGGAGGAGAGTTCACCTAAGGAGATTATTGTTTATCTGGGTCTTAAATACAATTTCAAAGTCAAGAAGAGTGATGCAAAGGGAATCAAAGCGTTTTCCTAAAAAATGAATCAAGACACAAAGTTTAGTGGAGCAGATGTCACACTTTAGCAAACCAAACCTGCCTCTTGTGGAGATTTAAACTCCGTGTTTGAAGTAGATCATGAGATATTCAAATACAAAATAAAACCTTTAAACTTCTCAGGTGGCACTAAAAAGCTTCCAAGTTTTATTGATAGGTGTTTTGCTTAGTAAAATTAAAATCGAGGGTTAAGAGATAGGCAGGTTTAGATAAAGAATAAAATGGAGATAAATAGAACTTCAGTTTGATTGGGATTTTACCTGATCACACTATTTCCCCTAATATTTGCTAGGCGATGTGAGTTTGGTATACAGGCCCTGCTGAAATGGCGATAAGAACAACCTGCTCACAAGATGGCACGTGATCCTCTGCCTTCGCAACGAGCTCCACCACAGGGAAGGTCTGGATGACTGTTCGACATTGGATGAAAACCTGTGAAGCAATTGTGTTAAGTAATCTTAATCCTGAGACCTAGATTTAATACTGTCCACTCACCAAATGTTTCCTTATCTTTACAGATTAAATTTTTGATCTTATACATTATAGGATTTTATAAGTTTATATTTTATATAGAAGAGCTTTATATTTTTCTGTATTTAAATTCTACAGATAATCTTTTTTTCTTTTTCTTACTTTTTTTCTTTTGGAAGTATCTCTTGATCCAGGTTTACAGTTGAAACTAGGAAGATGAATCTCATTCAATCTTGTACAACATCTAGTACAACATTTACTACAGAAGATGGACTTTGAAAACACTGGACAGATGGATAGATGGATGGACAGACAGACAGATGGACAGATGGATGGGTGGATGACGCACCCATAAATTAATAACATTTAAGGTTTTTTTTTTCTTTCTTCATTTCAGCCCAGGTAAAGTTAAAAGAATTTTCATGAAACACCCAAGGCATGTAATTGACTTCGGTTTTAATCAGATAATTCCTTCCACTTCTATTTCTGATGGGAATCTTCACTCTGAGTTAATTTAATCGTTGCGTTCACATTCTCTTTAGAGGAGCCTAAGGCACTAAGGTGGTAGGTTCTGTTAATTAAATTAGATCAAATAATAATGATTTTTAATTTCCTCAGATCAGGATCCCTGAGCATATAGGAGATATTATTTAAAGAAATTTTATAACATTCCTTCTCTGTGATAACAAAAGCATGAGTATACTCAGTGTCCACATTAAGAAGACATTCACTGGGTACAAAAAGCCCTGAGCCTTTGCTTTAAAATAACTCCCCTATCTGCTCTGCTCTAAACATCCACCATCAATATTTTATTCTTTTAGGTCAATAAAGAACCGCTTTCAAAAGTCATATAACCCATACCAGGAAAAGCAAATTATTGTCTGATTCATCAAATACTTCTTTTATCTTTTCTGTACGAGGAAGGGCAAGAACTGTCTGTACAGTTCACAAACGTTATCTATTTCACACTCAAATGCCATAAGTATAAGAAGTTAAAGAAAGTAAAGGGCAGCAGGGTTGGGAAACTGGGCTTGGCTTTGTAGCTCCTAGACTTCATTGAGCTACTTTGTGCCTCATGAGGAAGTGAATCCCAGAAAGGTACAAAGCTTAGGAATATGAGGATGACAAGGGAAATTACATCAGCAACAAGGAGAGACTCAATTTCCAGCAGACAACTGAACCCTGCTTGTCTTCCAAGAGACAAAGTTATTCGGTGTTTGTGTGTGTGTGTGTGTGTGTGTGTGTGTGTGTGTGTGTGTGTGTGTGTGTGTGGTGGTGGTGGTGGTGGTGGTGGTGGTGGTGGTGGTGGTGGTGGTGGTGGTGGTGGTGATGGTGGTGGTTTTGGGGTTTTTTGTTTTTGTTTTTGCTAGTAAATAGCATTCCTTACACAGTCAGTAGTCATAATTAAGCCAAATGCACACAATAAAACATTCTTTTCTCTCTATTGTTCTCAAAACATATATTTAGAGATTTCAAATAGCATCACGGCCTAGGAAGTAACTCTTTTCAGGAAAAGACTTCACAGATCTGTGGTAGTTTGTGAAGGGAGAATTAGGGACTGGCCAGCAGCAACTGGCCAGCAGTGTCGAAGCCTTGTCTTTTTAATCTGATTCAAATCCATAGAACTCTGAGTCCAAGAGAGACTGGCTTATGTGACCCACCCACCTTGTCTTTCCATGTTTACTGAACCTCTTTTTATAAGGCACTGGGCTGGGTGCTCTGCAGTGACAATGGAGATGATTCTGATTTATGACAATTAGTCTTCTAGGTCAAATGTGCCCTAAACAAGCCTGCCCTACATTAGACACTCAAGGTGGCACAGTTACTAACTCAACCTCACTGCCTTTACATAAATAAGTCAAATCATGTCTCCATGTCTCCAGATTGCAGGTTTTTGGCAGATTTTCACCTTCAATTTCATTAAACGCTCTTCTGGGGGGGGGGGGACCTACAACTGTCTATTTTCCGGCGTAAATTAATTCTTTGCTCTTAACTTTTTTGCTCACTGGAATTATAAGACTGGCATTTAAAGGGTCCCAAGAAGCTTGTAAAATCAGGTAATAAAAGGCTAAGCTAGATAAACGACGTGTGCCAGCCATACAGGCCTGGGTGTCTATTCATAGGACTTCTGTATCCTTCCTCAGAGATATTTGAACAATGCACGTTTATTGTTGCTCTATTCACGATAGCAAGAAAATAGAACTTCCCTAGATGTCCACTGGCTGATGAACAGGTAATGAAAATGTGGTGTGTATATATGATGGAATTGTATTCATCCTTAAAAATTAAAATCATGACATTTACAGGAAGACTGGTAGATCTGGGGAGCATCCCATTGATTCAACCCAACCTCAGAACAATGCGAGCAACATGTTCTCGTTCTCTGGGCTTGGAATATATATGCATACATATTTCCAATTGGCTGTAATTGTGGGTAAAACCTAAAATTCTAGGGAGGTGACCAATCTTGGGTAACGAAGATGGTGATGACATGGGAGGTGAAGAAAGATTCAGTTAACATGGAAGGGGAAAGCAGACTGGAGGACCAGGAGGCGAAGCTGGAGGGAATTACTGATACACTTTATTTGCAAGTGCCATCATGATAATAATATTTCATTTGCTAACTATATACCTTTAAAATAAGCTTTGTCTTTATCTTTGACTTCTATTTTTAAATGCCAGCTGCGCCTGTGCAAATATTAGCTGTGGCTGCAGGAATACACATTGATGAACAGTGAAAACTTTATAAAAAAAAATGCCATCTGAGACATACAGATCATAAATAAAAACAGGAAGACTTCATCCATGAAAAGAAAGGGAGGTCTTTGAGGGAACAGCCCCAGTAATGTAAATAGACTGCCCAGCCTCACTGTCTCCTGCTGGAGCCTGCACAATAGGCTTATTCCTTAAATGGCTGGGGAGAAGCTCTCATCCTTATCTGTATTCACTTTACCTTTTATTTTATTCCTGGGAAAGAGAAATGACAGAGGAGAAGCTCACACAGATTAGCCTGGGAGTACTGGACGGAGGATATTACATCATAACTGTCTCTGAGCACTCTCCCACAGCTGACCTGTTTATATTACAAGGCAGGGTCAATTTCCATTCTGGGGACTCTTTTGATGTTAGTGAATAGTAATGCTTCCCCAGAATGCTGGCTTTAGAATTGCAGCAATTGAGCCATTCAGCTTCTATGATGCAATCTTTCTGCAACTAGATAGGATTCTATGCATGGATCCCATTGAGCCACACAGCTTGGCCTGATCAAAGGCTTTGCTAGAGCCGTCAGAAAAAATGATGCTTTAAATAATAGAGTCATGGTAAAACCATTTTCACTCCAGTCTGTAAGGCTGCATGTGAGTGTTCATGTACATGTAGGCACACGCACCACACACACACACACACACACACACACACACACACACACACACAAAGCCACAATATTGATTCTGTTGAAACTCAGAGTGCATCAAAATGTTGCAATAGGGCCATTTTTATGACAATCAGTCAAAAACAAAAAGAGAACTCTAAAGCCGCATAAAAGACCACAGGAATTGCTGTGGCTTTGGTGACAGTAACTACATGTCAATTTTAGTATCAATGGGACCTGCAGAAATGTATTTGACCTAATCCTCTAATGCCCGACTTCTTTATTGTAACTGATGAGTGAAATTCAAATTCCAAAATTACACACAATTTGGGAATGACATATTTTTAAAATTGAAATGACCATTCACGTTACAAATGTTTTATAGCAAATAAATGTATATATGATGAAAACAATGATCACAGTGGTTTAGAGTAAATATGTATTTTCTCAGGCCAATCTTCACAGCAGCACCATCCTGTAAATACACTACACAGATTCTGCTCTGTGTAGAAAGAGACAACATGTGTGGAGGAGAGAAAGCAGTCAGTCGTTCACCTGAGCAAATTCCCTTTAAGATAAGCCAAGTGAAATGGTCAGAGTTTTCTGCTGGGGCTGTGCCGTGAGAAAGTAAGTTGGTTTACGGTTTTTTCACATGCATTTATTTTTGAGTATGTGTTCATGCTCACATGTGAGGGAAGGAATGTGGCAGTCAAAGACAACCTCAATCGCTGTCCCTCGGTGACTACTTGTGACGTCTACATGGAAGATGGGGAACTGGACTTAGGTCAGCAGACTGGTGTAGCAAGTGTTTTTACATCTTGAGACACACCCCCAGCCCTGGTATGTATTTTTAAGGGGGAAATAGTTAATCTCCATAATATTTGATAGTGACTGGTAAATTGACAGGACCTAGACTAACCTAGGAGACAAGCTGTTAGGTACGTCTGTAGATTCTAGACCAGGTTGTTAAAAGGTTGTTAATGTCTACTGTAAGAGTGAGCAATACTAGTCCGAGAGCTGGAATCTTAAATGAAAGAAAGGGGGAGGGGGATCCAGGTGAATTGCAGCTTGAAAATCTATCAATACAATGGCCATTGCGTCTTTCAAACTCAGAAATGGTAGACTCCTCATATGCTTAACAGTCCAGCTCCCTAGATCAGGAATTCAGAAGCCAACATCTGTAGCCACCATCCACACCACCACCTATAGCACCAAAAGTAAATATGTCATATATCAGCCCAATCTAGAGAGTGAGGGTACTTCTAGGGAAAGAACTTTTATTCCATACCAGGACCCCTAACCCTAACCCTACTTCATAACTATAATTTTGCCATTGTTATTAATTGTACTGTAAATATGTTTTCTGATGACTTTCGGTGACCATTGTGAAAGGGTTATTCAATACCTCTCACCACCACCACACACACACACACACACACGCACACATACACCAAATGAACTGCAACCCATAGGTCGAGAACTATTGCTTTAGAGCTCAAAACACTCTTAAATTATTGAAAGAATAGCATTCGTGTTCTCCCTCGTCTCCATCCAATTGATCTCCCTTCATTCCTCAGTGGTTTATCTCTGTGATGTGTTGCCCCAATCCGGGTTTGCTAGTGCCCACTCCCCATTCCCCCAACACACACATAAATGTGATAACCAAGGCTAGCTTCACTGTGGATGTGCAGTGGGTCTTCACTTTGATTTTTCATGAGTTTATAAGAGCAGTCTGAAGATTTATGAAGAAGAGGCATGGCGTCAGCTCTCCTTGCCTGTGATCATCTACCTAGGACCCAGGCGTCAGGCAGCTCCTCTTCATCCCTCCATCTTCCACTGAAGGCTTCATGGCTACTTCCTCTCTTTCTACCAGAAAGGCCTTTGACATTCAGATGGAGACAAGTCATGAATTATTTACATTTTATTTAAATGCCTTTCTGGAGTTTAATCTTTTCTAGCCAGCTGGGCACCAAATGTTTGATAGCTTAGGTTTTATAGTGGCAGGTGAACCAGACAGTCTTTCAAAGGAAATACTGACTCAAAAGCTTAATCACTGAAATTATAATTTGTTCCCTCCAGGGCAAGAAGGCACTGAATTAAAGACATTTTCTTCCCAGAAAAGTAAGGGATTCTTTATATATAGCAGTAGTCCCAGGATTCAAATTGGCTAGATATTTTTTTGTAATGTTTTATTCCATTTTTAAGCAATAATGTCCCGATATTACTATCTGGTCATCTTGCTTTTGGCACCTCTGTATGCCAAAATTTTCTGTATAAAATGGGTATAACATTGATGTAACCAGGTATGGCCTGACAATTGTAATCCGCATAAGAGAAAATAAACATTTGGGTACCAAGTCCACTCATCTTTTGTTGTCCACAGCCAGGCATACGTGAAGGCAGGGAAGTAAGGCCTGGGCCTTATACAACATCAGGTGTCTTTCTTTAGAAAATAAACAAATAAAAGTACACAGAAACAGAAATGACGTATACTGAAGTGAGGAAGGTGACCAGAAAGACCTGAGAAGAAGGGACAGAGGCTGGCAGCAGAGAAGAGAGGTAAATAAAAGCAATGATGATGATGAATGTGAATGAAGACGCCATAATGGAATTCCTCACTTTGTATGTTAGCTTTAATAACTATAATCATTGTCATTTTCACCACCACCATCACCTACCACCACCATCATCATGATCATGCATCAAGAGTAGAATTTGAAGTTTTCAGGATTCTCCAGAGAAACAGAAGCAATACAGTGTGTGAGTTTGTTAAGCTTGCCGACAGCCTTCACGGGCTCGGATCTTGAATGGTATCCTTCTAAGGTAACAGCACAACTCAATTCAAAAGCCAGAGATTCTAATGATACTTGCTCCACTGGAAACAGACAAAAGACAAGCAACCTAGTGAAAAAGGACACAGAGAGAAGCCCCTTTCTCTACTACCCCATTTCCCCACCCAGACTCCATTAAGCCTATAGCTTTAGTCTTATCCTTCCACACACAGTACCCCCTCTTCTGCGATGTGACTCACAGAGGACTCTGAGTCAAAATCAAAACGCATACAAGCAGAATTTCAAAAATCACGGTAATAATGAATTTAAAGACAAAGAAAGACTACAGGAGGGATGTAAATATCACAGAGCATGCTTTGTTGTTGTGAATTGCTTATAATTACATGTTAGAAATTACAATAAAAATAAAGTACAGAAAGAAAGAAGCAAATAAGCACTTGAGTTAAAAAAAGATCATTCTGATTGACTTGGAGGAGGAAATTATAATTTTATTGAAGATCATACTCTAGGTAGCAACTGACCCAGGGAAAGGGATAAATTCTGAATATCTATAAGGAACAGGGTTCTGAACTGTTTAATAATCCAACCATGTGAAAAGTGAGCTGTCTGACTGATACTGTCTAGGGTCCTAAAATGACATAGTCTAGGGTCTTTAGGGATTCATTTTCTCTGCCAGTCACAGGAAACATCAGAAAAACAGCATGTAGGATCAGCAAAATCTCAACCACCACACGCAGAACCATCAATTGAAGCTGTTTACTGGGGCGAGGGAGCATACACACATGCAGCAGACACACAGAGAAAAAGACTCTCCAAGGCAGAGGGAGCACTTAGAAAACTGAAAACCTAGTTTCTTCTTGAGGGCTGGGGGCTTTAAACCATTGAAGAGCTTCCCTCCTCCCCTGCTTTAGGGTTGGTCAGTTTGAAGAAAGTTAGAATGGTGGATTGGCTCTGAAGTGTTCTGTGACATGTCCTAAGCAGGCTTGAACATGTTAAGACCATCAGTCGAGGTCTGCTGGTGGGAGACAAAAGCATACAAAGCCATTGTTTTAAGCTACCAGCTTTTTTTCTCAAGTCAGGAGGGTGAGGAAAAAGCTGGCCATCTTAGAAATTTGCCACCTTAGCCATGGCTCTCTCCTCCCTGTCTGTCTGCTTGACAGGAAGTCTATCTAACTCCTTGTAGTAGTAGTTAATAAAAATATGAAATGAGGTATCAACTCATGCTACCGCTGTCTCTGTCGGGCCACATGGCATCTGCGGGGTATTTTCTTCTCAGTAGTCAGACTTGGCAGATTCTCTGGCCCAGAGCTCGCAAAACATTTCCACCGGACACTCTAAGTTCCCAATTTCCATCCCAAGTTACCACCAGCTGCTGTCTGGGCCTTGCAGTGATCTCACCACCCTGGCTAGTCCCATTCATCTAGTTCTCATGGCAGGTCACTGCCACACCAGTTCTATACAGAGACCGCAGTGATCTCACCACCCTGGCTAGTCCCATTCATCTAGTTCTCATGGCAGGTCACTGCCACACCAGTTCTATACAGAGACCGCCTATCTCAAAGTTCTCTTGTTTTGCAGACTCTGCTCATATTCCCAACAACCCAGTAACATCAAAACTCTAGAAGCTTATCAATTAAATTTATATCAGTAGATTCTCACTCCACAAAACATCAACACAATAAACTCAAAGTCAAATAATATTGATATAAATCACCCACCTAGATAAGACAAATTTTCCTGAAATTAGCCATCCCTTAGAAAATTTTCATAGCTACCTGTGGCCATTTAAAACCACACAGGGGTTGGTCTTCCTCCTTTTCCATATTCATTTCTTCTTTTTTCCTATCCCTCCCACCTTTCAAAAACCCTGCCCCTAACTTTCTTTTTCACTGCCCAATCACAGGCCTTGCCTTATCTTGTGCCTGCCTTCACCTACATATAGACATCAATCCACAACTCCTATTCTTCCTTGACTACATTGGCATACTCTTCTTAACTCTTGCTGAACTGTCACTGAAATGACAAAAATATCTTGCTAATGTTTAGATTTCACGTTGTGCAAGCCACTGTCAATTTTCAGCTAATTCAAAACTATAAAGATTGCATTGTTGAGGATCTTCCTGGGAATCAGTTCATTGTAAATGGTATCTGAGAGGATCGAAGCACTGGCTTACATGTCCATGTCTATCTCTTGTCCAGAACTGTTCAGACCAGTGTCTCACTCCACAATTGCTACTCTTCTGTCTCCCTGAGGACTGTAGATCTCGATGGTTGGAGCCAAGTGTAGTGCTATGCTCTCAACCAGCACAGCCTTTTGTTCTGAACTTTACTTTATGGCACTGGTTGAGACAGCCTAGTGGGACATTGTACTGTTGGAAACTATGTTGGGCTGAGGACATCAAAGGAGAGTATTGCCAGCATTGTGTGACTTGTACATGTGTGTGTGTGTGTGTGCACATACATGTTTGTGTGTGTACATGTGTGTGTGCATTCATGGATGTGTGTGTGTGATAGAGAAAGAGAGACAAAGAGACAGAGACAGAGACAGGGAGAGGAAGAGAGAGAGACAGAAAGAGAGAGAGAGACAGAGAGAGAGTTCACTAAACACAAATCAAAGGTACCTTCATTTTCTCATCTTTACCTCCTCTCATTCTGATATCAGGATTTTCTGTGACTGTTGCAATATCACCAATAAGGAAAAAAAATCAATGGAAATGACAAGATAGAAAGAAACATGGTTTGCAAATATTAGTTTATATATCTTACTATGTATGTGTGCTGTGTGTATGTATGTGTGCTGTGTGTGTGTGTGTGTGTGTGTGTGTGTGTGTGTGTGTGTGCATGTGTGCATGTGGGTAGACTTAGGCTATAATACCTGGCATATTATTGAAATATTTTCCAGGTGAAATGCTCTGAAGCTTAAATTTCAACCATTTTTATGTCCCATGTCCTTTTTCCTGGCACATGAATATTTTGGTTTTCTCCAGAGGGAAGAACAGCTTCTAGCAAATGCAGGCCATCCCTGTGTCTCCGCTATCATACCTATTAGTCTTTCTACCACCTAGTTCTTTCTCCCAGCATAGTTCTATCCAGTGTTCCCTCCCGCACAGCAATGCTTGTGCCTCAGGAAATCACAGATTTGGATAACTTTCTGATATCTCTTGTAATTAGATCAGTTTAGGGAAAGAACAGACACTTAAGATTTCATTGGAAACTTTATCATGAAAGATAAAGGACTTTTTTGCAGTGTTATAAGTCATCTTTGATAATAGAATCATTAATTAACAAACTGAAGAGACTATGGAGGTGATGCGATTGGATAAGTCTCTCTGGTTCAGGTCTGAGGACTGAGTTGAATCCACAACACACAAGTAAGAGCCAGGTGCCATAATCCTAGCACAAGGGAAATTAAGACAAGGAAATTCCTGTGTCTTACTCAGCAGTCAGACTATTTATGTTCAGTGGGAAATCCTGTCTCAAATTTAAGCTGGAGATCAAGGAAGACACCCAATATTGATCTCTAGCATTCATACGCACCCATACATATGTGTACACATATGCAATGTTAGCATTAGACACATCCATGGACAGCTAGAAATTACTTCAGAAGAATAAGGCATCTCTGAACTTCTTAGGAAAAAGCTCCTCTGTCTTACCTCTTCCCCCTTTAAGACCCTTATGGCACCTATCTCCTGAGTGAAGATCTCAGATGCATTAATTCTACAGTGGTTCCCCTCCACCCTGTTGTGGCTAATCCTTACATACTTCTTCCACTGTCTCCTCGGGCACTTCTCATTTCTCAGTCCTAAATCTCAAGGATACATTCTTCTCTCCCCCTCTAAATGCCCAGTCACAGAACATCTTTGTCTTTACCTGGACTGACCCTGACATCCTGATATCCACATTACTACCCAATTCACCTGAACTGTTCTACCTCAGGAATTCCAAGACAGATCACACCTATTTGGCCTGAGCCTGGCTTCCAACTTACTCTCTCTGTCTCTCCCTAAATCTAAAACTGTCCATTTTGTAGATAATATTCTTCTCTCAGTCCTTCTCTAGAAATTAGCTAAACTGACAACTCTGCTCTTGAAAATTTCTTCTCCAGTTGAAGCTACAGGGTCTCCCTTTCTAAAGTCCAACTGTCCACTCCTCAGGTCACCTATGTGGGACAAAAAATTACCCCAAGCCACAAGGCTATTACTTTAGATAGAAAGAATTTAATTCAGCCTCTAATGGTTCCTTCTACAAAGGAAGAGATTTCATCCTTCCTAGGAATAGCTAGGTCTTTATGTTCTTGGATTCCTTCCTTTTCCCGCCTTTCCTGCTCCTTATATGAAGCAGCACAAGGTCCCACCCATGAACCTCTTGTCAAACCTGTTTCAAGCATTTCAAAGGCTCTAACAGGTTCTTCTTCAGGCTCTGGCCTTATACCTCCATGACCTAACCTGTCCCTTCTCCCTAAACAAACAAACAAACAACAACAAATTTGCCCTTGGAATCCTAGGCCACCAACTGGAACCTCTTTTGCACCCATAGCATACTTGTCAAAAACCCTAAACATAACCATCCAGTGATGGGCACCTCATATACATACTTTAGCAGCTGCTGAACTCCTTATTTGAGAGTCAAAAAAACTAACCTTTGGGTTGCCTATCAACATCTGCTCTCATAACTTGTCATGACTCAGTTTCCTTTTTCTGTCCATAGACATATTTTTTATTCCTCATGACCACCTGACAATTTTCTCATAAGAATTTGTGTAAATTTTCTATAGAAATAAAACTGTTGGTGCTAGAGAGATAGCTCAGCAGTTAAGAGTAGTGGCTGCCAAACTAGATAAGATGGATGAAGCAAAGAAGTGCAGGCCGACAGGAACCAGATGTAGATCTCTCCCGAGAGACACAGCCAGAATACAGCAAATACATAGGCGAATGCCAGCAGCAAACCACTGAACTGAGAACGGGACCAACATTGAAGGAATCAGAAAGGACTGAAAGAGCTTGAAGGGGCTTGAGACCCCACATGACAACAAGGCCAACCAACCAGAGCTTCCAGGGACTAAGCCACTACCTAAAGACTATACATGGACTGACCCTGGGCTCCAACCTCATAGGTAGCAATGAATGGCCTAGTAAGAGCACCAGTGGAAGGGGAAGCCCTTGTCCCACAAGACTGAACCCCAGTGAAGGTGATTGTTGGGGAGGTGGTAATGGGGAAGATGGGGAGGGGAACACAGAGAAGGGGAGGGGAGGATAGGAGGATGTTGGCCTGGAAACCGGGAAACGGAATAATAATGGAAATGTAAATAAGAAATACCCAATTTAGTAAAGATGAAAAAAAAGAGTAGTGGCTGCCTTTGCAAAGGTCCAGGGTTCAGTTCCCAACAAGCACATGGCTCACACTCATCTTTAACTACAGCTCCAAGAGATATAATGCACTCTTCCAGCCTCCTTGGGTGCCAGGCATGCACATGGCATACAAACACATACAGCAAAGAAAGTGTACACATAGCAGAAAGATAAACCTCTGCTCAAATCTAAAGCCTGTCGTATAATTACTTTTCTATTACTGTAAGAAAGCATCCTGGCTAAGACAATTATGGGAGAGAGTTCATAGTTTCAGGGGGATAACAACCCAGAACTGTGGAGCAGAAGCAGCAGCAACAGGACGCTGAGAGTAGACACTGAAAGTTCACATCTCTAACCACAAGCGCAGCATGGAACTGAGAAAACTAACCAGAAATGGCTCAAGTCTTTAAACTTTCAAAGCCTGCCTACTGTGACAAACATCTTTCTTTAAAGGTCACATTTCCTCAAATTCCTAAACATACTGAAGCAAAAGCATAGTGCACACAAACTTTCCTGTACATTATCTAATTCAACATTATATCTTAAAAATCTTTTGGAAGTTAACACTGCAAACGTCACAGAATAGGCACTCAACACTTACTAATGTACAGTCCTGAGACCTTTATACACTGTGCTCCTCTCTGAGTCTCTCGCTGAAGCATAAAAGGGTGAATTAGCATTTCCAGGTTGAGAAAAGAGGATAAGGCTGAGCCTATCCAAACATCCATCACTTTGACCACTAGGCTACACCATGCACTCAGCAAACAAGGAGATTCTTACATAGCTCTGTGCATCTCTGTGTACCCATACATGACAGAGGCAAATGACTAGATAACTGATAGGAGATAAATAAAGGCAAAGGAAGGATAAGGGGAGGAGATTCTTCAATTAAAAAAATTCACCAGCCAGGCAAAATAATACGTTATATGGTTGTGACAGTGGTTGGATTGTGGTCACCAGGAAGCAGTCACAGAGACCAATGTGTCTACAAATATTTAGAGTTCTGATTTATCTTCAAGAAGTCAGGCTGTGTACACAGCTGCATTCATTCCTGGATCTCTCTGCAGCCTATAAATAGCAACAGCAAGATAGAGTGAAGCTACAGGCAAAGCACTCTTGGGGCTCTGAGTCCCAAGCACCCAGC